>NC_044389.1:75887570-76204192 GCF_006542625.1 Nomascus leucogenys | reverse complement strand
ACCACAACAAGGTAGCCAAGTTACACAGGACTTCCTTAATTTCCTTTTTTTTTTTTTTTGAGTGAAGGCCTTTTATTATTAGCACATAATAATTGTACATATTTATGGGAGTGTAAATTAGTTCAACCATTGTGGAAGACAGTGTGGTGATTCCTCCAGCAACTAGAGCTAAAAATACCATTTGAACCAGCAATCCCATTACTGGGTATATACCCAAAGCATTATAAATCATGCTACTATAAAGACTTTCTCTATTTCTTTACTAAAACTGTAACTTTAGAATCTAGCACCAATTTCACAAAATTCAAATTACCTTTGTGCTTTAAAATCATTTTGCTAGAGAGTTTTCACTTATAATAACATCCAAAGTGCTTCAGAGTGTTTAAAAATGAGGGACACCTTAGATATGTTTAGCTTATATGATGAATTTATAGATGCAAAGATGATTGACAAAGGTCTGGCCTTTAAAAGAAAGCTTGTAGAATCAAAGTGTATGGACATCTTTTTGGAGAGCTGGAACTAATTTCTACGAGTTCAAAAACATTATTGCTAATAATTGAACTCTCATTTAGTCAAATGCTTGTTAAGAGTATATTTAGCTTGGTGTCATCACATTGGAATGACACCAGAATCAATGTAATGCAGGCTTGATAAGAGCAGCATTGCACACCAAAGTGCATTTTATGTTTGACTATATTCAGTTCTACAACTGAATAAAAGAAAAGGAAGCCCCAAAAATTACAGGCAATTCATCGAAGTATTATTGGAGAAGAAAGAGTAAAATTGTCCTACTATATTTGGGGACAGAAAGGAACATGTCATTGCTGTTATTATTTAATTCAGTTAATATCTGTTAAATTAGTACTGTAGTATTTATGTTCCCCTTTTAAAAAGTTTCACACTTATATGTCTTAAATACACACTACAAATGTAAATATCCAGCACAGAGTCAGCAAAGAGTTAAAAATAACTGCTGTATCAGAGGACAGAAAATAAAACCTTATCAAAATATTGTTATACTTTTGTCACATCTATTATTTAATTAGTACTACTATCAGTTACTACTTATTGACCCTGTTAACTAGTCCTGTTGTTTATATAGCATTTTGTAATAAAAATAAACAATACAGAATAATATATAATTTTAAATAAATGCCTATTTCATGTTTTTATATTAAAGTAATAAAACATATATAATTATTATTACACATTATATTTTATGGGATTTGGTCTGATGCATTTGTGTTCTGGGTTGTCTATCTAAAAAGCTGGTCACTTTTTAATGAATGCTGTTGGCATAATTTACAGAAAGAAAATCAAATCAAATCATTTTGTACTCTAAATAATAATTTTCAGTTGGAATAAATAGTTTAAAATAAAATAATAAAATCCCTATAAGAAAAACCAGGGGAGCATATGCAATACATCTAAGGAAGGAATTTTTAACCAACTTATTAAATCCAGAATATATATGTAAAATTAGACATTTGGTTTACATGAAGCATTTAAAAGTAGCTTTGTATGAGAAAAAATACCATTCACAAAGCCAAGAAAAGACTGACAAATTTGGAAAAAATTGGAACATGGGGGACAAACAGTTAATGTTTAAAATTATACAGATGCTTCTCTAATGATTTAACTAGCAAAGAATAGCGTATGCAAGATAAAAATAGATGGCATCTGAAGAGGCAATTCAAAATGGTACAAATATATATGTTCAACGCATATGAAAAATACCCAAACTCATTAGTGGTGAGTACAAAATAAAATGAGTGGGATACTGCTTTATATCTATTAAATGTCTGGCAATACTTAATATCTATTGCTGGTGGAGATGTATGGAGAAGTGTACTCTCACATATTGTTAGTGGAAATGGGAAAATGTTATAGCCTTTTTCAAAAGCAACATCTATTCAAATTAAAAAATACATAGATGTCTTCTGGCCCAGCAATTCCATTCCCAGGAATCTATCCAAGAGAAATAAAAATTTCAGATTAAAGTACAAGAATACTCAGTGCATCATTGTTTATTGTGACACCAAATTGGAAATAGTGGTAATGCTCGTCAGTCATAGAATGATGATGTGTTCCTGCCAGGAAACATTATGGAACCATTAAAATGAATCTACTAGAGCTATACAAGGTGCTATGGAAGGATTTCTACGATGTGTTTGCAGAATATTAAAAAGCAAGGCACAGAAAGTATTTATAATGTAATCCTATTTTTTAAACCAACAATGACCAGGACTTATATAAATACATGGGTATATGTGTAAACATGTTACTACATTATTAAAAATGCTTAGAGAAAAATATGGAATAATACTATGTATTCCATTTGTTATCTTTTGAAGGTAGAAAAATATGGCTGGAGGCATGAAAAAAGAGAAGAATGGGTAAAAGCCAAGCAGAACAGTAAAAATAATGCTTTAAAGGACATGTGTAGTTACATTTATGCATTTATGAAAATTACATGTGTGTAAATGTGTAATTGAAGGTTTTTGTTTTTTAATAAGATTTTTTGAAAGTCAAGTTTATTAAGGCCTAATTTATACATAGTCAAATTCATAATTTTTAGGTATACAGTAAAGAATACTGAATAAAAGCCCAAATATTTTTGTTTTATGTTTAGAATTTTTAAATAGCATCAGTAACATATACAGTAAAATAATAGTTAGCTTTTGGGTCCTATGATTTATGAGTGTATAAGTCCTAGGGTATTCATAATTACATGCTTATAGTTGCTTTGCTCTAATAACTGATTTATTCCTAGTCAGGCTAGGAGGGCCATTGACACACCTTAATTTTAAACTGAACAATATGTTAACATAAAATTATAATGGAAGAGGATTGGAAAAAACCCAATACACATAAAATTTATGATAAAATTGCTAGATCTTGTCATCTGTCCATCTATATTTCCCTTTCCCAACCACTCTGTTAATAGGTATGTGCGTATGGATTCTGAAAAAATACTAGGGAGAAAGTTTGCTTTTGAAATTATATTGTAAAACAAACTAAATCCTAAAATAAGTGAGACATTTCTACTTTTATAACAGAAATCAATTTTATCTCTAGTTGGGCTCACCTTCATGAACAGCATTTGCTCTCATTTCTCATACTTAAAATTCCCTAAATGGCTGTTTTATTTCTTGCCCTTGGTTCTTAGATATTCATTTTCTTTTGCTTGGAGTGTTTTCCTGTTCACCTTCCCCTCTCGGTTCTACATTTTTTTATTTGTATTTTTTTTTTTTTTTTTGAGTCAGAGTCTCGCTTTGTCACCCAGGCTGGAGTGCAGAGGCGTGATCTCAGCTCACTGCAGTCTCTGTCTCCCGGGTAAAAGCGATTCTCCAGCCTCAGCCTCCCAAGTAGCTGGGACTATAGGCACATGCCACCATGCCCAGCTAATTTTTGTATTTTTAGTAGAGATGGGGTATCACCATGTTGGCCAGGCTGGTCTCAAACTCCTGACCCGAAGTGATCTAGCTACCTCTGCCTCCCAAAGAGCTGGGGTTACAGGTGCGAGCCACCGCAGCCAGCCTCAGTTCTACTTTCTACTATCCTCTCTAACTTCTATTAATCTTTTCATAACTGGGATCAGCTTAGATGTCACTTATTCCTAAAAGTTCTCTAGGACCCCAGGCTTTGGTTAGTGTCCCCTTATATGATCCTATTGCACCTTGTATTTACTCCTAAAACAGCACTTTAGCACACTGCATTATACTTCCATCTTTTGACTTTGTTCTATGCCATGTAACTGTAAACTTCTGGTAGGCTGGAACTGCATGCTTTTCATGCTAGTATCATCACCTCGCCTATGTCTAGCGCAAGGCCCAATATTATCAGGAGTAGGCAAGTGATAAATACTTTTTGTTGAAGAATTATTCACTTTCTTTCTCATGGTCACAAGACCACCATACCTTGAACTCCTATTCATTCAACTATTACTATATTCCAATTCTCAAACATTGGTAATAAGGACCAAGTAATAACAGAATGTTGTGACAGATCAATGATATTTCTGCTATATACAGACTATACATAGCGTTCCATCAGAATAAAGGTATTTAAGTTACCATTATTAAGGTAAACCATTGTGGTTTAAGTAGCATAGATACCAAAAGATTCAAAAAGTGTAGGTATGACTCAGCACGGTTTCATAGAATGTTTTGAAATGTTGGCAGTGTTCTATGTCTATGCTGTCCAATATATACCCACAAACCACATATGGCTACTGAGCACTTGAAATGTGGCTAATGTGATTGAGGAACTGAATTTTTAAATTTTATTTAATTTTAACACATTTAAATTTAAATTAGTCACATGGGGCTAGTGGGTTATCACATTGGACATTGCAAATTTGAATATATTTGTTCTTATGGAAAAATATTCTTTTCACCCCCTAGAACTACTCAAGAACAGTCATTTTTGGCATATAATCAGAGATGGGCTTGCATTTCAATTAGCTCCTTCATATCTATACATTACTATTCCCAATTATAGGCATACCTCAGAGACACTGCAGGTTCAGTTCCAGACCACAGCATTAAAGCAAATATTGCAATAAAGTGAATCACGTGACTTTTTGGTTTCCCAGTACATATAAAGGTTATGCCTACACTATATTGAAGTCTATTAAGTGTGCAATGGCATTATGTTTATAAAAGCTAATGTACATACCCGAATTAAAAATATTTTATTGCTAAAAACTGCTAACAATCATCTCAGCCTTTAGCAAGTTGTAATCTTTTTGCTGATGGAGGGTCTTGCTTCCATGTTGATGGCTACTGACTGATCAGGGTGGTAACTGCTGAAGCTTGGAGTGTCTGTGGCAGTTTTTAAAAATAAGACAATTAAATTTGCCACATTCATCAAATTTTTCTTTCACAAAAGATTTATCTGTAGCATGTGATGCTTTTAGACAGTATTTTACCCAGAGTAGAACTTCTTTCAAAATTGGAGTCAGTCCTCTCAAACCCTGCTGCTGCTTTACCAACTAAGTTTATGTCATATTCTAAATCCTTTGTTGTCATGTTAACAATGTTTATAACATCGTCACCAAGAGTAGATTCCATCTCAAGAAACCATTTCCTTTGCTCTTCCATAAGAAGTGACTCCTTATTCATTCAAATTTCATCACAAGATTGCAGCAATTCAGCTACTTTGTCAGGCTCCATGTCTAATTACAGTTCTCTTACCATTTCTATCACATTTGTAGTTACTTCCTCTACTAAAGTGTTAAGCCTGTGAAAGTCATCTATGGGGGTTGGAATGGACTTCCTCCAAATTCCTACTAATGTTGACATTTTGACTTCTTCCCATGAATTGTGAATGTTCTTATTGGCATCTAGAAAGGTGAATCCTTTCCAGAAGGTTTTCAATTTACTTTGTCCAAATTCATCATAGAAATCACTTACATGGCAGCTATGGCCTTATAAAATATATTTCTCAAATAATAAGATTTAAAAGTCAAAAGTACTTCTTGATCCATGGGCTGCAGAATGGATCTTGTGTTAGCAGGCATGAAAACATTGATCTCCTTGTACATCCCCATAGGAGCTCTTGAGTGACCAGGTGCATTGTCAATGGGCAGTCATATTTTGAAATACATATTTTTTTTCTGAGCAGTAGATCTCAACAGTGGGCTTAAAATATTCAGTGAATCATGCTGTAACCAGATGTGGTGCCATTCAGACTTTGTTGTTGCATTTATAGAACACAGGCAGAGTAGATTTAGCATAATTTTTAAGGTCCATAGTATCTTCAGAATGGTAAGTGAGCACTGGCTTCAACTTCAAATCACCAGCTGCATTAGGCCCTAATAAGAGTCAGACAGTCCTTTGAAGCTCTGAAGCCAGGCACTGACTTCTCTCTAGCTCTGAAAGCCCTAGATGGAACTTTCTTTCAATATACGCCTGTTTTATCTACATTGAAAATCTGTTGTTTAGTGTAGCCACCTCCATCAGTGGATCTTCACTAGATCTTCTGGATCACCTGCTGCAGCATCTGCATCAGCAACTGTTGCTTCATTTTGCACTTTCATTTTATGGAGACGGCTTCTTTCCTTAAATCATAAGAACCAAGCTCTTATCTTCTAAGTTTTCCTCTGCAGCTTTCTCATGTCTCTCATAGAGGTGAATAGAACTGAAAAAGTTTAGGGCCTTGCTCTGGCTTAGGCTTTTGCTTAAGGGAATGTTGTTGCAGCTTGTTTGATCTTCTAACGACACCACTACAACTTTCTCCATATCAGCAATGATGCTGTTTCACGTTCTTTTCTTTCTTTTCTCTTTTCTCTCTTTTTTTTTTTTTTTTTTTTTTTTTTGAGATGAAGTCTTGCTCTTGTCCCCTAGGCTGAAGTGCAATGGCGCAATCTTGGCTAACTGCAACCTCCGCCTCCTGAGTTCAAGGGATTCTCCTGCCTCAGCCTCCTGAGTAGCTGAGATTACAGGTGCCTGCCACCACGTCTGGCTAATTTTTGTATTTTTAGTAGAGACAGGGTTTCACCATATTGGCCAGGCTGGTCTCGAATTCCTGACCTCAGGTGATTTGCCCGCCTCGGCCTCCCAAAGTGCTGGGATTACAGGCGTGAGCCACCACGCCCCACCTGTTCGCCTTTCTTATCATTCATGCATTCATTGGAGTAGCACATTTAATTTCCTTCAAGAATTTTTCCTTTGCATTTAACTTGGCTAATCATCTGACAGAAGAGGCCTAGCTTTTAGCCTGTCTTGGCTTTCAACATGTCTTCCTCACATGTGACTCTTCCTTTCACTCGAACACTTAGAGACCATTGTAGGTTATTAATTGGCCTAATTTCAAAATTGCTATGTCTCAGGGATTAGGGAGGCCTGAGCAGAGGAAGAGAAATGAGTAAACTGTCTCTGCTTCTGGTGAAGCAGCCAGAACAAACACATTTACTGATTAAGTTAGCCATCACGTGGGTACAGTTCACAGTGCCTCATAACAATTGCAGTAGTAGTATCAAATATCACTGGTAACAGATCACTTCAGCAGATATAATAACAATGAAAAAGTTAGAAACTTTGTGATAATTACCAAAATGTGACAGACACTGTTGGGAAGAATGGCATCAATAGACTTGCTTGATGCAGGGCTGCTGCAAACCTTTAATTTACTAAACACACAATCTCTGTGGAGTGCAATAAGCCCCATAAAACAAGGTATGCTCATGCATCAAAAGCAGCTTTAGGGCAGACAATTTTTTTTAGACTGACTATACAGGTAATACTTAACTAAATTAATTGCCTTGGGCAAGAGCAACTATATAAGAGTTAAGGGAAAAACTCAGCATTTGATTATTGCTTACTAGTGAAAAAGAATTGCCTGTATAATAACACAATCCTCTCTGAAAAGCAAAATGGGAAGATTTTCTTATAAAATGAAGTGGAAAATGAGTAAACTAACTCTTAAATTAGGACTTGGTGTTGGCAATATCACTCACTGAGCATGGCGGCTTTTCAATTACTAAATTCAGCATTTTTACATTATTACTTTGTCATGTTATGAAAACATGATGACATTTTAAGGTGATGATAGTTCACAGTCTATTACACATTACACAAGGGCATTAAAAAGAAATTATATGGTGATTAGTTGTCACAATTCAGTATCTCACTAACTTCTTGGCCCAGCAATGAGAAAATAAAGGTGTAATATATTAGTGTTATTCATAATAACATGGTTACTCCAAATAAGGATAGAATGACTTTCAAAGTAGCCAGAGAATCAGTATTTTGTTTTCATCAATTTGGAAAAAATTCTATAAAGTGGCTTGATGAAAAAAATTATCATTATCAAAGTTTAAAGACAGAGGAACAAAGGAAGAATAGAAATTTTGGTCAGAGATTAAACAGGACTAATCTCATTAAACATTTTACAAGTAATATTTTAGAAGCTTCAGTGAAACCTGTGTCTTGGTTGGCTTAATCTTGCATAGATTCAATTACTAATTTTTTTCATAGCTGAACTTTTGGAAATTACTAGCTAGCAAGAATAACTCAGCTGTTGGTGTTATCAGGATTCCTTAGTTAAAATGCCCCTCATTGAATGCAGCAGTTTCCAATTTATTAAAAGAGTAAACCCCAGGAAAAGGAAATAATCCTAAAGAATAGAAGTGAAGAATAAGGCATGAAAATGGACATGTTCCAGGACACCCATGTAGTTATGTTAGGGTAGGATATGATGTATAGGAAAGAGGTGAGTCAGGAACTTCCTTGAGTAGGCATATACTCTATTTTCAATTCTTATCATCTGGTTATGCTGTATTTAATCCAGTCCAACTGTCCATCCAATCCAAACACAATCATGCTATATTTAATCCAAATCCAATTCAAATCACACAGTACAACCATTTGTAGCATGCAAATTTACTTATCATGAAAAGCACAGATTTTGAGTCTCAAATTCAATGAATTTTCAATAAAAAATATACCTGTGAATCTACTGCCTCAGTTAAGATACAGAACATTTCCATCACTCCAGAAATTTTCCTTGCCCTCTTCCTCACCCTCTGGGCACTATTGCTCTGATTTCTCTCACCATGACAGATTTGTTTTGCTGGCTCTTGAGCTTCATAGAAATGATATCAAATGGTATGTACTCTTCTGACTCTGGCTAATTTTGAACAGCACAATGCTTTTGAGATACAGCCAACTGGTTTGTGTATCAGTAGCTCATTATTATTTCTTGCAGTATTGTGGTCTGAGTAGACCACTATGCTTTTCCATTTCCCCATTGTTGGACATTTGGGTTGCTTCCAATATGAGTCTTTTATGGATGGAAGTTTTCCTCTCTTTTAGGTAAATATCTGAGATTGGAACTGCTAAGTTGTAGGCTATATATGCCTTTAGTTTGGTAAGAAACTGCTAAACAGATTTCCAAAGTAGTTACACATTTTACATCATCAATATATGTAGGTTCTAGTCACTCCACATTTTTGCCAATATTTGGTGCTATTAGTCTTTCTAATTCTAGCTATTATGGTGGATGTGAAATGTTTATCATTGTGGTTTCAATTTATATTTTCTTGATGGCTAATGATGTTAATTAAATAATTTTGAGTTTATTGGTAATTTGTATATCTTCTTTTATGAAACCACTGTTCCAATCTTTTGCTTATTTTTTATTATATTATTTGTCTTTTCATTATTGATTTTAGTTCTTTATATATGATACAAGGTCTTTGTCAGAGATATGTATGCATAGTAAATATTTTCTCCCATTGTATGGCTTACCTTTTTAATTTTCTTAATAGCATATTTGATAAGTAGAAATTTTTTTGTTTTTGTAAAATCCAATGTATCAAGTTTGTGTTTTTGTTTAAGGAACTTGTATTTGTACTGAGACATAGTTTTAATCCTACAAATTCATTCTGGAATTTTAATGGAATACCTGATGAGTTTACTCAGCCCTTTTAATTTGGCAGGGCTTGAATTCCAAACTTTGTCTACTCTGGTATATGGCAGCTAAGTTACGCTTAAATCTTGGGCCTTCTAGCCATTGCTTTTTCCAGCATGGTTTCTCCCCTGTGAATACACAGTTCAGGGTTATCCAAGAATTTGAGGGCAGTTTGAATGCCAATTTTAGGACTCTTACTGTTCTGATTCTCATCTTTCTGGTATTCCCTCTTAATTTTCAGATGTTTTAGCAACCCTAACTCCATCCTGTGACACTCCAAGCCTGTAAAACTGCAACTTTATTGTTGAATTCTAGCTGCCTTGATCTGTGTGTGGACTTGGAAGTGTGCTCAGGGGAAAAGCCATATAACCGTGACTCTTTTCTTGTGCAGTTTCTTCTCGCAAGGGTCATATCTCTTCCAGTTTCTGGCTGCTTTTGTGAAAGGGTTAGTTTGGTATAAGATACTAAGCCAATACTGGAATCAGAACATAACATTTTTTGTATGTATATAATCACATTGTTTTCCAGTAGATTGATGGAAGCAAATGGAAGCCATAGTTTTAGGATTATTTTATCTCAAACTGAAATGATGCATTTGGAAGTGAAATTTACTTAGGATAAAATTACAGAAAGTTTCAACGATGATAAAATTTATTTTTGTGAGACTTTCTGTAATCATCTAAAACCTTTTTCACTTAAAGAAATGCCTGCAATTTACTTGTAATCTATTTACCTGAAGTACACCTGAAGAGGCTGGTCTAACTCTAAATTGTAGGTGAAACACTTTTAAGTTTCCTTGTGCTTAGAAGTGTCCACTAATGACAGTGCTATAAAATTTTTCTCTTCTCCAGATCTGCTTCTTTTGCATTCTCTAGTGGAATAGATGCTGAATCATTAAACAGAGTGCCGCAGGTGATTCACATTCAAGTCCATCCAACAACATTTGTTGGGTATGGACTGTGCACCAGCACTCTATTTGGTGTCAGACCAGAAGTGAAAGGAGACAGTATCATTTCTTGGTTTTAAATATCCTAGAATTGAATTGGAAGTAAAATTTTGTGGCAATGTTTAATTCAGTATATGATTTTCTTAGTCTAGATTATATATGTAATTACTGAAAAGCTTAAAAAGAAAAATTATCATAAACAGTTAGCATTATTTAGTGACAGATTAGAGTGGGTTTTGTTCTATGCCTTGAAGAAATTATAAATAAAAAGTAATTATAGTATATACTCAATATGAAGCCACACTTTATACAATTCTTGCTTCAATCTCTTCTCTGCACACACACATGCACAAATTTGCATTATTTTGTCTGAATAAAACATAGAAACGGAAACAGAAAGCTATGAAAGAGGATAAAGAAAGAGGCAAAAGATAGTTTTAGTTTGCATCTAGAGGTGCATTCTCCTTCAAGAAGATGCATTTTGGTAGATGCAAAATCTGTAAATATAAAACATACTAAAATGTAAATATAAATAGTATTATAACTTGCTCATATGGAAATCTTCTTAAAACTGGGTTAAATCTTAGAAAAATAAGTAAGATTAATCAGAATAAATTTGGTTGAAAAGAAACCAGAGAAACAACCTAAGACAGGGAAAAGTTAACATTTATTCTTTTTGTCAGCAAGAAACCTATTAGAAACCTCTTAGAGTCAGTGATTCAAAGCAAAATTCATTGGTGCTTAGCACAGTAAAAAAAACTTTAAAAGACAGTGAGTGAGAAAGGAAGCGTGAGAAGGAATGAGTGAACGAGGGAAAGAGAGATAAAGAACGAAAAGAAAGAGACAGTGGACTATGGGGGGAGGGACAGCAGCTGGAAGAAATGGAATAATTTTATGAAGTTGTAAGATTCCCTATGTGGAATGGAAGCTACAACAATAAGTGATATCATTTGGATCTAAGAACACAGAGTCTAGAGTCAGACCGCCTGGGCGTGAAATGTGAAATCTGACATTCCTCTTATTAGACTATGTTAACTTCAACGAGCTTAAGTTTCCACATCCCTAACTTGAAGAGTTGCCATGTATGTTGTACCAGAGAATGTATAGAGCATGTGATAGTCCATTGTTCATTCACAGCAAACTGTCTATATTTTTAGTCTTTCCTATTGATATCATTAAGGAATAAGGTTGCAATCCTGTAAGTCAGGGCTAGCTAACAGAAAGCTTTCAATGCAACAGTTTATATTTGATGCAGAGGTATCAAATATAGAGTAGCAAAAAATGAAATTCAGTAGATGGAAGTTCAAGTGTGAAACACAGCTAGGGAATAGAATATAACAGGAACTAAGTGATTAACATTTGGTTGTAAGATAAGTATATAGGCAAGGATTTTCGCTGAGGCAGAAAGAAATATTTGGATTCAAAAGAAGTAGAAAGAAGCAGCTGAACCTGCAAGCTAACAAATTTGAGAGGCAAAAGAGGATAGGCAATGAAGAGTGTCTTGGGATTTCTGGGTTGTGAGATAGGGAGATTCACTGGAGTGACTGGTCTGATAAGGATGATGAACAATAGGGACAGGGATGGTTCTGAGGGAATTATAGGAACTTCTCTCCTAGGAAAGAGAAATCACAAATGAGCAGGTGAGCATTAAAATTCTTTCTATTGGTAAGTCAGGCAAAACAACCTTATACATAAGCTAAAAAGTATACTGACTCCTAAGGCATCCTAGGAGAAGCTGGTAAGTCTCTTGCATTCTGTTTCCCTGTGAACTAGAAGATTGTAAAACATTCATCATGATGTTTTGGAGCTGTAGATTTTCAAAACAGAAACACACAAAAACTACAAGTAGAAATATATTTACTTCAAGTAACAGCTTATCAAAATATATAAAATAGTTACTATCACATGAGGAAAGACTCAACAAAGTAAATTAATTTTCAATTTGTTAAAAAAAGTAGCTGACTTTGGGAGGTCTTATATACTTATCGTTTGTTGTTATTGTTTGTTTAATTGAATGAAGCTGAGAATCCAATGTTTACCTAAACAAAACTAACACATCTCTTTGAAACATATTTTCACTTTAGATTTCTGCTCTAAAAATGTGATTAATTTCTGCATAATTACACATCTGTTCACCGTCTACTGATAATTTCCTTTTACAATTTTCTTCATGCCCATGAGCAATATATTTCTTACCAAATCATACATTTGAACATTGCATCAAAATGCTGAATATCAAAACAAATACATTAAGTATTAAGCCAGATAGATTTTAAAATTAAATACACCAGACATAAACCAGATCCGTACTAAATCAATTATATTGTATGTAGAAGAGCCTCATAAATGTCCACGTAATACATTAAATCTGATCTATCAAAAACCAATATCCAAGAATGAGACAGATCATGTTTTCACCAGTAATATCCAACTGATATATCAAATCAGACACTTATTAATCAAAACATTGAGCACTGTTAATGCTACAACACAAAACAATGTAACGTAATTTTTACTTGCATCTGGAAAAAGTCTTAATATAATAACTTGGTCATTCTCAAGTAGCCTTTATTTTCTTTTTTGCTTTTTCTTTTTTTTTTGAGACTGAGTCTCGCTCTGTCGCCCAGGCTGGAGTGCAGTGGCGCGATCTTGGCTCACTGCAAGCTCCACCTCCCGGGTTCACCGCATTCTCCTGCCTCAGCCTCCCAAGTAGCTGGGACTACAGGCGCCCGCCACCACGCCCGGCTAATTTTTTGTATTTTTAGTAGAGACGGGGTTTCACCATGTCAGCCAGGACGGTCTTGATCTTCTGACCTTGTGATTGCCCTCCTCGGCCTCCCAAAGTGCTGGGATTACAGGCGTGAGCCACTGCGCCCAGCCCTCAAGTAGCCTTTATTTTCTAAGAGAGCCATATTGGGGTATTAGAAATATTATTAGCGATAGCCTAAGAAGAATTTATTGTATATTAAACATATACAATTGCAATATTTCTAGAAATTACAAAGATTTACTAGGGCTAATTTGTATCTGAATGGCTCAATGGCGAACTAGATAATAAACACAAAGCAATAGGAAATTAGCAAAAAGTGCATAGCCTTTACATATAGATCTCATTTCAAATGCAGTTCTGCCACACAGATGTAGAATAAACATAAATAGTTTACTTAACTACTTGGGACCTCAGTTTTCTCAGCCGTAAAATTCGTGTCAAAATACTTTCCTTGTGGAGTTTTGAACACTAGCGACAAGGCAAGAAAAATAAATATTTAGCACAGTGCCTGCCACATAATAGGCGATCAATACATGGTAGGTAGAAATTGTTATTAACATGGTACCTGAAGAGCAAATAATGATCTCATTTTATTTGTATTTTATATGATCTTTACACAGAAATTAAAGTAATATAATGATGAGGGAATCTTAAAATATTGGGAGAATATTTTCACGGTAATATTATTACCAGGAAGAATTGTGGAAAGTTAGTTGTGCAAACTTCTAGGGCAGTAAAAGGCCTATAGGTAAGAAGAAATCAGGGATAAGTCATTTAATAGCTCTCAAGAGAGTGACAATGGTAGAGAAATTATAATAACACAAACATTTTTATTGAGTTCTTACTGCATCTCTGACACTGTGCAAAATGCTTTTCATGCAGTGTTTCATTAAGTTTTACAATAACTTTATGAGTAGGTATTATTCCCATTTTACAAATATTGGGACTGAGTGAAGATTAGAGGGGATCAATAATTTGCGCAAGTTCCCACAGCAAGTAAATACAGGGCTGGGTTTGGCTCCTAATAACAGATATCAGAACTTGGTCTAGTTGTGAAAAGATTATGTAATGTATGAAAAGAAGGCATACACACACAATTATGAAATGTTAAATACTAATAAAATTAAATCTCAATGCACCCACAATAAGATGTCATAAGAGAGGCCACAACTAAATGCTAAGGAATTTCATGGACAATCGACATTGAAGGAAGGGATACTACAGGAGGCTTCCTAAAAAGATGAAAGCCAAGTTGGATCCTACAAGATAGAGGCCTGGAGGTCACCATTGTCTGAGGAGAGTAGGCAGCATGTCTTAAAAAGCAGGGGAGTGCAGAATCATGAATGTTGTTGAATTCTAGGCTGAAAAGCTAGGACTTCATTCTGGGTATAATGTATATGATGAACCTGCTGGAGAGTTCATGCCCCATTGAACTTGATGGGGCAAAATGGCAAAATCAGGAACCCGCTGATTGTTGTGTAGCTGGAAAACAGGTCCAGTGTTGTCAAATGTTCTGATTTGTTCAGAGAAATAAAAAAAATCCACATTACAAATTTATCTTGTCAGGGAATGCAAGTATTTTTAAACATTTCTCAGGCCTTGGCCTTCAGGGGACCAGTACCGGGAGAGGGGCAGGGCTCAGACTTAGTGTACCCATCTGCTGTAGGCAATTGTGAGTGTGACTCAGCAGCCTTTAAAGGGAGTTTCTCATTGATTTCAGTGGAGAAGCTGGGTGGGTATGAATCAGAATGAGAGCATTAGCTGATGGCAACAGAAAAACATGGACAATAATACTGAGATTTGATGCATTTTCTGTTTGCCTTCTCCCTTAAATAGTTACTGCAAAGTACAAGGATGTAAAGAATAAACCATCCTCATTCTTACAGAAACACTGGTGATTGACTGTTTGCATTGGCTTATAGGTTATCTATAACTCTGAACCCTAATTTTTTGTAGTCCTGTATGATATTAATGTAAATTAATGGAGAGGAAAACATTTACAACATAATGAATGTGTATAAAAAACCTATTATTCCAACTGCAAAAAAAAATTTTGATTGTTTTATAAATGTTCTTTAGCTTATTCATTTAAAAATAGTGTCTGTCTCTCCCTCCTTCCCTCCCCTTTTCTTCTTTTTATATTCTTTAGGTGGTAGTTTCTATTTGGAAAAATCACCTCTTAACATTTACCATATAACATGTAAGTACAACTTTATAAGTTCTTGAACATATTTTTTATTTGTTCATACTTTTCATGAAGGTATTTTCATGCTACCTTACATGTTAACATTTTCATTTCCAAATTGAAAGACCACTGCATTGTTTCTAGACTAACCATAAAGTAATAGAAAGGTTAATATAGGATTATTATCTCTGGATTCTTGGATCATCCCTGGGTTTATCTAATTTTGCAGAAAGAATGATTATCTGATAACCACTTTTAATAATACGCAAAATGTTTCTTAATATTATTCCTTTCAAGAAATCCACATCAACCTTACTTCAATTTCTCTTTCCTTTGGAAGCTTTTCTTTGAGTGATTGAATGCATTTATGTGTAATTTAGTCATAAAATTATAACAGGGCTAGGTAGAAAACAATGATTACAATGTAATATAATAAATTTTCTTTATCAATGGAGTAAAATATCCAAATAGAAAGTTAACCTTAGAACACAGTGTAAAAGACTAGAAAATATTAGAGAAAGTACAATAAATATTGAGGATAGTAGAAATCCTAAAAGCTCAGTAATACTAAAATGAGGCCATGGATAGATTTCAAGGAGCCTTTGGATAGAAAAAAGAAATTACATGTTTTAAAATATACTCTAATTAAAATTTAATAACTCCCCCAAATATGGATGTAGGCAAAAATCACAGTAGTATTAGCAGTATATGTCACTTTGCCATCAGCAAAAATTACAGATATTTTCATGATAGTATTATTGCTGCAAGTATCTCAAAATACAATCTGTGCTCATCAGTAGTGCAGAATTAACATATCTATCAAATACGTTGCTAGATTTTGTTATTGATGCATTCATAATTTTATTCCTATATTATACTTTTTAATATTTAGATAACTGCATTTTAATAAAATTGATTTCCTTTGTAATCCTGTGCATCTTATTTTATACAATTTTAAATATAGTTATATAGGCTGTGCTCAGTATCTAGAGCAGTCTGTGGCACAAAGAGTGCTGGGTAGAAGTTTCAGAGGCAGAGAACAGAGGGAATAAAGAGAAATGATAGAAGGAAACTTCACAGAGGAGAAGAGATCTAAGTCTTTAGATTAAATGAATTCAGTCAACATCAGTGTCTGAAAGTGATTAGCTCTCTTGGGAGGAGATTGGGGCTGCGTGGAGGATGGATAATTTACTCTAATTACTTTTGCTTTATTTGAATTTTTTAACAACCTGAATGTATCCTTCCATGAATTTTTTAAAAGGGTACATATGTATGAGGTTAAAAAAGAGAGAAGAAAGAGAAGGTAATACTTTGGTATTACTGAAGCAACTGCCCATGCTAGGGAATATCAGCATCTGAGCATTCCAGATGATCAACAGCCTTTGTGTCCTGATTTTACAAGTTTCAATTTAGCAACAAGTCCAGTGGAACAGAAGGTTTTGCATCCAGACCATCATCCTAGGATTGAACCCTAGCTCTATCATGAACTGGCTCAGTAGTCTTGGCTAAATCATCTAAGCTTTCTGACATTCAGTTTCTTCATTTATAAAATTAGGGTAATATCTATCTTACCAGACTGATATCAGATGAGAGCTAATGCAAAGATATGTATGTCAAGTGTCTAGAATAGTGTTTCACATATAATAGGCACAAAAATGGCAATCACCATTATTATTGATCTTGGGCTGAAAGCTAGGGCAAGCTATTTAAGGACTTATAAAACTACTTAATGGCAGAGGGGTACTCATTTGAATGGAGTCAAGAATCTAGGGATAGAGACAGATTAGGTCTTACTGTAATGTAGATGAGCAGAAGAAATGGAGATAAGGTGAAGGATATGAGAAGAGTTTAGGAGACAGGTATCTCCAGATTTGGTGGCCAGATAAGTCCTGAGTATGAGGGAAACATCTGGTGACCCCAGATATCTGAACTGGTTGAATGAAAGGCTGGTGGTACATCTACAGAAATGCCAGGTTTTGGGCAAAGGATGATATGATTAGTTTGGAATATGTGGAAATTAAGATCTCTAGGATCACTCAAGTAGTTTAAGTAGTCAAGTGTAAAATGTGCTTGGATATAGAGGTCAGACACTCAGGAGTAGAATCTCTGCTGGAGACATAGGTTTGGCTATCATCAATTTAACAGATATTAACAAACTCATGGGTTTATGTAAAATCACCAAGGGAAAGTGCAAAACGTGAGAATGAAAGGCTCGGGATAGAGTTCTAGCACACATGAACGATTTAAGCAAGAGCATCTTTTATTTATTTATTCAGTAACTAAAGGTGGATACGCCATGTACAAGAAAGTCTTCAAAAAGTTCATGGAAAATGTGTATTATGGGCCGGGCGCGGTGGCTCACGCTTGTAATCCCAGCACTTTGGGAGGCCGAGGGGGGCGGATCACGAGGTCAGGAGATCGAGACCACGGTGAAACCCCGTCTCTACTAAAAAAAAAAATACAAAAAATTAGCCGGGCGTGGTGGCGGGCGCCTGTAGTCCCAGCTACTCGGAGAGGCCGAGGCAGGAGAATGACGTGAACCTGGGAGGCGGAGCTTGCAGTGAGCCGAGATGGCGCCACTGCACTCCAGCCTGGGCGACAGAGTGAGACTCCGTCTCAAAAAAAAAAAAAAAAGAAAATGTGTATTATGAAAAAACTATGCACAGATTTCATTTTTTTTTGCACCAAAATAACTTGTATTAACTTGTTATAACATGTCTGGGCAGGATCTAGTTTGAAGCATGAGGAAGGATAAGATACCAGTTTGAAAGGTGCCTCTATTAGCAACATGAACTCTCCTAAAATTGAGGCAAGAGCAAACCTCAAATTTATGGAGAAGCTGGGGTGGAAGAATAATGAAATGATTAATGCTTTGCACAAATTTTATGAGGACAATGCCCCCCAAGAAAGCAGTTTACAAATGACCTCATTTTAAGAAAGGATGAGATCATGTTGTGGGATGAAGCCCTCAGCAGCAGACCATCCACATCACTTTGTGGGAAAAAAAGTTAACTTTGTTGATGCTCTAATTGAAAAAGACCAGTGAAACAATAGTCAACACCATAGACATCTTAATTGACTCAGCTTACATAATTCTAACTGCAAAATTAAAGTTGAGCAAACTTTCCACTTGCTGGGTACCAAAATCATTGTGGCCAGATCACTCACAGACAAAAACGGAGCTTTCAATGAAAATATTAAACAAATGAGATCAAGATCCTGAGGGATTTCTTCGAAGAATCGTAACAGGAGGTGAAACACAGGTTTGCCAGTATGATCCTGAAGACAAACTCAACCAAAGCAATTGCTACTAAGAGGTGAACTTGGTCCATGCAAAGCAAAAGTGGACTGGTAATAGCAAAGGCCAAGGTAACAGTTTTTTGGGATGCTCAAGGTATTTTGCTTGCTGACTTTCTGGAGGGCCAAAGAATGATAACCTCTGCTTATTATGAAAGTGTTTTGAGAAAGTTAGCCAAAGTTCTAGCAGAAAAACATCCAGGGAAGCTTCACCAGAGAGTCCTTCTCTACCATGACAATGCTCCCATTCATTCCTCTCATCAATCAAGGGCAATTTTTATGAGACATTTGATGGGAAATCATTAGGCATCCACTTTATAGTCCTGATTTAGCTCCTTTTGACTGATTTTTGTTTCATACTGTTAAAAAATCTGTAAAGGATACCCATTTTCTCAGTTAATTATGCAGAAAAGACAGCATAAACATGGTTAAATTCCCAGGACCCTCAGTTCTTTAGGAATGGAGCAAATGGATGGTATCATCATTTACAAAAATGTCTTGAACTTGATGGAGCTTATATTAAGAGCTTATGTTAAATTCCATTTCTCATGAATTTTTTGAAATCCCCAATATATTCTTTGACTCATAATCTTATTGTATCCTCTTACAAAAAGAGAATAAATTTAAGACTAGAACACAATAGTTCAATCAATAAGAGAAAGGAAGTACCCCTCATGTCAAAAAATAAAATTTTCAACCATTGAGGGATAGTATAATAAAGAAAGTAAGAAAATTTTTTTCAAAAACTCTACTTAAATGTTTATCAAAAAGAATTGTTAATGTATTTACTGATTCTGTCAACATCCTCAAATACTTATCCTGTTTAAGGACCAGTATTCAAAATGTTCATATTATTTTTTCCTAGTTTTATTTATTAACCAATATGGTGACAATATTGCTTTCTAGTTTGTTTGTTGGCTTATGTTTACTTTCAAAGTTATGTTATAAGAGAGCCTTTAGAGGGATAACCCTTCTATTTAAAATATTTTTCAAGAAATATGTTTTTTTCCCAAGGTAAATTCATTTAGTAAGTCAAGGAACTTCTAGATATATTTTACTCACAAACAGTTGTGTCTTTATGAAACTGTTTTTATTTTATTTGTGATCTAAGACCGGAATCCTAAACTTCTTTCTAATTTAATGGAAGTCATTTTTCAATGACTCTAGAGAAATGTTTCAGCATTTTCCATCTGCTTCCTGTGGTTCCCAAATCCAATAGGACTGCTTAGTGATGTCTTGTTCATTGGTTTGTTTTCTCTTTTTTCACTACTCTTCAAACTTTTGAAGTTCTAGTTGTTGTTGTGCTATTGTTGTAGTTTGCTTGCAAAAAGCTTGAAGGCTATGTATTAGCTGTCAATTGCTAGTAAGCTTGGAAGTGAATTCAAAAGTGAGAACTGAAGGAGAATGGATGTGTCTGAGGAACAGCCTGGGACAGAATGGACCTTAAGATGAGAATACTGGAAAATTGGAAGAGAGAGGAATTTTGTTATATCTGATTCTGACCCCTGCCACTTCCTAGGTATATAATGCTGGCCAAGTTACTGAGCCTTTTTGAACTTCAGTTTTTTATGTGTACTATAATAATAGAACTACTTGCCAGGATTGTTATGGGGATTGGATGATTGTAAAGTATCCAGCACTATGCCAAGAACATAGCAAAAAACATTTCAATGAGAATCACTGTTATCTTTCTTCCTCTCATTATCATTTAGCATTGAGACAATTCCCAAGAACTGGATCAATATTAATAATAACAGAAGAAAAAAGGTCCACAACACCGAAGAAGAAAGCAGCTAATGATTTGCTGTTATTTATTTTTTAAGCAAAGAGAAGTATAACACAAACTAGAAAGTTAATTATAAAGAATAATTCCTTCATACATATTTATACCTGTAGCGAGTTAAATAGTGCCCCCCTCGAAATTCATGTCCATCTGGAACCTCAGAATGTGACCTTGTTTGGAAATAGGTTTTTGAAGACATAACTAAGGTAAGGATCTGGATGAGGATTAGGATGATTCTAACTTTAATGAAAGTATATCTGTGAGAGACAGAAAAGGACACATGGAGACGTAGAGACGAAAATGATATGAAGATGGAGGCAGAGATGGGAGTGATGCTCCCACAAGCCAAGGAATGCCTGGAGCCACCAGAAGCTGGAAGAGGCAGGACAGGATGGATGCTTTCTTAGAGACTTCAGAGAGAGTGGGGCCCTGCCAACACCTTGATTTCAAATTTCTAGCCTCTAGAACTTTGAGAGAAATTCCTGTTATTTTGAGCCAGGAAGCTTGTGGTGACTTGTTATGGCAGTCCTAGGAAATTAATACAATGTCATATAAAATCGTTTCTATTGAAGGGGTTTTGTTCTCTCACCCTTTAAAGAACCTAAGGAATTATTTATTTTCCCAATCTAAATATAATCTCACAATTCCATTTCTTTTTTTCCTCCTTATTTTATTATTAAAAAAACACAAATACATAACAAGTAAGGTCTCCATTATTAAATTGGAATATGAGAGAGGTAAATACATTTTGTAAGTGTCAGAAATTATATTTATTTTAGGCAAATGTCTGAGATGATCGCTACTTCTCATTCTATTTCTGATAAACCTGAAGAAACTGTAAAACTAAAGCAACGTTTAGTGAGAAACAAGTTGGAATAATTCTTAGGTATATCTCCTAATGCTATACCTAATGCTAAATGACGAGTTAATGGGTGCAGCACACCAACATGGCACATGTATACATATGTAACAAACCTGCACATTGTGCACATGTACCCTAAAACTTAAAGGTATAATAATAACAAAATAAAATAAAATAAAGTAAAAAAAAATAATAATTCTTTTAAGTTAAGTGGGCAGTGTGGTGGGCGGAATAATGCTTTACCCCACTCCAATATGTCTACCTTCCAATCCCTAGAATCTGTCCATGTGATACCATACATGACAAAAGAGACTTTGCAAATATGATTAAGGTGAGAAGTTTGAGATGGGGAGATTATCTGGGATGACCCAGTTGGGCCTAATCTTAAAGGACAAGGGTCCTTTTAAGAGGGAGTCAGGAGGATCAGAGACAGAGGGAGATTGGATGATACGATGCTGCTGGCTTTGAAAATGGAGGAAAAGGCTTTGAGTTAAGAAATGTAGGTGACTTGTAGGGGCTGAAAAAGACAAGGGAATGGGCTCTCTCCTAAAACCTCCAGGAAGAAAACAGACCTGCTGACACTTTAATTTTAGCCAGTAAGATCCATTTTGAACATGCGGCCCAGAGAAGTATAAAATAGCAAATTTGTGTTGTTTTAAGCCATGTTTGTAATAATTTGTTACAGGAGCAATAGGAAATCAATACATAGAGCACATAATATGCAGAGACTTTCTATAAAATATTAGGAAAAATTTCCACCACAAAATCTTATGTTTTTAAGAGTTGACATTTCCATCTTCAATGATAATGAACAAAAGAGAACATGGCATCTCTTTAAAAACAGGAGTTTCTGAAGACCCAAAGTACTGCTCAGTCTAATTTGCAAACTGAGTGTCACATCACATAAAATTATTCAATAATGCAGGACTGATAGAGAAAGAGTTCTCCATCAGGATAGAGATATCTTGATAGAGATATGCAGGATATTTCAGTGAAAGAGTTCTGAGTTAATTAGCAGACATAGAATTTAGCCCTGACTATCTCTAGCAGGTTGTAGGTTTAGAGTAAGTTACTATTTCCTTGGATATCAATTTTCTCATCTGTACATGAGTAGGTTGGGCATTTGGTCCTTTCTAGTTTAAACAAGCTATAAGACAGAAACAAAAACAAAAACAGTTCAGAGCAGCCCTCTTAACTCTGTGACAGTTGGCTTCCCTAACATTATCAATTTAAAATATTTTATATTTCTAGATTTACTATAACATATTTATGGATATAAATGCTGTGTAGTTTAGGGATTAATTGATGAATATGGAGGCCCTGGATATACCTTGAGTTCTGTTTTATTCTACAAATAACTCTTTCTACTTTTTTCACTTTGATTTTTGGATAATTAATCATTTATAATAAGCCCCATTTCAGTGAGACTTACGAATAAGAAAATATTCTCCTTTCACCTCCATCACTCAGGAAATTCCAAAAATCTAAACTAACACAAGAACAGAAAACCAAGCACTGCATGTTCTTGCTCATAAGCGGGAGTTGAACAATGAGAACACATGGACACAGGGATGGGAACATTACACACTGGGGGCTGTCGGGGGTAGGGGGCTAGGGGAGGGAGAGCATTAGGAGAAAATACCTAATGCAGATGACGGGTTGATGGGTGCAGCAAACCACCATGGCACGTGTATACCTATGTAATAAACCTGCATGTTCTGCATATGTATCCCGGAACTTATATATATAATATATATAAAATGACAATTTGCAAATGCTGTACATCTGCACATGTATCCCATAACTTAAATTTTATATATATATATAAAATGACAATTTGCAAATGCTATACATCAGGTATCATTATTTTGTTGTATGGGGGTTACTGGGGGGGGTGTTTTGAGAACTGGATATTAAACGCTTACCAATACCAAAAAAAAACCCCAAAAAAACAAAAAAGCTCTTTGCCAGGGACTGGGGAAGAGGATCTCACTTTCCACTTTCCTCACTGACAATTTTCTGACAATTAACCATGTAATGCTTTGCAGAGTGTTTTAAAAATATGCCAAGGGAAGTGGTGATGCTCATTTAGAATATGGCATTATGACATACGAAAGAAAAAACTGCCTAAGACATTCATGCCTGGTGCAACAAAACAGTTATCAAGTCTCTTGATGACAAAACAGTCAACTTTCATAACTATCTTGTAAGTTTTATTCCATACTGCAGTCAATTATGGATACATGTGGCTGAACTACAAGCCTGAAAACACAGGAGCTCTTTCTCGAAATATTCAGAAAGAAACAATTTTTGTGCGTCAGTGGGTGCTATTGCATCAACACATCAGTATTTCTCCCCACTTCCCTACTTTTATGGTAGGAAACAGGGGGAAGAATAAGATAATAGTTCATCTGTCACAGTTTAACGAAAGCTTCCTATCACCTTCTGCATGTTCAACTGATCTGTTGATATGGCTGCATAATGTCTCATTCTAGAAGTTCTAGAGACTGTGCCGAGCAAATGCTGGCAGCACTTCACTGAAAAATCTTACCCCTACACACCAGAGAAGAAATGTTTTCATCAATATTCACTGAAGTCACTGGCACTCATTCTTTTTTATATTCACTGTACATCTCAGTTATGTGTCTTCTACAAAAATGAAAAGGAAGAATACAGATGAAATATCAGAGATGTAAACTCAGTCCATTCTTCAAAATAATTTTTGGAGAGCCTTAATAACAAAGAACATAGATCAGAGCACTGGAGATGATGCAAATGACAGACGCATGCACATCTTCTCTGCCAGTCAGTCTTATTTTCCTCATGATCACTCAGTCTTTGGTTGGATAAAGAAGTGACAGGGCCAAAGAAAATGAAAGCAAGAGGGAGTTGGAAAGCCTGAGAGGAATGTTAAGCAAACCTTAGACATGTGGACTCTCTTTAGGGCCAGAAGTAGGCTAAGGGAGATTGGTGTGGGCAAGGGTTGCCTCAATGCATCCTAAACAAATGCAGCCTCACTGAGAAGCCACTAGAGCCCAAGGTCAGTGTCCCTCAGTTGTCTGGCAAAGTTAACATACCTTAATTGCAATCAGTCAAGACCACTGTCCCTTTCAATACCAACTACCCCTCTATCATACTTCCCATTGGTCAGGT
This sequence comes from Nomascus leucogenys, assembly GCF_006542625.1. NCBI lineage: Eukaryota > Metazoa > Chordata > Mammalia > Primates > Hylobatidae > Nomascus > Nomascus leucogenys. The sequence goes on along the minus strand of NC_044389.1, from coordinate 76,179,779 downwards.
GGCGATGGAATAGCCTTAGGTATTTTTTTTGCATGAGGGTAAGAGGAATTTCACTTGGGTATATTTTAAATAAGTTTAGGAAGGAAAACTTTAGGTGATTTGGGGTCATTTCCCTATATGGTTAATTGTGTGGAAATGACCGCAAATCATCTAAAGTTTTGCAGTTACAGCTGTCAGGACTGGAATATTCCTATCACCTATTGGGCTGTCAGTATTGAGCTTCCCGATGAAAAGGTACCAGAGTTGGATTTTGTACTGTGATATGAATTTGTCCTCTGGTGCTTGACACTGGAACTGTGTGGGTAGTGGAGGAGAAAAACAGTTTGGAATGTTCAGAGCCAAAAGCTAGTCTGTGAAATATTCTTCCAAATCTGACAGTTCACATACAAAATAAACTTGATAGGGGATCTCCTAAATTTTGCAACAATTCTAAAAATGTACATGTCATAACCAATAATGAGCCGTGAAGCTGAAAGAAGTTATTTCAGACTGTCAAGAATAAAAAAAATTGATTTGGATCACTATGCTAGTGGAAAGACATTTTCTAATTGCTCTCCAGAAATGCTCTAACAAAGTCCTTCATGAAGAGGAAATCAATGAGTATACAGATATAAAATTATAGGAAAAACTATTATAGAAGAATGTCTGACAGTTAATGAAAGCAAGGCAGCCAGGCGCAGTGGCTCACGCCTGTAATGCCAGCACTCTGGGAGGCCGAGGCGGGCGGATCACGAGGTCAGGAGATCAAGACCAACCTGGCTAACATGGTGAAACCCTGTCTCTACTAAAAATACAAAAAATTAGCTGGGCGTGGTGGTGGACGCCTGTAGTCCCAGCTACTTGGGAGGCTGAGGCAGGAGAATGGCGTGAACCTGGGAGGCAGAGCTTGCAGTGACCCAAGATCGCACCACTGCACTCCAGCCTGGGCTACAGAGTGAGACTCCATCTCAAAAAAAAAAAAAAAAAAAAAAAAACAAGGCAAGGTTATTTTTATTTTTGTGGAGTTTGTGATACCTATATATCAGCTTTCTGAGCTTTGTAATGTGATGTGATTGCTTTTCTCATCCTAAGTAAATATTCATTTTTGTATCTAATTTTGAATTTGTAAATTTGTATTCTTTTCAAAAAACAGTACTTCCACCATCAACCCCTCCCCGCTTTTAACAGTATAATCTTTAGAACCCACAGAACCTGGATCTGTGCCTATGATAAGGCTATCAAAATTGCTCAGTGGGCTAAAAATATCATAACCATCTCTCAAAATACCTGTTTTTCTCCTCAGGAAACCGTTTCTAAAAGATATATATCTGATGAATTGGGAATGTTCTCTAAGTGGATGTAAGCGCAATCCCGTGCAGACAAGAGAAGCCTTCTCCTGAATGTTGATGGGAGGGTGGAATAGCACTGTTAGTGTTGCTATGGTAGTTAAGATGAAACCACAGAAGAGCAGATAAAACATTAGGTGTAGCGGCACTTTGCTGTGAAAGAAGCTGTCAACAGTGGCCACCCTCAAATGAAACCTGCTGCACACACACCCAGAGAGCAATTATGAGAAAAATGCCATCTCCTTGCAAATCTTACTCTGCCTCTGTAATTTTCTTGGCACAAACACGCCTCTTCTAAATAATTGTGCCCATTTTACTGTTATTACCAATCACATTTTCTTCCTAAAGTCAAAACAGAAAACAATATGACCTGAGTTAAGTAGATATTAAATGCAAATTTGCTTCCTAATAATATTAGGCATTTTCCAGAAAGCTGACAAAACTACTTGCACTCTGTATAAAGCACAGAACACTTCACGGCCTGTGCCATTTCACTTTGTAAAGGGGAGTACAGAAGACTTGAGGGAAACATTTGGTTCATGTTCACTTTCAGTTCCATGAAGGCAAGGACTAGTTTTTTTCCTCCCATTTTATTCCCAGTAACTCCTGTGGTCTGGCACACAGTATTTGTCCCATGAATAAATATGCACCAAAATATGTAACCTTTTCCTCCAAAAAATTGGCAAACATTTACTGATAGAATTTCAAATAGAATTTAACACATGCACGACAATGTATTTTCAATACTCTTTCTTCATATCCTAAATCTTGACTGAATTTGGGGAAAATTATCATCTTGTTTCTTCTTTTGTTTACTTACACTTTCCCTTTTATTTTTTATATTTTTGAATTAAAAGGGTCCTTCAATCACTGTGGTTTTTTAGTGGCTGCCTTTGCATTTAAAAGTGTTTTCTCTTCTATAAATGTTTCCATGACAACTCCCTGATGCCCACCCCCTCCTCCTACAAAGCACAGACATTTATTAGGAAATCCATAATTGTACTTTGACCTTATTCATTCATATTTCTGTCTGCCACACTGGACTTTAAGATATTTGAGGGCTTTGTATGACACTTGAGTGTAAACACTTAATACATCCTTGATTAAGGAAGAAATAGCAGACTCTTTGTCTATATTAAACCAAATGGGTAAAAAAACACATATTTTGGGGGAAAGGCAAATGATTTTTTGATTTGCATAATTTTCCTGTTATATTAAAAACATGGGCCTAGGCAATTTGAATATACTTCTAAACTATTTTTCCTGGATCAATGAGAAAACAGAAACAATATTTGTTAAAGCATTTTTCTTTTTCGTCCTTCCATTTCCAGGAAAACTGTGTCCTCTTTCTTTTCTTCACCCTTTTCTACCTGATCTCCTGCCCCTCCCAACCAATATGAATCACCTGAATATACTCTGAACACTAAAACACATATGTACTTTTATGTTCCTTTTCTTCTGGAAAACATATCTCTTTAAAGAAAATTCTTGGATCAAGAGAAAAAAAATAAAAGGAAATGCACACGTATCAAAGAACCAGCAACACAGACTCACTAAAATGTCAAAAAAAAAAAAAAAGTGTTGTGAACTACATATGGGCAATATGTACCTCATGTGGGCAATATTCTCTATATTTGAAAAATATACAGATAATTTAATAGCTTCTAATGCAAAAAAGCAAAGTGATACTTATCAGGTTTTTAAATATGTATGAAGTTATTGTTAAAATGACCAAAAGTTAATTAAAATAGTGTTCGCTTGCAAAATAAATATATTGAATATTTCAACTTCTCACTTGTCCTGACCCCCAAAAAGTAGCATTTTGTGTTATAATCCCTTCAATCTCTTCCCAAAGCAAAGCTATTTTCTTTTGTCAGCGGATTTTGTTTTTGGATGTGAAGAGGAGAGTAGTGGAGTGAATTAGAGGGTACAACTGTTGCTGCCCATAAGGCAGTAAAATTCATTGGGTGGAAAAGAGAGAATGTGAGTAGAAAATTGATTGCTATTGATGCTGCCAGAAACATTCCTTGCTCATAAGGAAGTCTTAAATTCTAGAGGGTAGCATAGCGGCAGGGATAACTTGACTATCATTGAGTGCCTGTGTCCACTTTTAACATTTTCACATGTAAGCAATACCAAAATATTCTTGTATCATAGGATGTTACAGGTAAGTGAATTCTATATAGAAGTTTCAATAAATATCACAAGCTTCTCAATTAACATATCTTAGCATAACTATTTTAAAAAGTATTTAACTCAGATCACCAAATAAGACTGCCCAAACTCAAAAAGGTTAGGAATACAACCAGAATAGTTTCCACCTTTTAGAATTAAAAACACCAATGCACAAAAGCATCAAGGCCTTCACTAACTTGTCAGAATTCAGTGCTAAAATACAGAATTTACTTTATATATAAATACTTCTCCAAATTTTGAGGCTATAAAATATTTCTGTGTGAATTACTCAAGAAATCTATTCCTTTATGAAGTATTAAAGTGGGGCCCATGGATGAGAGATCAGACACAAATTAAACAAGTATACCAGGCTATCTTTATATCAGTAAAATATAACACTAACATTTAAAATTTATTCTAGACCAGCACTATTCTTTTCTCATATTATTAACTAATTTAATTTTTATAACAATCATGTGAAGGAAGAAACCATTATTACCCTCATTTTGCAAATGGGAAAACTGAGGCTCAAAGAGGTCAAATACCTGCTCAGGGCCACAATGGCTGTTAAGTGGCAGATATGGGAAGGATTTGGCTTCTACAAAACCATCAAAGCCTACATATTCCAATATATCATTAAACATTAGCTTTGATGTTAGAATCAAGGTAACATGATGTTAGAATAGAATCCTTGCCACTAGAAAATTTATCATCTTGAAATAAGGAGTACACACGTGAACCAATGAAGAAGACTATGAAGGCAAAACAAATGCCAAAATATGTGGTATAGCAAAGTAATAGAAATGAAATGAAATGGGAATGTCAATTGCTGCTTACATTTGTGTGTATACTGTTAACACTGGTGGCCCCAAATGAACTACACCTCCTGGGATCCATGTCACTGTGTTGTCACCTCACACACTGGCTGTGGGATAAGTCCTGTGATTTGCTTTGGCCAATAAAACATTAACAAGCATAACACAAGACAAGACCTGAGTTTCTCTTGGAATAGGCTCTCCTAAGATCCCTGAACCACTATGTAAAATGGTCTGGCTATGCTGCCAGAGAAAACATGTGGCAATAGAGATGCCCAGCCAGAATCAGTTATTCTAGCCAGGTCAGTTAAGGCACCAGACAAGCAAGTGAAGAAGCCATCCTTGGACACCATTTTGAGCAGAAGAGCTACCCGGCTGATCCTAGACTTTATAAAGTTGAGAAATAACCTTTATTGTGTTAGCTCACCAACTTTTTGTGATTTATTACACAGCCACAGATAACTGAGACATCTTATAAAGCATTATAAAGTTTTTGAATATCTTTTGTTATCTTATTTAATATTTGATATGGTTTGGCTGTGTCCCCACCAAAATCTTATCTTGGATTCCCACATGTTGTGGGAGGGACCTGGTGGGAGGTAATTGAATTGTGGGGGCAAGTCTTTCCTGTGCTGTTCTTGTGACAGTGAATAAGTCTCACAAGAGCTGACGGTTTTAAAAAGAGGAGTTCCCCTGCACAAGCTCTCTCTTTGCCTGCTGCCAACCAGGTAAGACATAAGTTGCTTCTCCTTGCCTTCTGCCGTGATTGCGAGGCTTCCGCAGCCACATGGAACTGTAAGTCCAATTAAACCTCTTGTCAATTGCCCAGTCGTGGGTATGTCTTTATCAGTAATGGAAAACAGACTAATACAATATTCAATACAATTCCACAGCCATTTTAATAAGACGGAAATTGAACCTTGGAAATGTAAACTGACTTGCCCAAAGTCATATAATGAAGGAAGCAAAAAATTCATATTTAACACAGGCTTTCTGGCATGTGTTTGCAAGCAATTTTCACTACAGGAAGGATAAATGATACTGAAAGAGATCAATGTGAGATGGGCATAGCTGGAGGAAGTACAATTCAATTTGTGCCTTGGAGGAAAGATAAGCATTTAGTAGGGACTGTGAATTTAAGTCACAATCCCAAACCTTTATTCTGAACATATGTTGAAATGGAAAATACAAATGCAAAGGTAAAATATTACTATTTCCTATCTCTACCCTCTACCAATGATTATAGCATCCTTATTGAGTATCTACCCTTCAGTATCTATTATTGCCCATGATTTCTCTAATTCTTACAACAGTGCTGAAATAATTTCCTGTTTTACAAATAAACTAAGTCTCAGGAATCTAAGTTTAGCTAATAAGTTGTGGAGTTGGAATTCAAATCCATTTGTATTAGGTTCCAACTCAAAAATTATTTTAACAATGTTTTATCTACATGTGGAACTCTATTTGCAGTGGTCCAGGGTTACATGAAGGTTGCAAAGCTCCCAAAAGAACATGATTTTATTAAGAAGGATATCTATGATTCCCAATTAGCATACTAGAGATATACGAAAATGTTAGCACCATAGCCGTTAAAAATTATGTAAAGGGGGATCTGGATATACTTCATAGAATTAAAAAGTCCAGCAGCAGCAATATTAATAGATAGTCCATGCTTTACTAAGGAGGATCTGGCAGAAAAAATCCCATAGATGTCTCTCTCGTGTTTCAAGTTAGTCTGCATTCTTAAATTGATTCACAGCTATCTGGTAGCAATCTCATTTTCAGCTGTCCAAATTATTGAAAGCACCCTGATGAAGATAAGGCAGGATACAGTCATGTTGCATTAGACCAATTTCAGTCTTTGTTTAATAAGATGATATACATTAACATGTATAGCACTGTGCCAGACACATAATGGACACTCCGTTAGTGCTAGTTTTCTGTCTCATTTTAAATAGTAGGGAAATAAGAAAAGGTACCTCAAAATTCTAATCTTACTCAAAATACTTTAAAAGAGTTTTACAATAGGGGCCTAGTGATGAAAGATAATGGGATATGTGCAAAGTCTGACAGGTAGCAAAGAACAATAAAAACTCAAAGTTAACTGAACACATTCCTGCCTTGGAATAGCAGGTCAGCCTGATACGTAATTTATATATTCTCTCTTTCTCTCTATCTCTCTCCTGTGTATTCCATGAGGTGCTAAGCACTGATCTAGGTACATGATATACTTCAGGGAACAAAACTGATAAAGATCTGGGCTCTGGTGGAGCTTACATTCTAGGGGGAAATAATGTACTACTTATATATTTTGCAGTTAAATTTTGCCTTAGGACTCACACTTCTTTAAAATATGTACAATAATACAGACCTGAGAAAATAAGTGAAAGGCTGCAATTTAGTAAAAACATGTGCTGCAGGTTGCTGTATCTTAGGACCCAATATGGCAACCCCTTTCTCCATACTCTGACCAGGAAAGGGATGATATAAATGGGAATAAATGCTACTGTGGGTGTGGTAGTGTGCCTGAGATGTAGCCATGGAAACACAGGTAATGAGTAAATAAATTCTATTTTCAAGTTTCCTTTGCTGCAGTAAGTCTATCTATCATATTTACCATACATATTTTATTAGAATTATTTCATTTTTTTGACCTAGCTAAAATAAGACATTCTATATATGTCAATCATAAGACTGACAAGCTCATTATTATTTTAATATACTGTAATCAAATAGGAACGATGTAACATTTAAAAAGTGGAGAAGAGAGGACAAAATTATAATATAATGAGGTCTCTAAAATTATATTAAATTATATATGTGTCTAAAAAGAGAAGAAAATGATTGAAAAATGAATTTCTACCTGAAATGCTCACAATGGAACTCAAAGCATATCATGAAAAATACTAGAGCATATGCTTACACATCTAAACTAACTATCTTAGGTCACCTTGATAGGCTAGATGAAATGCTTCTCATACTGCCTTCTAAATGATTATGGTTCTTTGAAAGGGTGAATTACACAATTTTTTGCATTTCATATGAAATAGACGTATCAGATAGTTCAAGAGTTTTGCTGATGTCCTTATACCATTCTCTGAAATTTGACACATGAATAAGTTCTAAATAAAATGAACACATTCCATTTCATAGGCCAAGTCAGATGATCTTTCAAGCAATCACTTGACCTTTTACCGCAGAGGAAGGCCAACCAGCAACCATCAGTTTCTCATTTGCTTCTGATGTTTAATTCATTTAAAATTAGCTTTAAAAAACCTTTCTGTATCCAAATATCATGAAACCTTTTCTGCTATTAAGCCTGATCCATCCACTATCCTTTTGTCCATTTGCCAGTGATCTAGGTTAACAGAGCTAGGGAGTACAATTCTTAGCCTCTGTTTCCGAAACTTTGGTTCTGCCTCCACATTATCACAAACTTATCTTCCCTTTTCTGTAACACACTGAGTCATTCCTCTTACTTTTCATTTTATACCTTTCCATGTTGAGCTATGCATTACTATGCATTACCTTTCCCATAAAATAAGCATTACTTTTATATATACATTTTCTTGACTTAAAATTTTCTTCCCTAATAGGTTTATGATAAGCAACAATTTATTACAGATGATGTGATGTTGCTAAACTTTGTTAGTCTAAATGACTAACCTGAAAGTGTCATAAATTTTTCAATTAAAGGCTTTAAATTCTAGGTTGGAGCTAAAAAGGGCCTAACCCTTTCTATACTCTTTCTGAAATATATGCCCAAGTTCAGTTTAATGTGAAACTGCACTACTCAAATGAAAGTTAGCTTTCAATGGCAAACATCCACAACTGTCTCTACAGATATGTTAGATGTAATACATACTTACATAATTTATGTAATAATATGCACAATTATATATACTATATACATTATATGCATTTCTTCCACATACTTCTGGGGAAAAATAACCTCAAGAAAGTTACTTGTATTTATTGTTAGAGATGAGATATCAAGGTGAAACAGAGAAAGATGGTATGTTTCATGAGCCCTACATTTTTAGGACCTTCACCCCTGCCATCTGTCCAAAACATTCCTTCTCCATTTGATTTCTATTTAGCATACTAGAGATACAGTAAATAGTAGCAATAATTAATTTCTAGTCTTCTTTCAGAGCTCAGTTTAAACTTCTTCAAAGAAACTTATCTTGACATCCCAGACAAAATAATATTCTCTCTCAGCCTCTTGCGCTCTCTCTATGTTTTATAAATAGCTGTTAAATGAATGAACAGGGATGAATAAACGGATGAATGAAAGAAAGGCAGAAGGAGAGGGAAGTAGTTTGCTTTAGGGATTTTATGCCTCCATTTACCATTTTGTAAATCCATATGAAGAGGCAATGAGAAGAATTCAGGGCCAATTTACCTGATGCCCAGCCATCTACAGCTAGACTATCAAACCAAATCCATAAGATGTCTATAATTATAAATTTTATGTAATATAGTAACCTTAGTCTTTAATTTTCTTTGTATTGTAATTAATTTTTTCAACACACACTTTATTGCTTTATTTTTAATGTATTTTTTAATTGACAAATAACAATTGTACATATTCATGGAGTTCATGGAGTACATAGTGATGTTCTGAAATGTATATAATGTAAGTGATTAGATCAGGGTAATTAGCAAGCTTTAGGCTTGCTGGGTGTTTATCTGATTACCCATAGCAGAATCATTTGCATCACTTAATAAAGCTTTTTAAAATAAATGATTGCTATCCTCTAGAGTAGTTATTTTCCCCTATAGCCCCTTAACCAACTTATTTTTTCCACCACTTTTTTCTATCTTCCTCCACTTGTTTTACTTAGCTTTGCTATTTTTCTCCTTCCCCAATAGCAACAACCTAAGAAGTTCCATTCTAGCATTACGTGGTGTCAATACTAAGGGAAAGTCTGTGAGTCAACAGTGAGGCTGAATGAGGCTGAATTTGATCAGAGTTCTTGAGCAGAACAAACTCCAGAAACATAGGGGAAAAGTATAACACATGACTAAGAGCTCAGCTGAGTCCCAGCTCCACCGCTGGCTACTGAGTGACCTTGTGTGAGAGTGGACAAGTAATATTTAAAGCCTTATTTTTGTCATCTCTTAAAAGAGAAATCGCTTATATTTCATTTATTTAAAAAATATTAATGAAGCTTCTGTTATGGTCAGGGTACTATAGACATTGATGATACATTTCACAAGGTCCCTGGTCTCAAGAATTTATTAACATATTCTAACAACATTGAGAGCATGTCAATAAGCAAACAAGTTAATGTCACATAATAACAAATATTATGAAGAAAATAACTGCAGTAATTTATGATGGAAAGTGTTGGAGGATATGGGATTCTATGTTAGATTGGGTAGTCAGGCGGGTTTCTTTTTTTAAAGTAACATTTGAACTGAGATGAATGATGAGAAAATCTGAGAGAACAGCACAGTCAGAATCACAGTGTCTTTGAGGTGAAACACGCATGAAAGAAAAAACAAAGACCAGTGCGGCTGAAGGAAAATGGGCAAAGCTGGGATTTGTTAGCAGATGTCAGTAAAGACGGAGGCAGGGACCTGAGAATGTAAACAACTGTAGATATGGTAAGATGTCTGGAGTTTATTCTAAGAGCAAAAGGAAGTAGTGGTAAGATTTGAAGCATAAAAGTGACATAATATCATTTACTTTTCAAACGATCCCTCAGGAAAATGCAGAAAATGGATTGGGGTTGTTAAAAGGCAATTGCATGAGTCCAGGTAAAATTATGGGAGCTTTGACCTGAGTGTAGCACTGGATTTGGTGATAAATGGGTGGATTTGGGATGTAATTTGGAAGGTGAACCAAAAGGATGCGTGAGTTGAGGAAAAGAGAGAAATTGAGGATATATTAGGGTAGGCTTCTCCAGAAGCAGAAACTAAGATAATGTTTCATGTACAAGTGATTTATTGAGTAACTGTTCCCACAGGAAACTATGGTGGAAGTAATGAAAGCAGGGCAGGGAAGTAGAAGGGCAAGTAAAGGTATGATTTTAGGCATAATCCGGAAGACAGTAGCTTGAACTAAATTCTGCAGGGGACTCTGGATAAGTGATGCCTCAGAGTTTGTCCTGATTTGGCAAATCATACCAGCTAGTCATTAACTCAAGTTCTCCCTAGAGAGATCTAAACTTCCAGGCATTTACAACTTTATATCGGATTTTGACAAAGCAGCTCCAGTAGCCACAGTGCCTGTCCAGAGGAATCACAGGTACAGGTGTTGGAAGTAAATCTTGTGCAGGGTTGAGGTGGGTACAGGAAGCACAAAAATGGTAACAGGTGTCTCAGGGGGTTTGGCCACAATACCAACAGTGTTCCCTACGATTATACATAACATGCCAACTCAGTGTGGCCCGCTGATGAGTTGTTTAAAGTACAGTTATTGAATCAGATGCTTCATTTTAACAAGATCCCCATTTGGTTCTTACACACATTAAAACTGTGAAGCACAGATATATAGTGCACTCCCTGATGGTTTGTTGCAGAGGATTAAATGAAATGATGCAAATTGTCTTGTAAAGGACTACTGTCTTATTACAATGATGGTTATGATGTTGTTAATGATGTGCTTACTGCATCTATCTATTATGACATTTGTTTTGTTTTCTATCAACTATTATAGTCGATTCATTTCAGCTTCCTTTACTATGGTGTTTCTCAATCGGGTTGCTACTGGCATTTTGGGTAGGATAATTATTTTGCTATTGCTCAGGCTGTCCCACGCATTTTAGAATCTTTAGAATCCATGAACATGAAGTATCAATAGCACCTCCAGTCTTTGTAACATCCAATAATATCCCCACACAGTTTTAGGACTTCCTAGAAGGGGATTACCAACCACTTTGAGAACCATGGAACTCCTCAGGGGGAAAATCATGTCTTATTTTAATCGTGTGCCTTCCTTTTCCTAGGGAATACAGTGCCTGAAGCAGATAAGACTCTTAAGATATGTTCATTAAACAATAAAAAATAATAATTATCTATCCTATTATCTCAGTCAATTTTCACAATGACCATGCTTGCAAGGTTATTCTAATTCCTACCTTATAGATGAGGAAACAGAACCTGGAGGAGGTTAGGTATGTTGTCCCAATGTACACAGATAGGGCAGAGCTGAGATTGTATCTATTTGTGTCTGACTGACTTTTAGGCTCATACTCTTTGTAATTCTCCAAGCTACCTGAATAAATAAAGGATTTCATAAGTGAATGACTTCATTTCTGTGAATGCCAGTCTGTTGTGAATACTGTAAGTTGGTTTAATGAAGCAGAGTAAAAGCTAACTTCCAGAAGGTACGTGACAGACAGCCTATAAAAGATTTAATTACGAATGCATTTTCACTGTTCATGGAATTAGTTTAGGCTGCCTCTGAAATCCACCAACAAGGCTGGGAGTATGGCAGTGACCCTGGTCACAAGGTTACTGTTCCATTCTCTAAGTCTCAAGAGGAGAATGGACCACTCAGCAAGCCACAGGCAAAGCTTACATTAATGTTCTGAGCAAGTCTGGCACTATACAAGTGAAAATGTGTCTGTTAAATTTGTGCCTTTTATTTCCCAACATAACACACATATACCTTACATTATCTGTCTTACTTTAGCCTTCTCTTCAGAGTTGGTAATTATTTCATCTTAACCTAGATAAGGAAATTTTAAGAGATATGCCTTTGTGTTCACAAATCTAAGACCAGTTAACATTTTATTGTTAAAATTTTAGTATTTGTAACATTAATCTAAGGTCAGAAGATGCCTTTCTCAATCCTATGGCAGAGAAGTTGGAAATTTCCTTGCTTTGATTTGTACGAGTGTTACTAATGCATCGGTAACATAGCACGAGCTCAGATTACAACTTAAATTGTTTAAGAGGTAGTTAACATGACAGTAGAATGTTACAATGTGAAAATGAAAAGGGTATTGTAAATAGGAATGTGGGGGAAATAACCATATCCGATTTAAGTTTACTATAAGTGAAGTATATGTTTATTGCTGGAAAAATAATCATACTTTGTATTTTCTTATAAATCATCATTGCTTTTAAAACTTTGGCATGACTCAAGGAGCTTGTTAGCACACAGATTCCTAGGCCCCACAACTAGACATCCTGATTCAAAAAGTCTGCAAAGGGAAGGTGGAGAAGGGGGCAAAAGAGTGTTTCTAAATAGCTCCCAGAGCTGTTGCTGCTGCTGCTGCTCTGCTGACTGCCCCTTACAGTGGCACAGAAGGGAAGATACTTTTGCAGACATTTAAAAAATATGTTTCTTCTGATCTAAACTTGAAAGTTGAGATAAAAAGTATAAAGCATGTATTAAACTTTTAAAGAGTCAGGTGTGTTAATATATAATGCATATATAAAAAATTTCATTATTTGTAATCACACAACTTGATGAGTTTTTTTTTGACATTTGTTTGTTTGTTTTTGAGACAGTCTGGCACTGTCACTCAGGCTGGAGGGCAGAGGGGCAAGCTCAGCTCACTGCAACCCCCATCTCCCGGGTTCAGGCGATTCTCATACCTCAGCCTCCCAAGTAGCTAGGATTATAGGTGCGCACCACCATGCCTGGCTAATTTTTGAATTCTTAGTAGAGACGGGGTTTTGCCATTTTGCCCAGGCTGGTCTCAAACTCCTGGCCTCAAGTGATCCACCTGCCTCAGCCTTGCAAAGTGTTGGGATTACAGGCAGGCGTGAGCCACTGCTCCCAGCCTCAACTTGATGAGTTTGGAAAAGTGTATATAATCATATAATCATGACCATAATCAAAATATACACATCTCTAACACCTTCAAAAATCCCCTCATCTCCTTGCAGTCAATCCCTTCCCCAGCTCCTAGTCTTGGCAACTACTCATTTGTCCCTTTGGTTTTATTTTCTCTAGAATGCCCTATATAAATAAAATTATAGAGTTTGTAACCTTTTGAGTCTGGACTTCTTGCACTTAGTTTAATCCACAATACTGCATATTGCATGCATCAATAATTTGTTTCTTTTCACTGTTGAGTAGTATTCTGTATCCTGATAGTGCCACAGTTTGCTTTTCCATTCTCTAAATAATGGGTGTTTGGGTTCTTCACTTGTGCCAGTCAGGTGTAGAAATATGGTAGAGGACATTGACGTCTTAGAAAAACAATAAATCACCTGCAGAAAAAATCCTGAATGACTGTGTGGAGCAAATCCCCCACCACTACACTGAACTTTCAGATGAGTGTCAAATAAACCTTTGTTGGGTTAAGCCACTAAAGTTTTCACACTCTAATATAGTGCCTCTAAATTATACTATCAGTTCTAAAAAGGGCAAGATAATGTGCATGTGTGTGATTGTGTGAAACTGTATCTTTTACTTGATGCTATACATAACTCTTCAGAGGTAAACTGATTCCTAAGAATTTTTAGACTCTAAATGCGAAGAAAGCTTAGATTTAAACCTGGAGAATGATACCAATGAAGAAAGAGGTTAGACGTATGCTAGGATTTAAAGAAGGAATAACTATTTGCTTAGAAAGATTTTTCTTCTTTTCTGCATGTGAACCATACTTTTTATGGAATAATTTGCTTACTCATTGCATTTCTCTATTGACTTTATTAGAGATTGATTTGTTCTTAAATTATGTTTGCATTTAGAATGTATTTTCTTTTATTTTTTTAATAAAATAGGTTTGTTCGTGCAACAGAAATAAGATTGATTATATTCTCCTGTCTGAAAATTTAAACTTCTGTCCATAAAAATGTAGAGTTTTTCCTTTTTCATTGAAACTTTTATAGATAATTGCAGATTCATTTGCAGTGGCAAGAAAGGCACCTTGTACACTTTGCCTAGTTTCTCCAGTGGTGACATTTTGCAAAACCGTAGGGCAATATTCACAATCAAGATATTGATATGAACGAAATCCACCAATGTTATTCAGATTTTCTCAGTTTTACTGGTAATCTCATGTGTGTGGTGTATTAAGTTTTATAATATTTTATCACCTGTGGTAGATTTTTAAAATGAATGACTCATTTCTTAAAGGTATTTATAATCTTTATTGCTATTGTTATACTTTAAAGAGATCATTTATGAAATAAAATCTTTTAGTAAGGAAATATTTATATAAAGTTCTATAATTAAGCTAATTTGACAGTTCAATTGCAACTAGATATGTTTTATATTGAGTTCCTCTTTATTTCAAAAGCCATATAATATTTCTTTTTGTAAAATGCATTTAATAAGTGTTTTCTCATTCTAATTGAAAATGTAGAATATTTATTTGACTTAAGTATTTTTGTGGGATGCTAAAATCTATTATCAGGTGAGCAGTTACAAATTCTTTCAGATATAAATTGAGTAAACAGTGACGTATATTTGTAATATGGTGCTGTATTTTCCTGAAATTCTACTGTATGAATTTCACAAACCCTTCTTTATCTTTCTCTCCCTGCTTTTATTTTTGGCAAAAGCTAGCTCATCTCTGTTATGCAGAGAGATACTGATTTATAAGACCAGTATTTTCAAACCAGACAACTGTGCTGTCTACTTCTAATACATACAGTACAGAATGGCAGGTTAAATAAAGAGAAGATGCCCCAAAAAGTACACTCATTATTCTTTAGCCTAGGGGTACCATCCACTTATTAAAAAGCAGATTTTGAGCTTTTGTGTGCTGTCGACATGTTAAGAAAACAAAGTCAGTGCTACTGTCAATTACTTTGCCAAATGTCATACTACTTTTGACAAATATTTAAGTTGACTGCTGGAAAGTGCACTCGGTGCAACCTTAACTTCATGTCTTACCTAAGTTCTTTCTTGTCTAAAGAAGACCACTGAACCTATGGAATAAACCTTTCAAGCCAAGAACATCTGAGAAAGAGGAAAGGAAAATGAAACTAAATAAATAAATAAATAAAAGGACATCCATTAGGCAGATTGCACCAGAAAACTCCCTTTGTCCCTTAAAGAATGTCAATCATGCAAAATCAAGTCAGGGAAGTTCAGACTTTGACCTATTTCTATGAAACAGTTTCAAACTTATAGATTTTTTAAAAAGCCCTTTCTCTAGCATTTATCTGACTTAATAATATCTTCTACCCTTTTTATTAATTTCTGAAAGGATAGTACTGAGGAGGCCAAGTTTCTATATATTTATTTTCCACTGTAAAATTTTATGTATAATTTATTTCCTTGGTCATAGCAGACCTCAGAAAATTTTCCTCAATTAATATTAACATCTTTTTCTTCTCATTTATTTTTTTCATTATTTAATTTACAGATTTGAAATCAGTGTTACTCTATTAAAATGCAGTAACATTTAGCTATGTTTGTTGATAGCATAAGAAACACTACAATAAATAGTAAATTTGATCAAACTAAATATGATAAATAAAAATGTATTCATAGAATCCAACAAAAACTTTTCTTCATGGCACATTTCTCTTCAAATGTTTAAGCTAATCTATGTACCAAGACACTGAAAAGATAAAATAAAACAAGCCTACAGAGAACTTCATGACCACTTTTCCTTTTAGATCTGACTTTGCTTTGTGGGAATGAGATTTTTTTTAAAACACACTATTGTTATGCTTCATTTAATTTATAATAAATTGTAGGGTTTTTCCTGGAACTCTAATACAATCTTTAAGAAATAAAGTTACATGATACATGTTTTCAACAGTGGGGCTTTTAGGCCAATTTTGATTTTGGTACAAATCTATATGATACATTCAGAAAAGATAAGCTTATTTAGTTTGTCCTTAGGACTGAATGTTTACTTTCATAAAAGACAATAGTCACAACTCATGACCAAAATGAGAAAATGAATTGGTACAATATGTTCAACAGAAAGAAACATGTTTAAGTGAGGGGACCAGTGGTTCAGGTCAACAAGATATACAACATTTAGAGAGCTAAGAAAATATAAAGGATATTATAAATGGAAACAATGACGTTTTACAAAAATTCAACAGATATTTAGACAGATAGGGATATAAATGGTGCTTTTTAAAATATAGATTTAGAAACTTGCATGTATTTACCTAAGACTGACAGTTTGTTTTTAATGATTCAGTGTATTTCATCATAAACACCAAATTTTATTTCACTAGTCATGAACAAATGGTTGGACCTTTACATTATTTGCATTTTTCACTGCTATAAAACTATCCTGCACAATACTGAAGAAGAACAAAGTTGGAGAACTGACATTACCTGACTTGAAGGCTTACAATAAAGCTACAATATGATACAATTTGACTTTAAGACTTACCATAAAGCTACAGCAATCTAGGATGTGTGGTACTCGCAAAAGAATGGACAAAGAGATCAATAGAACAGAATAGAGAGCCCAGATATAGACCCACATAAATATAGTAATTTGATCTTTGACAAAGGAGCAAAGGCAATACAATAGAGAAAAGATAGTCTTTTCAACAAATGGTGCTAGAACAGCTGGACATCCACAGAGAACAAGAAATCTAGGTAGTAACCTTGCTCCCTTCACAAAACTTAACTCATAATGGATCACAGACCTAAATGCAAAACACACACAATAAAACTCCTAGAAGATGACATAGGAGAAAATCTAGATGACCTTGGCTTTTGCCACGACTTTTTAGATATGCTACCAAAAGCATAATCCAAAAAATTGATAAACTGGACTTCATTAAAATTAAAAGCTTCTGCTCTATAAAAGACACTTTTAAGAGGATAAAAATGTAAGCCACAGCCTTGGAAAAATATTTGCAAAAGACACATCTGATATCCAAAATATAGAAAGAACTTAAAATTCAACAATAAGAAAATTAATGACCTGATTTAAAAAAATGGGCCGAAGACCTTACCAGTTACCTCAACAAAAAAGATATATAGATGGTAAGTAGGCATATGACATATTATTATTATTATATGATGCTCCACATCATATATCATCAGGGAAATGCAAATTAAAACAATAATGAGCTATCACTACACACTATTAGAATGGCCAAAATAAAAAAAACTCTGACAAAACCAAATGCTGATGAGAATTTAAAGCACTAGACACTCATTCATGGCTGGTGGAAATGCAAAATAGTACAACTATGTTGGAAGACAGTTTGGTGGTGTCTTACTAAACATATTGTTACCATATGATTCAGCAATTGCACTTCTTGGTGTTTACCCAAAGGAGCTGAAAACTCGTATCTATACAAAAGCTTGCACATGAATGTTTATACCAGCTTTATTCATAATTTCCAAAACTTGGAAGCAACCAAGATGTACTTCAGTAGGCTAATAGATAAATAAACTGTTGTACATCCAGATAATGGAACATTATTCAGAGCTTAAAAAATGAGCTATCAAGTTATGAAAAGACATGGAGGAAACTTAGATGCATATTACTAAGTGAAAGAAGCCAATCCCAAGAGGCTAAATTCTGTGACTCTAATTGCATGATATTCTGGGAAAGACAAAAGTATGGAGGCAGTAATAAGATCAGTGGCTGCCAGGGTTTAGGGGATAGGGAGTAAGTAGGTGAAGTGCAGAGGATTTTTAGAGCAGTGAAACAATTCTGTATGGTAGTATAACAGTGGATACATGTCATATATTTGTCCAAAGTCAGAATGTACAACACCAAGAGTGAACCCTAACATGAACTGTGGACTTTGGGTGATAATGATGTGCCATTGTAGGTTCATTAATTACAACAAATATACCATTTTGATGGGGGATGTTTATAATGAGGGAAGCTAAACATGTTTAGGGGCAAATGGTATGTGGAAAATCTCTATACTTTCCTTTCGATTTTGTTGTAAACCTAAAACTACCCTAAGAATTAAAAGCTTTTAAAATTATGATAAACACAATTTAAGAAAAATTTGTGGTTTAAATGTGTTCATTATTAGGGCTCTGTTAGTACTCTCTAAAAAGCTGGTACTAACATACAATCTCTTTTATTTTTAATATTTCATTAAGGAAAATTTCAAACTTATGTATAAATGGAGAAAGCAATATAATGAGCTAGCGTGCACTCATTATACTCATCTTCAACAATTAGCAACCGATAACCAATATTACTTTGTCCATTCCATTATCGGAATCCCCCTACTGCCTGTTCCAGGTTATTTTGAAGTAAGTCTCAAACATCGTATCATTTAAAAAATAAACACCGAAAAGCGTATATTTAAATGCTCAGAGAAAACCTAAGTATAAATGTAAGGTCATAACCATATGAAGGAAGCTCACTCAAGAGAAATAAATATTTATCAAATAAACAATAAATAAAAACATTTATTGCTAAAATACAAACACAAAAGCATTGAAATTAAAAATAGAAACAGTGGGTAAAATATCTAAAGAAAACAATTTTATTGCATAGAATGATCCATGATGTCTGTATAAAATATATGGGTAGGCTAGGCATCCCTATGGCTCATGCCTGTAATCTCAGTACTTTGGGAGGCCAAGTTGGGAGGACTGCTTGAGGCCAGGAATCTGAGACCAGCCTGAGCAACCCAGCAAAATCCTGTCTCAACATAAATAAAAATAAAAACATTAGCCAGGTGCTAGGGTTTGGATCTGTGTCCCCACCAAATCACATTAAAATATTATCCCCAGTGTTTAAGGTGGGGCCTGGTCAGAGGTGTTTGGATCATGGGGCTTTTCCCTCATGAATGGCTTAGCTAACACCATCCTCTTGGGGATGAGTGAGTTCACATGAGATCTGGTTGTTTAAAAGTGTGTGGCAGCTCCCCACCACACTTGCTCCAGCTTCCACCATGTGATGCTCCTGCTTTCTCTTCTCCTTCTACCATGAGTAAAAGCTCCCTGAAGCTCCCCAGAAGATAAGCAGTTGTGAGTGCCATGTTTGTATAGCCTGAAGAACCATGAGCCAATTAAACCTCTTTCCTTTAAAAATCACTCAGTCGTACGTATTTCTTTCTGGTTTTTTTTTTTTTTTTTTTTTTTTTTTTTTTTTTTTACTTTAAGTTCTGGAATACATGCGCAGAACATGCAGGTTTGTTACGTAGGTATACACGTGCCATGGTGGTTTGCTGCACTCATCAACCCATCATCTGCATTAGGCATTTCTCCTAATGCTATCCATCCCCTAGCCTCCCACCCTCTGACAGGCCCCAGTGTGTGATGTTCCCCTCCCTGTGTCCATGTGTTCTCACTGTTAACTCCCACTTATGAGTGAGAACATGCGGTGTTTGGTTTTCTGTTCCTGTGTTAGTTTGCTGAGAATGATGGTTTCCATCTTCATCTATGTCCCTGCAAAGACATGAACTCATCCTTTTTATGGCTGCATAGTATTCCACGGTGTATATGTGCCGCATTTTCTTTATCTAGTTTATCATTGATGTGTGTTTGGGTTGGTTCCAAGTCACTGCTACTGTGAATAGTGCTGCAATAAACATACGTGTGCATGTGTCTTTATAGTAGAATGATTCATAATCCTTTGGGTATATACCCAGTAATGGGATTGCTGGGTCAAATGGTATTTATGGCTCTAGATCCTTGAGGAATCATTACACTGTCTTCCACAATGGTTGAATGAATTTATACTCCCACCAACAGTGCAAATGCATTCCTATTTCTCCACATCCTCTCCAGCACTTGCTGTTTCCTGACTTTTTAATGATTGCCATTCTAACTAGCGTGAGATGGTATCTCATTTTGGTTTTGATTTGCATTTCTCCAATGACCAGTGATGATGAGCTTTTTTTCATATTTTTGTTGGCCACATAAATGTCTTCTTTTGAGAAGTGTCTGTTCATATCCTTTACCCACTTTTTGATGGGGTTGTTATTTTCCTGTAAGTTTGTAAATTTGTTTAAGCTCCTTGTAGATTCTGTATATTAGCCCTTTGTCAGATGGATAGAGTGCAAAAATTTTCTCCCATTCTGTAGGTTGCCTGTTCACTCTGATGATAGTTTATTTTGCTGTACAGAAGCTCGTTAGTTTAATTACATCACATTTGTCAATTTTGACTTTTGTTGCCATTGCTTTTGGTGTTTTATTCATGAAGTGTTTGCACATGCCTATGTCCTGAATGCTATTGCCTAGGTTTTATGGGTTGGTCATATGGTTTTATGGGTTGGGCATAAACAGCTCTTATTATTTTGAGATGCATTCCATCAGTACCTAGTTTATTGAGAGTTTTTAGCATGAAGGGGTGTTGAATTTTATCAAAGGCCTTTTCTGCATCTGTTGAGATAATCATGTGGTTTTTGTCATTGGTTCTCTTTATGTGGTGGATTACATCTATTGATTTGCATATGCTGAACCAGTTTTGCAATCCAGGGATGAAGCTGACTTGATCGTGGTGAATAAGCTTTTTGATGTGCTGCTGGATTCGTTTTGCCAGTATTTTATCGAGGATTTTCACATCGATGTTCATTAGGCTATTGGCCTGAAATTTTCTTTTTTTGTTGTGTTTCTGCCAGGTTTTGGTATCAGGATGATGCTGGCCTCATAAAGTGAGTCAGGGAGGATTCCCTCTTTTTCTATTGTTTGGAATAGTTTCAGAAGGAATGGTACCAGCTCCTCTTTGTACCTCTGATAGAATTCGGCTGTGAGTCTTTCTGGTACTGGGCTTTTTTAGGTTGGTAGGCTATTAATTACTGCCTCAGTTTCAGAACTTACTATTGGCTTATCCAGGGATTTGACTTCTTCCTGATTTAGTCTTGGGAGGGTGTATGTGTCCAGGAATTTATCCATTTCTTCTAGATTTTCTAGTTTATTTGCATAGAGGTGTGTGTAGTATTCTCTGATGGTAGTTTGTATTTCTGTGGGATCAGTGGTGATATCCCCTTTATCATTTTTTATTGTGTCTATTTGATTCTTCTCTCTTTTCTTATTAGTCTGGCTAGTAGTCTATCTATTTTGTTAATCTTTTCAAAAAACCAGCTCCTGGATTCATTAATTTTTTGAAGGGTTTTTCATGTCTCTATCTCCTTCAGTTGTGCTTTGATCTTAGTTATTTCTTGCCTTCTGCTAGCTTTTGAATTTGTTTGCTCTTGCCTCTCTAGTTGTTTCAATTTTGATGTTAGGGTGTCGATTTTAGATCTTTCCTGCTTTCTCCTGTGGGTGTTTGGTGCTATAAATTTCCCTCTAAACACTGCTTTAGCTGTGTCCTACATATTCTGGTATATTATGTCTTTTTCTTATTGATTTCAAAGAACTTACTTATTTCTGCCTTAATTTCATTATTTACCCAGTAGTTATGCAGGAGCAGGTTGTTCAGTTTCCATGTAGTTGTGTGATTTTGAGTGAGTTTCTTAATCTTGAGTTTTAATTTGATCGCACTGTTGTCTGAGAGACTGTTTGTTATGATTCCCATTCTTTTGCATTTGTTGAGGATTGTTTTACTTCTAATTCTGTGGTCAATTTTAGAATAAGTGTGATGTGGTGCTGAGAAGAATGTATGTTCTGTTGATTTGGGGTGGAGAGTTCTGTAGATGTCTATCAGGTCCACTTGGTCCAGAACTGAGTTCAAGTCTTGAATATCCTTGTTAACTTTCTGTCCTGTTGATGTGTCTAATATTGACAGTGGGGTGTTAAAGTCTCCCAATATTATTGTGTGGGAGTCTAAGTCTCTTTGTAGTCTCTAAGAACTTGCTTTATGAATCTAGGTGCTCCTGTATTGGGTGCATAGATAGTTAGCTCTTGTTGCGTTGATTCCTTTACCACTATGTAATGCCCTTCTTTGTCTTTTTTGATCTTTGTTGGTTTAAAGTCTGTTTATATCAGAGGCCAGGATTGCAACCCCTGCTTTTTTTTCTTTCCATTTTCTTGGTAAATATTCCTCCATCCCTTTATTTTGAGCCTATGTGTGTCTTTGCACGTGAGATGGATCTCCTGAATATAGCACACTGATGGGTCTTGACTCTTTATCCAATTTGCCAGGCTGTCTTTTAATTGGGGCATTTAGCCCATTTACATTTAAGGTTAATATTGTTATGTGTGAATTTGACCCTGTCATTATGATGCTAGCTGGCTACTTTGCCCGTTAGTTGATGCAGTTTCTTCATAGTGTCGATGGTCTTTACAATTGGGTATGTTTTTGCAGTGGCTGGTACCGGTTTTTCCTCTCCATATTTAGTGCTTCCTTCAGGAGCTCTTGTAAGGCAGGCCTGGCTGTGACAAAATCCCTCAGCATTTGCTTGTCTGTAAAAAATTTTATTTCTTCTTCGCTGATGAAGCTCAGTTTGGCTGGATATGAAGTTCTGGGTTGAAATTTAAGAATGTTGAATATTGGCCCCTACCCTCTTCTGGCTTGTAGGGTTCCTGCAGAGAGATCTGCTGTTAGTCTGATGGGCTTCCCTTTGTGGGTAACCCAACCTTTCTCTCTGGCTGCCCTTAACATTTTGTCCTTCAACCTTGGTGGATCTGATGATTATGTGTCTTGGGGTTGCTTTTCTCAAGGCGTATCTTTGTGGTGTTCTCTGTATTTCCTGAACTTGAATGTTGGCCTCTCTTGCTAGGTTGGGGAAGTTCTCCTGGATAATATCCTAAAGAGTGTTTTCCAACTTGGTTCCATTCTCCCTGTCACATTGAGGTACACCAGTCAAACGTAGGTTTGGTCTTTTCACATAGTCCCGTATTTCTTGGAGGCTTCCTTTTTATTCTTTTTTTCTCTAATCTTGTCTTCACACTTTATTTCATTAAGTTGATCTTCAATCTCTGATATCTTTTCTTCTGTTTGATTGATTCAGCTATTGATACTTGTGTATGCTGCACGAAGTTCTCATGCTGTGTTTTGCAGCTCTATCAGGTCATTTATTTTCTTCTCTAAACTGGTTATTCTAGTTAGCAATTCCTCTAGCCTTTATTCAATGTTGTTAGTTTCCCTGCATTGGGTTAGAACATGCTCCTTCAGCTCAGGTGAGTCTCTTATTACCCACTTTCTGAAGCCTACTTCTATCAATTTGTCAGACTCATTCTCCATCTAGTTTTGTTCCTTTGCTGGTGAGGAGTTGTGATCCTTTGGAGGAGAAGAGCCCTTTTGGTTGTTCAAATTTTCAGCCTTTTCGTGCTGGTTTTTCCTCATCTTAGTGGACTCGTCTACCTTTGGTCTTTGATGTTGGTGACCTTCAGATGGGGTTTTTGTGTGGACATCCTTTTTGTTGATGTTGATGCTATTCTTTTCTGTTTATTAGTTTTCCTTCTAACAGTCAGGCCCTTCTGCTGCAGGTCTGCTGGAGTTTGCTGGAGGTCCACTCCAGACTCTCTTTGCCTGGGTATCACCAGTGGAGGCTGCAGAACAGCAAAGATTGCTGCCTGTTCCTTCCTCTGGAAGCTTTGTCCCAGAGGGGCACCTGCAAGATGCCAGGTGGAGCGCTCCTGTACGAGGTGTCTGTCAATCCCTGCTGGGAGGTGTCTCCCAGGCAGGAGGCACAAGGGTCAGGGACCCACTTGAGGAGGAAGTCTGTCCCTTAGCAGAGATCGAGCGCTGTGCTGGGAGATCTGTTGCTCTCTTCAGAGCCAGCAGGCAGGAATATTTACATCTGCTGAAGCTGACTTTACAGCCGCCCCTTCCCCCAGGTGCTCTGTCCCAGGGAGACGGGAGTTTTATCTATAAGCCCCTGACTGGGGTTGCTGCCTTTCTTTCAGACGCCCTGCCCAAGAGGAGGAATCTGGAGAGGCAGTCTGGCTACAGTGCCTTTGCGGAGCTGTGGTGGGCTCCACCCAGTTTGAACTTCCAGGCAGCTTTGTTTACACTGTGAGGGGAAAACCCCCTACTCAAGCCTCAGTAATGGCAGACTCCCGTCCCGGCACCAAGCTCAAGCATCCCAGGTCGACTTCAGACTGCTGTGCTGGCAGCAAGAATTTCAAGTCGGTGGATCTCAGCTTGCTGGGCTCCATGGGAGTGGGATCCACTGAGCTAGACCACTTGGCTCCCTGGCTTCAGCCCCCTTTCCAGGGGATGGAAAGGTTCTGTCTCACTGGCATTCCAGTTGCCACTGGGGTATGAAAAAAAGTGCTGAAGCTAGCTTGGTATCTGCCCAAGTGGCCACCCAGTTTTGTGCTAGAAACCCAGGGCCCTGGTGGCATAGGCACCCGAGGGAATCTCCTGGTCTGCAGGTTGCAAAGACCATGGGAAAAGCATAGTATCTGGGCCAGAGTGCACTGTTCTTCATGGCATAGTCCCTCACAGCTTCCCTTGGCTGGGTGAGGGAGTTCTCCGATCCCTTGTGTTTCCTGGGTGAGGCGATGCCCCACCCTGCTTCAGCTTGCCTTCTGTAGGCTAGACCCGCTGTCTAACCAGTCGCAATGAGATGAGCCAAGTACCTCAGTTGGAAATGCAGAAGTCACCTGCCGTCTGCGTTGATCTTGCTGGGAGCTAAAGACCAGAGCTGTTTCTATTCAGCCATCTTGCCAGCCACCTCCCATCTCAGGTATTTCTTTCTAGTAATATAAGAATGGCCTAACTCACCACGCATGGTGTCATATACCTGCAGTCCTAACTGAGGCTGAGGCAGGAGGATTGCTTGGGCTCAGGAGTTTGAGGTTAGAGTAAGCTAGGATTGCATCACTGCACTCCAGCCTGGGTGTCAGAGTGAGACCCCTATCTCTAATTTGGAAAATATGTATGTGTGTGTGTTTGTACCAAAGAAATGATAAATGCTTGAGGTGATGGCTTCACCAATTGCCCTGATTTCATCATTACACATTGTATCTTGTATCAGAATATCACAAGTACCCCATAAACATGTACAATTATTATATATCTATAACCAAAAATTTTAAAAAATAAAAAATTTATGTGCAGAGAAAAGAGATAAATGGACAATTTAATCAAGGACAGAGGGAAAAGAAAGATTCAAGCTTCTAAGAATAGTATCAAGAGGGTTAAATCCAAAGTGTAATGAGAATTGGGATAAAAGCTAAAGAAAAAAAGGCTTTTATAACCAGGTTTGCAGTCAAGAGAACAAAAAAGGATGAGGCTCAGTTTATGGCAGATGACGTCATGATGAAAAGAAAAAGTAATTGGGTAAAGTTCCAATTCCTTTTTATTTTTTGTATATATTATCCATTCATAGTGGTAACCTTCTTCAACATAGTAATAGTAGACCAAAATGGTTTCAAGGTACTAGAGAGATAGTGAGACTGAATCTCACTACTGTAACAGAGTTGATATCTTAGGTCCAAACACATTTTGTTTAGAGATAAAGTCACAGAATCACTGTCAGTAATATTTCAGGAATTTGTATTAATTAGTATGGGTTCCATAAGCCACAAGATAGATAAATGTTGATTCATTTTTCAAACAGATGCTAACTATAATCTACAGTTGAGTAAGTATGATATCTATGGCAAAAAATTAGGACACATGATTAAGAAGATTACTTTAACATTTTAGAAACATAGATAGTAAAAATTAGTAGTCTTCCTGTGTTTGATAAATACATGCTAAACTAATTTCTGATTTTCTTTTTCTGATAAATGTACTAGGTTAGAAATTAATGTGAATTATATAGAACCTTGGACAAATTTTCCTTAATAAACTTGTGGATTAACTTTTAAAAGTTAAAAGTAGGTTCATAACTTGTACAAGTGTATCTTAGAGATAATTTAATGAACTCATGCAAGCCTGCAGGTATTTTTAGCACTCAGAATAAACTATTTTATCTTCTATTCTAGTCCACTCTTTTTATTAGGATTTGAAATGAAAATGTAGAAGGCAAGTTTATCAGAATACACACAGCTGAGAGGAATAATTGAGCAAGATGAACTATAATACATATAAACCTCTTCGAAAATCAGTTACAGAAATACCAGAGGAGTTAGAACCAAGTTAGCAAGAGTTCCCATAAAAAACACATTTAATCCAAATCAAAACCACAGAGATACCACCTCACACTAGTTAGAATGGCGATCCTTAAAAAGTCAGGAAACCACAGATGCTGGAGAGGAGGTGGAGAATTAGGAGCACTTTTACACTGTTGGTGGGAGTGTAAATTCATTCAACCATTGTGGAAGACAGTGTAGTGATTCCTCAAGGATCTAGAACTAGAAATACCATTTGACCTAGCAATCCCATTACTGGGTATATACCCAAAGATTATAAATCATTCTACCATAAAGACACATGCACACGCATGTTTATTGCGGCACTATTCACAATAGCAAAGACTTGGAACCAACCCAAATGTCCATCAATAATAGATTGGATAAAGAAAATGTGGCACATGTACCATGGAATACTATGCAGCTATAAAAAGGATGAGTTCATGTCCTTTGCAGGGATATAGATGAAGCTGGAAACCATCATTCTCAGCAAAATATTACAAGGACAGAAAACAAAACACCACATGTTCTCACTCATAAGTGAGAGTTGAACAATGAGGACACATGGACACAGGGAGGGGAACATCACACACTGGGGCCTATTGGGGGGTGGGGTGCTGGGGGAGGGGTAGCTTTAGGAGAAATACCTAACATAAATGATGAGTTGATGGGTGCCGCAAACCAACATGGCACATGTATACCTATGTAACAAACCTGCATGTTGTGCACATGTACCCTAGAACTTGAAGTATAATTAAATGCTCATCATCACTGGCCACCAGAGAAATGCAAATCAAAACCACAACGGGATACCATCTGACACCAGTTAGAATGGCGATCACTAAAAAGTCAAGAAACAACAGGTGCTGGAGAGGATGTGGAGAAATAGGAACACTTTTACACTGTTGGTGGGACTGTAAACTGGTTCAATCATTGTGGAAGTCAGTGTGGCGATTCCTCAGGGATCTAGAACTAGAAATACCATTTGACCCAGCCATCCCATTACTGGGTATATACCCAAAGGATTATAAAACATGCTGCTATAAAGACACATGCACATGTATGTTTATTGCAGCACTATTCACAATAGCAAAGACTTGGAACCAACCCAAATGTCCAACAATGATCGACTGGATTAAGAAAATGTGGCACATATACACCATGGAATACTATGCAGCCATAAAAAATGATGAGTTCATGTCCTTTATAGGGACATGGATGAAGCTGGAAACCATCATTCTCAGCAAACTATCACAAGGACAAAAAACCAAACACTGCCTGTTCTCACTCATAGGTGGGAATTGAATAATGAGAACACATGGACACAGGAAGGGGAACATCACACACTGGGGCCTGTTGTGGGGGGGAGGGAGGGGAGAGGGATAGCATTAGGAGATATACCTAATGTTAAATGAAGAGTTAATGGGTGCAGCACACCAACATGGCACATGTATACGTATGTAACAAACCTGCACGTTGTGCACATGTACTCTAAAACTTAAAGTATAATAAAAAAAATTTTAAAAACACATTTAAATATTTCAGCTGACAAGAGCACGATATAAGCCATCAGTGTGTCTTGACTGCCAAAAAATCTGACGGAAATTTAATATGAGTAAAGTTTAGGTTGGTGCAAAAGCAATTGCAGTTTTGGCCATTATTTTCAGGGGCAAAAACCACAATAAATTTTGCACCAATCTAATATATTGTTCATGTCAAGGGCAGCAATGTGATTAAGAGTTACAGGCTTTAGAGTCAAAGAAAATTGGTATCAGTCTGTCAACTTAGATGTTTTATCTCTACGTGCTTTCTTTCCATTACCTATGAAACACTACATCATATGGCCCCTGCTAACTTTCTGATTCACCTCCTAACTTGCTTAGTCTTTTCTAGCCACACTGGATGGCTTGCTTTCCCTAAATATCACTATCTCTGCCAAGCTCATCTCACTTCAGGGCCTTTTCTGCTAGCCTTTCCGTCTTCTGGGCAGACTGTCCCACTGGGCAGTTGTTTGGCTCACTCCTTTATTTCATTCAGGTTTGTTCAAATGCTGCCTCCCTATGGCAGCCTTCTTACACCTACATATTTAACCTCCATCCCCAAAACCTTCCAGCTTAGCACTTCCCATCCCCTTCTATGCTTTATTTTTAAATAGTACTTATTTCAATGTTGAGTTATATTATTTCTTGTTCAGTTGTCCATTTCCTCCACATGGTTACCTGGTCTCTACAGTACTAATAATGGTAACTATTAACATTCCTGACAATTGCTATGCACTAGGCACTCTTCTAAATGTTTCATATAGATAGCTTGATATTAAAACAAATCTTAAAATCCCATTTGCAATAGAAGAAACTGAGGCATAGAAAGGCTAAGTTATTTTCTCCCAGGTCACAGACTAGTAAATAGTAGAGTCTGCATTCAAATCCAGTAAGTGTGGCTCTAAAGACTGAATCCTTAACCGTTATTCTATAGTGCCTCACTGTAGGTGCCAGCTAACATTTTACTGGATGACTAAATACAAAATTTGAACATTACTACACTAAAAAATATATGCATCTCAAATATTTAGGGCATATAATAAGTATGCAATAAATGTTCATAATATTAGCATTATTACTATTCTGTGCTGGTAAAAATATTGCTGGAATATGATGTTCAGCTTTATTTAAGGATTATTCAACATATTGGAATATATCTTTTAAAGAGGGCCTAAAATGATGAAAATTTGAGAAATTATGTCACTTGACAGAAGGTTTGTAGTGGTTGGGAATATTAGTCTAGTGAATAGTCTTAATGCAAGCATCTAATAGTCTTCAAATCTATGAATGCCTTCAGAAGGAAGAACAGTGATGTGTGAATGCAAGTTATAAGGAAATCGATTTTTCACATCTATAAGGATGACTTTTTCATAAATGTTGCTGATCAAAGGATCATGGGCAGCCTTTGTAAACAGTTGTCTCTTATGTAATAGCCAAGCATTGGGTTAATATTAGTGGAAGTTCTCTGAAATTCTGCTCTAAAAATGTCTACTTTTATAGTCCTTCCCTTAGATCTACCAGATTGTTAAACTACTTTGTCACGAGAGGTGTGTTTGTATCTTTCTCTTATTTATGAAATATAGTTTAAAAATTTAGATTTAAAAACCTCAGAAAAAGCCAGGTGTGGCCGGCATCTATAGTCCCAGCTACTTTGGAGGCTGAGGCAGGAGGATCGCTTAAGGCCAGGAGTTCAGAGCCAGTCTAGGTACGTGACCAGACTAGTGAAACCCCTGTCTCTAAAAATAAATAAAATAAAATATAATAAAAATATCAGAAGGAGTCAAGGAACTAAAGGATAAGTGAAGAGAGAAAACTACCAGGTTAGTCATTTTCTCATTGTATTCTTACAGCAATCTCTGAGGTAAGTGCTATTCTGATTTCATGCCTTTGATGCCTGACTCTATCTCATAGATGAGAAATAGATCTGAAAAAAGTAAAAAGCCTTGTTCAAAGTCAAGAAAGAAATTTACCGTTAGAATTGGGACTCAACTTCCCATGAGATGGTTCCCTGTCTGGTGCTATTTCCATTCAAGTGCCTCCTGTTTTAAAACATTTTCTAGTATGTACTTCTTGTGGGTCAGTTCATTCTTTGGATAAGACACTGTTTTCTTCAAAGAGTTTCTGCTTCACTAGTATTTTTAAGCCTTGAAATTGCTACTAAATTTCAAAATGAAGAGAGCTTTTTCTTTTTTTTCTTTTTTTTTTTTTTAATTGAGATGGTGTCTCACTCTGTCACCCAGGCTGAAGTGCAATGGCACCATCTCAGCTCACCGCAACCTCCGTCTCCTGGGTTCAAGCGATTCTCCTGCCTCATCCTCCCGAGTAGCTGGGATTACAGGTGCGCACAACCGTGCCCAGCTAATTTTTGTATTTTTAGTAGAGACCGGGTTTCGCCATGTTGGTCAGGCTGGTCTGGAACTCCTGACCTCAGGTGATCTGGCCACCTCGGGCTCCCAAACTGCTGAGACTACAGGCATGAGCCACTGCGCCTGGCCCTCTTTACTTAAAATAAATTTAGTAGTCTCTGTATTTAGAAAAACCATCATGTGCTAGTTATTGGTTGTATAATGGCATTTCAGACAGTTCTACTATAGCTGCCTAAAAGACAAGCTCATACATAGGTCAGGTACATGGCTGAGAGGTCAAACTGCATGTGTTTGAATCTCAGATCTACCACTTTCTGGCTGTAGGAGTCTGAGAAATTCCCATGGCTCTCACAAACTTCACGTTCATAATTGGGGGACAGAAGTACTTAATGCATAACTGTGTTTTGTGAATACTATGAAGTATAACTTAGAGATAATAATTAGCATGTGGCCCGAGAGAGAAACACAAAAAAGGGTAAATTATCACTGTTTTACATTCGTGAAGTCACATCTCACTAAGAGCATACATTTCAGAGGAATGGTCCTTCTATGAATTATACAATACTTGGCCACTTGGTGAAAGCACATCATTTAAGAACTCTAATTACATTTTTAAAAATTGGTCAAAATTTACTGGATTAAATGTAGTGCCAAGTTAAAAACACCTTTGAGTATATAATTGGGGAATATTAAGACTTTTTAGAAACTTCAGTCCTCAGGATCTTAGATGAAAGCAGGCAGATGATCCTTCCATCCCCCATTCTCCATCCCTAGGAAAAAAATATTTTTGTAATAATATTCACTCAGATTAGAAATCCCTAGTCTATTATAGGAGTTTTATTTACTGTTGAAAAACTCTAAAATAGTAAACAGAGAAAATTGTATATAATAAGCAAAAGTATTAATTTTCTCTATCAACTCTAGGAGCTGAATTTTGAGAACAGGGTTGCCTTGGCTAATGGTAGGCTGGCTGTGTGCTATGGCAAAGCACTGTGTCTTTCACCTTTGATGGGCTTTGTCGACGGCAAAATTAGGAAGACCCTAGACATCATGACTTTGAATTAATTTCTTCTTATTAGGATTATTCATCCTCCGGCTTTTTCTATGATATACCTAAAGTAAGACAAGTCCTTTAGCCAACTAGAACAGAAAAAAGTAGGTACAGAACTTCGAGATGGTTCACCAAGTATATTAATATTACTCTTTACAGAACATAAAAAAATTAGAATAGGGCCATTTTCAACATGGTCCTCTAAGAGTATTCAGATAGAAAAGCCAGGACATGACTCTGCTGCATCTTTAGATTACAAAGCATACCTACCTTCATAAATTCTGTGGATCCTCATGTGTATCCTATTAAATTGACTGAAAAAGAGTCATTACTTTCATTTTACAGATAGAAAAATGGTGGTTCACAGAACACTTTTATAATTTAACTAAGCAGGATCTAGGTTTCTGTTATTTTGAGTTCTTGTACATGTTACTTTTTAGTATACCTTACTAAGAGCATCACTGAGAAATGAAATATGCAACATACAGGCCCTCCTTGGTCCTCTTTGCTGGGTATCTTCTCTATCCAGTCTGGAAACTTTGAAGTCACCTGGCTCAGCCCTAAGTCCTTTTGTCTCTAGCTGCATTTTCTCCTCAGGGTATCTCATCCACAAACATGGCTGTAAATACCATCTGTATTCTGATAATTCCCAAATTCATTTCACTGCGCACACCTTGAGCTCTAGATTCTTTTATCTAATTGCCACTTAACTTTTACACTTGGTGCTCAAATAAGCATCTTAAACAACTACAACACAGGTCTTAGTTCACTCCTCCAAACCTATTTCTTTCCCATTTTTTCCCATGTCAATTAGAACCTAGAAGTAATCCTTGAACTCTCATTTTGCATCATTCTTCATATCCAATTCACTATTAGGTCTTTCTTAGATAAATCTCCAAATTATATCCTGAATGAAACATGAAGCACATTTGAATATGAGAATTTGTGATTTCATTCTATTTGGAAATTCGTAACCACATCTCTTTAGGTATAGTCTGTCATATTTTCCTTTTTGCCTTTTTAAAACACTATTATTTTATATTCTCTTTCAAATTGCTGCTTTATTAAAGTCCTTGTGTTGCTAATCCTGGTTTTTGTCACTACTGACTCACTTACAGTGAATTGCTTCTTTATATAATTTTTCACTGTAAGCTCCTCTCTCTTTTTTTGAAAAATAATTTTTTGTGGTATAATAGCATAGGGTAAAGTGTACTGATATTTGCTTTATAGTCCAATTAATTTTTACATATGCATACAGTTATGTAACCACCACCTAGATAAAGACCACCATAGCTGATTTTAAGCTACCAATGTGATGTCACTGAACACGGAGCTGGGAAGAGATGCCTAGAATCGGCTCCCAAGGACAGGGGGTAACTGGTTCTAGCACATCATTAGGAAATTATTTCCAATTCCTTTGGATAAGATTCAAACTCCTAATCATGATCTGCCTCTTGCCTACCTCGTCAACTTCATTGTATACCAGTCTGCCATTACCTACTCATATTATAGCAACACTGGCCTCTTCCTGCCCCTAGCATATGACAAACTCATTCCTGTCTCTGGCTCTTGAAATTGTTGGTCTCTCTGACCCAGCTCTTTCCATAGCTACTAAATCTTATCCTCCCCAATTCAGCAGTACAACGTCATATACAGTACTTAGAAAGACTCCGCCAGGTCATCTAATCTAAATTAGTTCCTCCCAGTCTTATTTTAAAATTTCTATTTCCTTCTTCCATAGCACAAATTGGAATCTGCCATTTTCATTTTTTTTAGTTATTTGTTATCTGCCTCTGCACCTGAATTTAGGCTGCAAGAAGGCAGAGACCTTGACTGTCTTATTCACCACTGTATCACAAGGCCTGGGTCTGACAAGGAGAAGGTGCTTGATGCATGTGCTGAGTGAATGAATGGACACATGGATGGTACAGTTATAAAGAAGTGAGTGATGAATTCACTTAGGGGGTGTAAAATGTTATCATAAAATTGAAATGCATATTTTAGATGTAAAATAGCACATTTTAAGAATGAGGCAGTCACCTCTAAAGGGGCAGCATTAGAGTAGGTGTTTTGGGGTCAGATAGCCACGAGTTTAAATACCAGGTATGCCACTTACTTAACATCTCTGAGCCTAAGTCTTTCTTAATCTATTTATTTCTTTTTTTTCTTTTCTTTTTTTTTTTTTTAGAGGGAGTTTTGCTCTTGTTGCCCAGGCTGGAGTGCAATGGCGTGATCTCGACTCATTGCAGCCTCCGCCTCCCAAGCAATTATCTTGTCTCAGCCTCCCGAGTGGCTGGGATTACAGGTATGTGCCACCATGCCCAGCTAATTTTGTATTTTTAGTAGAGATGGGGTTTCTCCATGTTGGTCAGGCTGGTCTCGAACTCCCAACCTCAGGTGATCCACCTGCCTCGGCCTCCAAAAGTACGGGGATTACTGGTGTGAGCCACCGCACCTGGTGTCTTTCTTAATTTCTAAAATGAAGGTAGCATTTATGGCTAAATTTTAGAATATATAAAATAGGACTGGCAGAGCATATCTGCTCAATAATTGGTAATTATTATTATCACCATAATTATCATGATGTATAATTTTTGATGGATCAGGACATATCATAAATACAGAATAATTCTCATATTTGGTTTTATACTTGCTTATTGTAAATGCTAACCCATTTAAATTTTTACAAATTATTTCCCAGAGAGCTCAGAAGAGTTCCATATTGTCTATTCCACACATTTGAGAACAAGTGTCATTAGTTTTATTTTACTAATGAGGAAAACAAAAATATTCCATTCCCAGTGGTTACAAAGCAAATCTCTGGGAGAGCTGGTCTCAGAACTAAGGCAATCTATATCCAATTTCCTGCACTTCCCTCTGAAATGTGTCTAGCATGAAAACATCATAGTAGTATTTGATGTAATATAGAGAGTGTGCAAAAATATTAATCCAGAGCCAAATATTCAGGAGTCAGTAGATAAAAGCATTGATAATAATTGCCAAATAACATAAAAAGCAAGTTTATAGTTCTTACATTGGTTGCATTTTTGTGGTTTGTTCTTATAACAGCATCTGCACAACTTGTTCTCTTGGTAATAAGAAGCTTTCTTTTTCAAGGTCGCCCAAAGGCCATGCCAGTGCAGTTACTGTGACTTTAGGATGCTGCGCTGCCATAAATTTCTGGGTTCCCTGTGATCCAGTGAGTGCTGCTTTTCTCTCTCTCTCTCTCTCACTCACTCACTCTCACTCTTGCTCTTGTTTTCACTCTCTTGCTCTCACTCCCTTGCCCTTACTCCGAGGCCGTTTGATATTCTCACACATTGAAGTTACTGTCTACTGAGACATTAATACATTCTATTTTATTGCCAACTGGCTTCACTGAATAAACAAATATTTCCAGCAATTTTATTTTCACTCATTCATGCTGAGAATCCAGTTTATAACAATACCTAACATAATATTTTCTTCTTGTTTCCTCAGGGCTTTGTGTATAATGTGTTAATGCATAGCAATCAGAGAGAAATAATTGAGACATACTTCCAAAGTTTACTAATGTTTACTCTGTTGGCAACTCAGAAAAATTTATTTTTTAAAAATCAGCTTTTAAAATGTGTTTATTAAGTTTGACAATCAAGTACTTATTTTTTTTTCTCTCCTTTCTTTCCCCTTATATCAAAGCTACAGATTACTTTGCCTTCAGACTGAGAGTTGAAAAGCTTACAATCACAGACATATAGCATCCAAATTCAATTTGAGCTTTAGGAAATATTGGTAGCAAAAGTAGGGTGTTTTTCATTTTATTAAAATCATATTTCTTCTGTTCAGTTTCCAGAAGAGACCTTGGGGAAGGGATGCAGTGTGAATCAGTGACCTGTTGTTGGGAGACCACTTGCATTTTGGCAAATGCCGAATATCAAGGCTTGAAGTAGAAATGAGTGTGTAACCCCTTAAAATTGTTGGCTTGTAACCTCAGTGATGGCTTTGATGACCTGTAAGCTCATATGACCAGGATCTATGCAAGCGTGGCTTCAGGAAGAAAGATGGTTAAGACCACTGCTTCTAGGAAAGGAGAAGATGCTGGGCAGAGAGGAATTTAAATTTTACCAGAAGAAGGAAAATGGTTGGGACAGGACAGTAGGGGAATAAGATAAGGTCTTTCTGCATCCCTAAGTTTTGAATAAGAAGGCAGAGGCTGGGTGCCCTGGTCTCCTCCTGCCTTCTGAGCATTGCAACCAGGCCCACCTCTTCTCAGGTAGGTGATGTTTCCAGCCCTCCTCACACTTTTTCAGCATCTTCCTTGGGGGAAAGTGAAGCTAAAAGAAATCATGGCTCCCCCTATCTTATTGACTTTATGATCCCACCCATCCTCTGCTCTTTTCTGCTCTTTTTACTTCCAGTGAAAAAAGGCAGAAGCAATGAAACTGTACTTTCTTATTCTATGATATAGTTATGTTACAAATTTGTGGTTTAATACTGGCAATCAGAATTGTTGGCTATTTGTTGGAGTTATGGCTAGCTTCAGTAATTCTTTCCACATTTTCTCTTTCAGTAGAATCCAAAAGAAAAATTACTGAAACCAAGGAGAAAAGGTACTTTTTTCTGGGGCTCAGTTCTGGCAAGTCATCAAAGGCTGGATACAGGATAGTACAATATTTTACTCAATAAATATTAATTCAGTGCCACTACGCATTATTTTAGGTGGTAGAAACACAGCAATGAATACAACAGAGGAGAGAGACAAGGTCTTTGAAGATTCTTTACTGCCCACACTTTGCCCCAGTCTAGTGAGAGGAAACAGACAATCTGAAGTTAAAATAAAATCAAGTTAACTTTAGGTAGTGGAATGTGAACTGAAGAAGATTAAAGAGGGCTATGTGAGGGGTAGTGACCCAAGTTGGGCAAAGTAAGAAATCATTTCAGCCTAAATGGCAAGCTGAAGTAAAATAGTTCAATTTAGGAAAATATAATATTCCCAGGAAATTCACATGAAATGGTCCTTTCAAGTCTTCCATAACTTATTGTTCATACATCTTTTGCAAAAAGAGGCCAGAATGATGAGGCTTCCCAAGTTAAGGGTAATATTGAGTAATTCATCATTACTTGCTTATTATGCATTAGTGATATCATGAAATGCAAAATCAGGATAATTTTTTCAAGTTACTATGTAAATGTCTGCTATTTGGTATTTCAGATCAAGTGTCACATTGTATAGCAACTCCTAAACAGTACTGCATAAAGTTTTCCTTCCAGTGGTTTTAGAAAAATGAGACACAGCTCACAAGGCTGCCCCAGCAAGATCATATGTAAATGGCATGAGAGTCTGTAAATGACTACAAAATGTTTGAAATATATATCAGATATTTTTTGGCAAGATTTTTATGATTAAGCAGAACCAAGATAGAGAGAGAATTCTTATTCTCACACTGGGGTTGTATTTACTTTTCTTTTCCTGACAAATGGGACCCACAACTTGCATTTGAAGAGAAAAATACCCCAAGAGTCACTTAACTCTCACTCTCTCCATGACAAGAGTAGAATACACTTGTACCCTAAAAGTGTTGAATCCTTACAATTTAAGAGCTGTCTTGTGGGGTGTTTTTCTGGGAAACATTATAGTCATGTTGTTAACTTTTATAATTCTACAGCTCTCAAGAAAATTTCTGAGCACTTTGAACAAAAAGCACACTGACACTGTGGGATTTACTGTCCGCATGTACTAAGTGCCTTTTGGGAAAATGTCTCTTAGATTTCATTGTCTTCCTTCTGCCTTTATAAAATCTAATATACTTCAATTTCACTGAGTTAGGCTAAGTTTTCTCCATAGTGTCTCTCAACGACATTTCCTCCAGTTAGGTAAACACATTCTTTCTGTCGGGCTGTCATGTTCCTTTTCATTTGGGTTTTGGGAACTTTAAATGATGCTAGGAATAGCATATTTATAATCTCTCAATATAATTGTAAATTCCAATAGAGAATTTTTAGTGATAAAAATGTTAATAGGTTTCAGAAAGGGCCTCACTTTCTTCACCAGTAAAATGAGGAAGTTGATATTTAATGAACCAAAATTTCTACAGTTCAGTGGAAGACAAAGCTACATGTGACTTACAAATACAGCATTCATAAAAAGGAGCTCTTGTTGTTTTCTTGGAGTTTGCAGAAGACAGCTGTAGCTGGACTCCTGCCTGGAAGATTGTGTGCTTTCCATTTTCCAGGTGTAAATCATGAAGCTCTTTGGCCTTTGCCCTGAGCTTTTGGTCTAAGCCTCAGCCTAAAACTTTCTCTCTGGAATGCAAAATTAAGATCTCTTACATTTCTACCCTTCCTCACCATAGTCCAGCTCTTCTGTCCCATTTGTAACCCTATTTTGCCAATGAAACAAGCTCAACCCTGCCTTAGGTCTTTCACAACCTGCTTTTCTTTTTACTTGGGGTATGCTTTTCTCTCTCTTTTTATGCCTAGTTGTTTTTCAGAGCTGCCAACTAACTTCTTGGTTCTTAATTTTAAAATATGGGTCTCCATTCAAACTTTACCAGATATCAAAAGTCTCTATTGCAATAGTGACTAAAACAATTAGAAAAGAAAAAGCAGCTTGAAAGCAACAGATGATGCATGGAGAAGAAAATGTTAAAGGCCAATCCATACAATCAAGACAACAACAAAAGCACTATCCTTATATATATTCAAAGAGTTAAGATACATCGCAATAAGGAAATATTGAATTCTAAAGAAAATACAACATTTAAAGGACAATAAAAGTGCTGTTGAAGTTAAAAAATGCTAGTAGACTGAAAAACAGGAGTTTTGAAAGAATAGAAAATTTCCAAGGAAAAAATCACACAAATATTGAATAATTATATAAATAAGAAAGGACCAATCAGAAGGCTTTAAATATAAATACTAGGAACTCCAGAAAGAAACCCAAAATAGATCATTGAAGTAAAGTATCCATCAGCAAAATAATTTTTTAAAACTTGCAGAACTGAAGAACATGAGTTTATAGATTAAATGGGCCTCTCAGGGGCCCAGCACAAATGATAGAAATGGACATATCAGTAAAATTTCAGAACACAAGGAACCAAGATACCACAAACTTCCAGAGCAAAAAAAAAAAAAAAAATTAGACATATTTCTGACATCTCAGCTGAAATATTGGATACCATGGAACAATGCATTTGAACTTCTGAAGGAAGAAAGGATTCTCCCAACCAACCCTGCAAATAAAATGCAAGTAGGATAGTGATGTATTCAGGCATGCAGGTCTCACAGTTTTATCTCCAACTCATTTTTCCTAAGAAGGTTATGAGATGCTGTGTTACCAAAACCAAAGAGTAAACCAAGGAAAAAAAGCATGAAATACATGAAAGAAGAGACCTAACACATGCTAAGGGAAAACAGAATAATGGTGAAGGAATAGTTTGTGAAGACATCTTTTACCATATCGATAGAAATAAATAGAATACTGGGCACATTTGAACATTATGAAAGGAGACTTGGGCAATGGAGAAAACCTTGAGGTTGAATAAGTGCTAAGGGCATATAAATTAAACAAATGAACAAAATGAGATAATTACTAAATCCAGTTTAACAAGAGGACAGGCAACAAGGAAAAGTAATTACAGTTTGTTAAATGGGTCAGCTGTGAATAGAAATATACAATATATTGATATGAGTACAATTATACTAGGGGGTTTTGTAGATGGGAAGGTTGTACATGTATGGTAGAAGCAAGAGAGGGAAAGAAAATAAATTCTTGTCTTCCACAGTCAGAAATAACAGTTCATGCCTAAAATAGAAAAATCTAGATATGTATCAATAATTTTTAAGTAAACTATTTATTCTGGAATAACTTTAGATTCACAAGTATTGCAAAGGTAACACAGAGTTCTCTTACACTCCTTAACCCATTTTCCCCTAATATTAATATCTTACATTACTATGGTACATTTGTAAAAACTGAGAAACCATCAATGGGACATTACTATTAACTGGACCTCAGATTTTATTCGGATTTCACCAGTTTTGCTGTTAATGTCTTTTTTTTTTCTGTTCCAAACCGTATCAAACATTACATTTAGCTGTTATGTCTTGTTGTTTTCCTCTGGACTGTGACAGTTTCTCTATCTTGCCTTGTTCTTTATAACCTTGACAGTGTTGAGGAGTACTGGTGCAATATTTTGGAGTATGTCCCTTAATTTTGGTTTATCTGATTTTTTTCTCATGATTAGACTTGGGTTATGAATTTTCTGAAAGAATACCATGGTAGTGGAATACCTTTCCCATTTATAGATCAAGATATCTAGATATCACTGACATCTTGATCAAGGCAGTGTTTGTCAGATATCTCTATTTTTTCCTGTTCCGTACTATTTTCTTTGGAAACCAATCACTAAGTCCAGTCCATGTTAAAGCGTGAATGGAGGAGTATAAAGCTCCTGTAGGAAGGTAGCATCTACACATATTATTTAAAATTATCTGTAAGAAATATTTGTTCTTCTCCCACTTTTTTTATTCAAAAATTTTTTCATATAACTATGAACTTGTATATTTAGAGTTTGAGTTGTAATCCAATATTAGATTCTTCATCTTTCTTGAGTTATTTCTGTTCTGGCCATGAGAAAGTGTTTCCACTTGGCCCCTTTGTCCCTCAGCATTCCCTACTTGTTCCTTTTGTTATGTGAGCACTTTCTTATTTTCTGGCATGAAAAAATTTTCCAGATTCATCTTCTATTTTTCCTGTACCAGTCTTAACATCAGCCATTTCGCTAAGGATTCCTCGTACTTTTTATTAAAGAACAGTGTTCAGAGAAAGGATTTGAATATATAATTTTTAATAAACAAAACATTTTAAAAAGAGAATACAGGTAATTCTTGAAAATTTTTATGTAACAAAAATATTTATTTGTATAGTTTCATGTTGCAGAAATATTTTAGGATAGAAAACCTTTATGTAACCTTACCTAGAAATTATTGATTTGTGATAATTTGTTTAATAACTGCATTATGGAGATAAAAATGACATAAAAAGAACCTATATGACAAAGGGAAAAAATGAACATATTCTGATATGAAGTAGAGGGGTACACCAAAGGGGGAAATATTTAGAATTAAAAGATAATTTTATGGGGTTGTTCTGCATTTTGCTTAGTCAATAGAGGTTAAGGATCAAACATTTCTTATGAGGACCACAAGGCTAATGCAGAAACAAGTTGTAATGTTGACAGAAAGCATCAACTCTCCAAATATCTTTCTGCAATTTCCTTTCAATCAAATATAATTTGTGAATGAAGTTGTCATTTGCCTTCTAGCCAATTTTATCTCTCAGGAACCAAAGGGATAATGAGAAAAACTGCTACTTTAGATTTAATTCTGAAAATAGTAAAATAAGAAAAGAATTATATCTTCCTCTGTCAATTCACATAGAACTTAATCTGTGCCTTTCTTTGATGGTAATTATCACTTTTTGCCATGTTTTATAGCCATTTGTTTTTATAAAATGGATTTGTCTTATTTACTAGAAGGCAAAATTCCTTGTAGGCAAAATCTCTGTGTCTTACTTCTCATCTTAATATATCTCTCAAAAACCTGCTTAATTCAAGGCAGAAAATAGGAGCCATGTAAACACTAAAAGAAGGCATAAAATAATAAATCAAGAGATTACTTGATGGGGTGGAAATGAAAATAGCCTTGGAGAATGAAATGTTGCCATTAGTAAGTTTAACTAACTACGAAAAGTTATGTTAGGATGAGTTATATAAACACTTTAGCTTTCAGAAAAGCAAACTTTTTCAAGTCAGAAAATAATTATACATAATCTCATGGCCAGAGATACAACCAAAAAAGTAGAAGCTTATAAGATTTCAAGGACTTTTTTAGATATTGAGTGTTATTTATAAAGGGGAGATTGCAAAGAAGTCTAATTAAAAAAATACAGAGACATCAAAAATTAACAATGTGAGGTAGGTCACCAATGACAAAGGAAAAAAAGATATATGGAATACATCAAAATTTAAAACTTCTGTCCTTTAAAGGACAGAACATGTTTCTGTCAAAATTTTATCAAAAAACTTAGCATGACTGAATTATGTTGGAAAATTTAAATCATTTATAAGCACAAATATGTCCCTTATTTATTTGATTTATTAATCATTGTGTGGTCTCTTTTTCAGCCATGGCCACCATTAAAAACACAAGTCAAAGTAGATTGAATTTAAAAACAGACAATTGAATCTCTAAATCAACAAGTGTTAAAAAAAAAAAAGTCAAAAATATCAAGTCATTGTCGAGACCAATGGCATGGCTCTTCCTCCACTATGTTTTCTTTCAGGAGGTTTAGAATTTCACATCTTACAATTAAGTCTTTATTGTGAATTAATTTATATAAGGATTCAGTTTCATTCTCTTACGTGTGGATATCCAGTTCTCCTAACACTATTAAAGAGAATTTCCCTTCCCCATTGTGTATTCTTGATGTCCGTGTCAAAAATTAGTTGACTGTATATGCATTGGTTTATTTCT
Source organism: Nomascus leucogenys (assembly GCF_006542625.1). Classification (NCBI taxonomy): domain Eukaryota; kingdom Metazoa; phylum Chordata; class Mammalia; order Primates; family Hylobatidae; genus Nomascus; species Nomascus leucogenys. The sequence continues at coordinate 76,138,204 of NC_044389.1, read as the reverse complement.
GGGCTCCCTATTCTGTTCCTTTAGCCTATGTGTCTGTTTTTATGCCAGTATCATACTATGTTGATTACCACAGCTTTGCAATACAGTTTCCAATCAGGATGTGTGATGCCTCCAGCTTTGTGCTTCTTTGTTAAAATTGCTTTGGCTATTTGTAGTCTTTCGTAGTTTCATTTGCATTTTAGGATTGTTCTATTTATGTAAAATAGTCATTGGAATTATGATAAGGATTTCATTGAATCTATAGATCCCTCTGGGTACTATGGGCATTTAAACAATATTTATTCTTCCAATCCACAAACATGGGATAACTTTTCATTTATTTGTGTCTTCTTCATTTTATCATCAATGTTTTACAGTATTCTTTGTGTAGATGTGTTACTCTATTAGTTAAATTTATCTTGGCATAAATTTATGTTAAGATATTTTTGGATATTACACCAAAAGTATAGGCAACAAAAGCAAAAATAAACAAATGGGATTACATCAAAATAGAAAGCTCTGCACGTCAAAGGAAACAATCAACAGAGTGAAGCTACAGCTTATGAAATGGTAGAAAATATTTGCAAACCATACATCTGATGAAAGGTTAATATCCAAAATATATAAGGAACTCAAACAACTAAATTAAAAGAAAACAATGAACCCAAATAAAAAATGGGCAAAGGGACTTAATAGACTTTCTCAAAAGAGGGTATACAAATGGTCCACAGGTAAAAGAAAAAATGCTCAACATCATTAATCAACAGGGAAATGCAAATCAAAACCACAATGAGATATTACTGCGTACCTGTGAGAATTGGTATTATTAAATAGACAAAAGATAGTAAGTGTTGGTGAGTATGTGGAGAAAAAAGAATCCTTGTTACCCTATTGGTGGGAATGTCAATTTTTACAGCCATTATGGGAAAAAGTACGGAGCTTCCATGAAAAATTAAAAATGAAACTATCATATGAGTTAGCAATCCCATTTCTGGATATATATCCAAAAGAAATGAAATCAGCATCTCAAAGATACATCTGTGTTCTTATGTTCATGGTGGCATTCTTTATAAGAGCCAAGATATAGAAACAACCAAAATGTCTGTCAGTGTATGAATGGATAAAGAAAATGTGGTGTGTGTGTGTGTGTGCATGTGTATGTGTATGTATAAAATGGAATATATTTAACTACTAAAAAGAAGAAAATCCCACCATTTGTGACAACATGGATAGACCTAGAGGAAAGCAGCCAGACATAGAAAGACATACTGCATGATCTCATTTACATGTGGAATCTAAAAAAAAATTAAACTCATAGAAGCAGTGAGTAGAATGGTGGTTACCAGAGCCTGGGGTGGAGGTGAGGAATGGGAAGATGTTGGTCAAAGGATCAGCATATTTTACTTTCAGTTAAAAGATGAGTAAGTTCTGGAAATGTAATGTACAGCATGGTGACTATGATTAATAACAACATACTGTATACTAGAAATTTGCTCAGCGAGTGGATCTTAAGTGTTCTCACCAAAAAAAAAAAAAAAGTAACTATGTGAGGTGATGGGTTGTGTTAATTAGCTTGGTTGTGGTAATCATTTCCCAATGTGTACATATATCAAATCATCAAACTCTAAAACTTAAGAATTGTTAATTTAATATACTTTGACTATTTTGTCCAAATAATTTCTTACTGTGGAAAAGGAAATCATAGAGGCTATTTGCGTTTTATCAATTCACTTTTAATTTTTGGGGGGTTATTTTGGGGGCCACGTTTATTTTTCAACAATTATTTATTGAGGATCTTCTATCTTTTAGGCACCTATAAGGTGCTTGGGATCTATCAGTGAGTGAAAAAGGCAAAAATTCTTGCCCTCATGAAGTTTACATTCTAGTGCAGGATATACTAGAACGGTTAATTAAGAAAATGGTATACTGAAAATTTGCTAAGAGAATAGATTTTAGGTGTTCTTACTATAAAAAAAGACGGCTATATGAGGTGATAGATATGTTAATTTCTTGACTGTAGCAACCATTTCACTGAGTATATGTATATCAAAACACCATGTTGTAAACCTTAAATACATATAATAAAAAATCAATAAGGTAATTAAAAATAAAATTGCAAGTAAATTATATATTAGTAAGTGACATATGCTATGGAAACAGAATAAAAGCAGGAAAGAAGCGTAGGAAGTGCTGAGGTATCAGGGGTATTGCATTTAGAAATAGGGAAGTCAGGGAAAGTTTCTGGAAAAGGTAACATTGAACTAAGACTCAAATATGGTGAAAGTAGGTCACGAAGCTACCTAGGGGAAGGAAAGATAGGAAGAACAGAAAACAGCCAGTGAAAAGGGGAGTGTGGTTGGTACAACCAAGAAACAGCAAAGAAACCAGATAAGCCAAGCCAGAAAGATAATGAGGTGGGTGCACATAGATCATATTCAGCCTTGCAAGCTATCATAAGAGTTTTTGGCCTTGAATGGAGTGGGGAGCCAGTGAACAATTTTGAGCAGAAGAATGACCTGTTCGCTTATATTGCAATATTGAAAACAGACTATGGCAAAGTAGAGTAAAATCAGGAAGACTTGGTAGAAAGCTATTGCAATAATCCAGGAAAGAGACAATGATGGCTTGGACCAGGGTAATAATGGTAGAGGTGGTGAAAATTTGTATGTTTTTAAATAAAGAACCTGCAGGGGCCAGGCGTGGTTGCTGACACCTGTAATCCCAGCATTTTGGGAGGCTGAGGTGGGTGGATCACTTGAGGTCAGGAGTTCAAGACCAGCCTGGCCAACCTGGTGAAACCCCATCTCTACTAAAAATACAAAAAAAAAAAAAAAAAAAAAAAAGCTGGGTGTGGTGGCATGCTCCTGTAGTCCCAGCTACTCAGGAGGCAGAGGTGGGAGAATCACTTGAACTCAGGAGGCAGAGGTTGCAGTGAGCTGAGATCATGCCACTGCATGGGTAACTGAGTGAGACTTTGTCAAGAAAGAAAGAAAGAAAAAGAAAAAGAAAGAAAGAAACAGAGAGAGAGAGAAGGAAAGGAGGGAGGGAAGGAGGGAGGGAAAGGAAGGAAGGAAGGAAGGAAGGAAGGAAGGAAGAAAGAAAGAAAGAAAGAAAGAAAGAAAGAAAGAAAGAAAGAAAGAAAGAGCGGGCCCTACAGGACTTACTGATGAATTAGACATGAGGTGTAAGAGAAAGAGAAGAGTCAATCTAAGAAAAATGAATTTGCTATCAAGTGAGAAAGAAAAACATAAAAGGTGGGACAACTGTTGGGTTTTGGATATATTAAGTTTGAAATCGCTGGATGACTAATAGAGAATATCAAATGGGTAAATATTTTTGGTCCAGTACATCATTTGGTGGCTCTCCCAGCACACACAACTTAAAAAATGTGCACATTGGTAGACAAACACCAAGACAAAACTTAAAGCAATTCTAAGACTCTGGATAAGATTCCTGATTTTCAAACAGTATATTATTAAATAATATGCAAAATACTGTGAAATGTTGTTAGGAGTGCAGGGTTAGAAAATGAGATTTGAGTCTTTTATTATTGTGTATAATATGTGGAGCAATTTCTGAAAAACAGCTAGATTGACAAACTAAATTAGATTCCCTAAAGCAGAAAGGAAATTTGTCCAAATTTGCATATAATTATTATATCCAAAGCGCCAAATGGAGAAATGGTAAGACCATCTCTGTTGCTGGAATTGCATAAATGTATTTGTGTTAACATGGTACAGGCGAATGTTGATATTTTGAGTTGATAAGCTGATAAAAGCTTCTTGGGCTTCACAATTCAAGCACAGTATTTCACTTGACTGTAATTCACAACTCTCCTGCAGGCTGAATATTTTATACACAGAGTTAAATACACAAAGTATTAAATGCAATATATTTCTGACAGTATAATTTGAGGCAGAAATCTTCCATCACATTTACATACTGCTGAGCAGATGGGGTGCTCAAGCTTAAGGTATTAGATGAGAATCACTAAATGAAGGCATATTGTTGGCCTTGTCATGGAAGGGGAAAACAATAATTTGTGAGTAGCTACTCTTTCCTGGAAGTCTCCTATGTTCTTTCAAAACAAACACTGCATCTTTACACTACAGAGAACTTAATTTTTAAATGTTAAAAAAAACCCAGACCCTCAGGAGATTAAAATACATGTATTCATTGAATTAGCCCAAGTTTATTGATCCCATTCTTTTACGTTTTCCATATTTTAACACATATTATCCCTCTGTTGGGGTAAATTACAAATTATATGCAACATTTAGGGAAATTTACCTGGTAATTTCTCAGAACAATGACTAGGCCTCATAACCAGTTAGTAGGGAATTTCAGATTCAAACTCCTTTTTTATCTTCCTCTTTAGCCCAAACAACAAAAGTTTAAGTCAAATATTATCTTTGATTCTTAAAGAAATATTTAAGTATGATTTGGAAATTGTCAGAGATTAACAGGTAAATTCTTCTAAAATGTGGTAAAATTGTAACTAATTCTAATAAGGAAAAATAAACATAAATATGAAAAACAAAAATAATTCAGAATCAACCTTCCTGAGTTAATACAATGAACATAATATATTGTAATATGCAGAAAAAAATATGCAATCTGTAATATGTATATATATTGTAATCTACATCTGTCTAAGGTATATACATACGGTATACAAATAAACAACATTGATTTACACCAATGTTGGCAGAATCTTTCATCATACTTGTTTTTGTTTATCTATTATCAACTTAATATAATATTTAAACATAAAGATTAAGAGTATTTAATAAAGACTGTCTGTCTCCCTTCATGCCTTTCATCTTCTCTATTTTCCCTTTCTTTTTTCTTCCCCATTTTGTTTTCTGCTTCCTTCTCACGGCCTCGTCTAGGATAAGGTGAGTAAAGCACCTGTCCTGTGTGCATAATTGAAGGGTGCACCAAACTCAGGAATCAAATAAACAATACTCTAATGCAATATTTTAAGAAAAGAAGACAAAATTCATGCAAAAATCCATTATAAAATATCAAAATTTCAAATAAAGACTAGATTTGCCAGTACCATGTGGAGCCATATTGGTGCCTGGGGCAAAAGGGAAGATAAGCAATGCTGATCCCATCTGATTATTCTGTTTGTTTAGTGCCCCCTTAATTTATGCACCTGAGGCAAATGCCAAATTTGTTTGAGCGTAGCCTTTGTCTTGCTCTGTCTTTCCTGCCTTATTTCCCAGCTTTCTAGACAAAAAATGCAAAACAAATACATACAACTGATCATTTTGCCACACTAGAAACATAATTCTACATGGCATCCTTCCCTAATCAAAGTGATAGGTCTCAGTTACATAAACATACAAGACAAGACTGATAGCATCTAAATTGAATTGAAAAGTACTGAAATCTGTTCTTATAAATTATTTTACTGGGAGCCTTTAAAGATAGTGAATAAGTTGTACTACTCAGAACATAAGGAAAATATATAAATATCTAGTCTCTTTGAGAGGGACACTATGAGGAATCAGGCTTAGACATTTTGGGATCTAAATTCATGAATAATCTGATATTGATTTCTATTAAATATTTTAGTCACTCAAGTTGGAAAGAAAGATTAAGAATCAAGCTCCATGCTATAGAGATAGAGGGATACACTGATGAATCAGGTATGTGTTCTGGCCCAAAATAGTATACAATCTAGAACGATAGACAAGCAAAGACAATTACAGTATTAAAAGGAAACCATTTGTGGAGATGGATACATTGTTAAGAAAGTTTAATGGAGGAAGAAAATATTTTAGGAAAGACATCATAGTACAACTGAGATAGACCTTGAAAATGAAGAACGAATGGACGGGAAAAGAAGGCAGGCAGAGGAGTGCATTCCTGATGGAGGGAAAGAAATGAGCAATACCTGATACGTAAGAACATTGCAGAGTATAAGAGAAAGCCAGCAACTTGATTTGATAGTAATGTATGGCATATGAAAGGGAAGATACCCAAATCAATACAGAATACGTGTTATTGAAGTAATGAATGAGTAAATGAATACTGAAAAACAGAATAATACCAACCTATAGAGACTTTTGAATGCTAGCATAAACAATTTGCACTAGAGATAAAGTGGAACACTTACAGGCTTTTGAGCAAAGATGGATCACTTTCAGTGCTATGCTGAGGGAAGATGAATTTGCAGGAGGGGGCCAATTAGTTAGTTATTTCTGTAATCCAGGAGGATGGTAATAATGACATGAATTACTAAATTGGAAGTAGAAAGTGAAAGGAGAGAATAAATTGGAGAGATGTGTCAGAGGCAGGATTGATAGTTAAAGCAATTATTTGGCTCTGGTAAGAAAGATGAAGGCAATGAAAATGACTCCTCAATTTCTAGCCTGATGATAGGGAGGGCAGTGATGCTTTTAACAGAAATAAAGAACACAGAAAGATAAGCATCAACTTGCAGAGAAAGGTAATTAGTTGAGTGTTAGACATACGGCTGGCAGGAGCACTGACAGGACATCCAGGTGAAGATTTGCAGCAAGCAGATAAGTATTGTTTTGTTCCTAAAATGTAAATGATGTCACAAGGCGGGAAGCAACATTTGCCACTTGATATGCCCCTCACTTAACCTCTACTTTTCAACCAATTGCATGTAAGGAGCAAAGACAGGGAAGGTTTTGTTCCTTAGTGTTGAAACATTCAACACACAAACACACACACACACACACACACACACTCTCCTGGCAGTATCAGTTAGGGTGATAAAATATTTTAGATTACTTTGATGCACCCGAAGCCCTGGATTCCTACATCCTTTAGTTGGAAGGCAACATAATGAAGTGAGTGGCTTGCTTGCACTAAAATTGAGCCTAGGCCACTGGATCTTAAATGTTAGATGCATTGGAATCACTTGAAGAGCTTATTAATCTACAATGTTCTAGTCTTTCCCCAGGAGTCTCTGATTAGGTAGTTCTGGGGTGGGCTCTAAGACTTTACATTTCTCATAGGTTACCAAGTGGTGTTGATGCTGCTGGACCAGGGCCCATGCCTTGAAGATCACTGGCTTAAGACCAGGGCTTTTAAATAGTACCCAGAAGAGTGATTCTCAGAAGATAATCTGTGAACAATCTTTATCAGAATCATCTGTATTGCTTATTAGTTTAATTCTTGGGTCCCACCCCAGACTCCGTGAATCTTGATATCTGGGTTTGGAGGTTTAAGAATAAACATTTTGGGCAGCCTCACTAGGCAATTCTTAATAGCATATAAAGTTTGAGAACCACTCAAATTGTGATGTGAATTTTAATTAGTTTTGAGAGGACATTACAGACTTAAGTTTTTTAACTGTGATGGAAAGAGCAAGTGACCAGAATTAAGAGATGTGGGCTGGAGATATAAATATTGACACTAATTAGCTGTGTGGCCTTAGGTAAACCACTTAACCTTTTTAGGTATAATTTTCTCATCCATAAAACAAAATGATTAATCTAGAAGGTCCCCGCAGTCTCTTTCAGCTCCATAACTGTGATGAGTTCTAGGAATCGCAATGGCAGAGATAAACATTCCCAGAGTTTAGGAAAACAAATTATTCTCAATTGGATGTGTCAGAATAACATGAGTTTTTGTTCTGTTGCACTATACATACTTCTTTCCCCCATTCTGACTGGCTTCTTTTGCTGGGGGCTGGTTGGTAGGTCATTGGTCTCTTCTGTCTTTGAGAATCACTACTGGGATGAGTCATATTTGTGAGATAGATTGAGTCTTACCTCTCAGGAATGCTGAGCTTTATATGATAAGCAAGCAGAATCCAACTTTTATTGGAGCATAATGTGAAGAAGACAGTCATTCAAGTTTATTAGCCAAAATAGTGCCTCTTAAAAATGCATACTTAAATAGAATTTAGATTTACATGATTTCTATCCCATACGCATTAGGATGGCTACTATCAAAAAAACAAAATAAATGTTGGTGAGAATGTAAAAAAAAAAAATGGAACCCTTGTGCATTATTTGTGTGAAGGCAAAATGGTGCAACAATTATGGAAAACAGTATGGCAGTTCCTTAAATAATTAAAACTAGAATTGCCATTTTGTCTAGCAGTTCCACTTCTGGATATATACCCAAGATAATTGAGAGCCATTATTCATAACAGCCAAAAGGTAGAAGCAACCCATGTCTATTGATAATGAACAGATAAACAAAATGCAGGGTATATATGTGTGTGTGTATATATGTATATACATATATATAGTATATATATATAATGCAGGATATATATACACACACACATATATACACATATATACACACATACATATACACAACAGAATATTATTTAACCTTAAAATTGAAGGAAATTCTGACACATGCTGCAATGTAGATGAACCTAGAGGACATTATGCTAAGTGAAGAAAGCCAGTCAAAAAAGGACAACTACTATGTGATTACATTTATATGAGATATCTAGAATGTTCAAATTCATAGAGACAGAATTGATTGCCAAGGCCTTGGGGGGAGGAGGGAAGTTTTAGTGGGTACAGAGTTTTAGTTTTGCAAGAAAAAGGGCTGTGGAGATGGATGGTGGTGATGGTTGCACAATAACGTAAGTGTATTTAATGCTACTAAACTGTACACCTAAAATGGTTAAGATGGTGAATTTTATGTTACATGTATTTTATAATTTTAAAAAATAAATAAAATCTAAAATTTCAATAAAAATTTGTATCGAAAAAATGAACTTTAAATATGAAAGCTATGAATGTGATGTGCTTAGATTATATTACAAGCCAATTTTTATCACATAAAAAGAGAAGCTTTATCTTTAGTTACGGAGTTTTTTAAAACATAGTCTGCACTTTTGGACTCCAGTATTTAATGTTATGTATAATAGGAGAAATAAAGGAATAACGGAAGAAGCCAGTTATTTTCTATAAAACATAAGCATGGTTTTATATTGTAATATATTTATTCCCCCAAACACTATCAAGACATTCAAATTTTATTTATTTTATTATCTCCTAGGCAAAGCTGGCGCCAGATAGCAGGGCCCTAAAGGATTTTGCAAGACATATTGATTTAAAATAAGAAAAATAATAGAGTTATGGATATTTAACAAGAAAGGAGGAATTTATAATCAGAAGCTTTAGTGCCTAAGATGACAATCTGAGAAACATAAAAGCAGAAAGATATGCTAATAGTCATGGCATTTATGTTTAGTCAGAGAATTGAATTTAGCAGTTGAGAAGGAGAAAATTGTAGAACACTGAATACGTAAATCAGAATGAGAGGAGAGGGAGGGCCCTTTTGAGGATATAAAAGAACAGCCAGGGACTGCGAGCCACAGAAAGCAAATGAAACTTACATATGTATTATATACATACACACTAACCTGAAAGAGGTTTTTGACAAAGAAATTGAAAAAGACAAGGGCATGAAAACATTTTATTTTTTAAAAAGTCAAAATGGAAATTAAACAAAAATTGTATTCATATGTGTGATTATTTGCATATGTGTGATTTTTGCAGATGTCTCCTATTTATTTTATTTTTATTTTTATTTTTTATTTTTGAGATGGAGTTTCACTCTTGTTGCCCAGGCTGGAGTACAATGGTGCAATCTCAGCTCACTGCAACCTCCGCCTCCCGGGTTCAAGCGATTCTCCTGCCTCAGCTTCCCAAGTAGCTGGGATTACAGGCATGCGCCACCACGCCTGGCTAATTTTATATTTTTAATAGAGACGGGGTTTCCCCGTATTGGTCAGGCTGGTCTCAAACTCCTGACCTCAGGTGATCTGTCCGCCTCAGCCTCCCAAAGTGCTGGGATTACAGGCGTGAGCCACAGCACCTGGCCTGTTTAAATAAAGAAGGAAGTCATAAAGATGTATACTCTGCTATTAATGGAGGTAAACGCTGAGGGTAAAATTGGAGACTAAAATAATTTTTAAATTATGGTAGGTGTATTAGTTCATTTTCTCACAGCTATAAAGAAATGCCTGAGACTGGGTAATTGGTAAAGAAAAGAGGTTTAACTGACTCACAGTTCTGCATGGCTGAGGAGGCCTCAGGAAACTTACAATCACGGTGGAAGGTGAAGGGGAAGCAGGTACCTTCTTCACAAGGCAGCAGAATAGAATTAGTGTGAAAACGAGGAAATGCCACTTTAAAACCACTAGCTCGGCAAGAACTCACTCACTATTGTGAGAACAGCATGGGAGAAACTATGCCCATGATCCAATCACCTCCTACCTGGTCCCTACCCTGACACATGGGGATTACAATTTGAGATGAGATTTGGATGGGAACACAGAGCCAAATGATATCAGTAGGATTATAATTTTTAATTTTTGGTATTTACCCAACAGAAAAGTTTTAAAAAATATATATGCATTTTCCAATTTGGGAAGTAACTTTGAGAGTAAGAACTAAACCAAGGCAATGCCTTGGATATTTATTGGAATAAGAAGTTTGAGAATATAATGCAACCAGCAGGAAAAAAAGATGCATCAATCTATTCTTTTTTCATCCTGGGGAACTAGAAAGCTGGAAAATCCTTTGGAGAATTTTTTCACTTGGGTATGAGGCTGTGTTTTAAGTCAGGACTAACAACATAGGCTTGATGTTAGGGTCTCTGTGTTAGGGACTCCCACTACAGTCCTCTGAAGTTTCCTAGGAAGCATTTTCTCTCATAAGCTATTAAACAGTTTGAAATTAGTGTCCAAAGACTCACTGAATATTCATTCCAGAAAAAATCTTAGAATTAATAAATTCTGTTTCCACAATTTTAAAATACAGAAGAAAACTAAGTCCAAAGTGGCTCTCTGTTCTTCACAATCGAGAAACTGATTTCAAATACTTCTGCTATTCTTTTTACATCTTATTGCTCATCTAGTTTGAATTATTATATTAATGTCCAATTAGCAAGTTCCAATGATACATGGCCCAGTAGGTGTCTTTGTTCCATAAGCACCTTCCTCCCCCAGCACTTTATTGCAGCACCTTCTCTTCTAACTGGAATTGCTTTTTGTTTCTTGCACATACTATGCTCTGCTCACCTTCATGCCTTTGCTCAGGCCCTCTCCTCCCTATCCTATTTATTGTTATTTCTGTGTTACCTAATTAAATACTACTCATTCTAAGTTTAATATCACTTCTTTTAGGAAGTCTTCACTGATCTGAAGTAGCCTCATCCTTCAGGCTAGGCTAGGTTCCCTTTCCCTGTGTTCTCACAATGTCTTGTACCACTCTCTGTGGGGTACCTACTGTTCTGCATTTTACTTAGCAGCCACTGAATAAATGTTTGTTGATTAAAGGAATGAGTGAATGAATAGATGAATTAGAATTGAATGTAGCTAATTAAAAGAAGAATTGGAGCAGATCTGGCTTTCATCATGAATTAAATCACTGTGGAAAAAAGCAATTTTAAAAGAACATACTCTGCCAACAGCAGGTTGGTAGTATCATCTTTATGTACATAAGACAGCACTTCACTGTTTCATCAGCATCCAGTATAATTCACAGAATTTGTGTATATATATATATATACATACACACATACATTTTTTCTTGGCATCTAGAAAAACATGTTTGTTTGTAGTATTTGTAGTATGATTTATCTGCTATAAAACTTGACACATTGTAACTTATGTAAAATTGCTTATGACGGCCTAAGAAGTCTTCATAAGCAATTTTACATGTGTCACAATGATTCTGGGTTTCTCCTTTTCTTTTTGAGAAAACATCTAATCAAGACTGATTTTGATTTCAAATATCCATGAGGATCGTTAAAAACAAAAATAAGTCTTAATAATACTTAAAAAAAATCCAACTCTGCTATTAAAAATGCATTAGCACGGCTGCTGGAAATGATCTCTACATCTTTTTTATTCTCCCACTGTGCAGTTCTCTTCTTTCTTTGTGTGATGATTGACATGGACCTAAAAACTCTGATTTCTAGAGAGCAGAAAATATGCCAGTGGTATCTGAGCTCTCAGCTGCAGGGTGTAGTACTGAAGTGAATCATGTATTTGTTGGAATCATTTGGCAAAAGGGCAAATGTAGCAAATACACTGCTCCCTCCAAGTCCAGTGGTATGACAGTCCAGGCTTGGCGCTTATGTGGAACCAAAGCTGTTGAGTTTGTTGTCTTGTTTTTCCCCAAGCCATTTTCAGTTTGCTTATTTATTTCTGTAATAAGGGCCTAACCCAGATTTTGAGGTCTTATACCTAGTTAATATATTAGCAAGTCACTCACTAAAGCTCCAATTAGCCCTCACCCTCCTTCTGCTGCTGGCTCATTAATTGTCATCTACTTTGGCATTTTTAGTCAATGACAAGTGATGCTTATAGCTCTAGGAGGAAGGGGAATGGAACAAGCAGAAAAGAGGATATGGCCAACGTGCAAAGTCAGGACAAAGTATAGATGAAGCTGTGTAACAGTCGAAATCTGTTCTCTACTCACAGCTTTTTTTCCTTTGTGCAACATGGTGCAGAGCTGCTTCATTCTTAAGTCTAGCATGTATCAGCTGCTATCTTTCCCAGCCTCACTCAGCTGTGGGAAGCAATGCCCTCAAGACTTTCAGCTGCTGGTGAGATTGCTGTTATCCAAGCTTCCACTGCCATTGTCAGGGATGAAGAGGGGCTCCACACCTCAGTAAGCACCTGGCAATATGCTCACCCCTCCTGTCACCCCACACTCATCTTATCAACATAATTTACCTAGAGTCTATGTTGGTCCTGGATTCCTAAATGCTGCCCTCATGGAAAGTCTGAAATTTCCAGATCACTGTTTAAATCTCACTGATATGGATCTGCACATCCCTTGATTTTGACATTTTCCTATTCCTCTACAACTCTCCAGGTTCTTCTACTCTGCTCTATGAAACTTTATTATCAGCAGGATGTGTGTATCTAGGGAGGTCATACAATTTGTTGTCATAATGATAATACTCTTGAGAATGAGTGGGAATACAGTTAATAACACTGGGACAAGTGGCAAAATCGAGACTGTCCCAAGCAAACTAGGACAAATAATCACCTTACCTATAACCTCCATTTGTTTTTTGAAATTTCCTTTTACTTTATTTTGCTAAGTAGAATGTACTTATCTTCTAGGGATACTGCATTGCCTGTGGTCTTGTGGAGATTATTTTTCTCTGCTACAACACTCATACCACTGGGACAGGATCCGGTGTTGGTATCCTCTTTGCCCCTCACACCATTTCTACACCCTTGTCCTGAAAATTCTCCAGCTTTGAAGCTTATGTTATCAGACTTTACTACCTGCCACTCAGTGTTACTGTGGTTACCTACCGACCCTGCATCACTCCTCCAACATTATTTGAATATTTTTGTCACTTGGCTTTCTGTCACTCTCCCAAATAGGAGTTCTGCGTTTCTTCTTGGCGATTTGATTATTCACATAAGCATCTCTTTCCAGTACTTTCTTTTTCACTCTCAAGACTTCCTCTTCTCCAAAGATTTTGTCTTTTCTACTACCTCAGCCACCAAATCCCATGTCATCAATTTCAATAACTGTATTCGCTTCATCATTTCAATTTCAAATGTGTCATCTCAGAACAAGCTTCATGTTACTTCCAATTTTATCCTTCTTGTTTGCCGATTCCAAGAATTCCAGTCCCATCTAGGCCCGCAATGCATTGTTCCTGCCACCTTTTTCATGTCCTCAATTCCCTTGTGTCATCACTTTCCTTTTATATAGCACAGATTCCATGATTCATAACAATAATTACTTTTTTTTGCATGTGCTCTTAATTTCCTTGCTTGCTCCTATTATCTTCTATCATACTTTTCTGGAAACACTAATTCTGGTGAAATATACTCTTTATGGACTTTGCACTTATACTTAGTCAGCTAAAGATGATGGCTAGAAAAATACTCACAATCATGCTGACTGGTCCCAATTTATAGTCACGACCACCGATTACAAACCACTTCAGTCTTGTCTAGAAAGTTTATTACATTTTAGTAGTCTACTATCTCTTTGATTCTCCAGGACAGCCATTCCTATTTTCTCTTTCTTCAAATCTCCAGAATCTCTGCCCTGCTGCTTACACTTTGGTGATGACTTTGGTTTAAATATAATACAAGCAGTCAAGGATGAACTTCCTTATGCTCCCACCACCACATCTTCTAACTTATGTCCTTCTCTCCTCTTACTATGGATGGACTGTGCTTCTAAGTCCAAACCATCTACCTGTGCACTAAGATGCCATAACTTATCTCCTAATCAAAGAAAGTTCTCCAGCAATACTGCAGTCTTTTTCCTGTATCATGGGTTTCCTTCTCTTTATTGCATACTCCCATCAATATACAAATACTGTATATGTCTTCTTTTGTAAAAAATTTCCCAAAACCTGACATCCTACTCCAGAAACTCCTCTCATTACTCAGCATTTTCTTTCAGTAAAATTTCTTTAAAAAGGAGTTACTCCTTTAAAAAGAGCTATAGTATCTACTTGTCAGTTTTACTACAGTTATCAGTGTCACTCCTCCAACATGGCTTGAAGATTTTATCACTTGGCTCTCTGTCACTCTCTCAAATACTAGTTCTGTGTTTATTCTTGGTGATTCAATTATTTGTATAGGTATTTTTTTTCCAGTACCTGGTTCTCATAATCTCTTCTTTCTAGTCTCATAATCTCCACATCCTCTCTTTTACTTCTTTTCTTTTCTCCAATCTCTCTCTAATCTCTTCTTCTACTCTACCAGGCCTGTTGTTGTCAGGTCACCAGTGACTGCTGGTTTCCAAAACTACAATTAATTTTTAGCATTCATCACCCTTTATCATGAGCATCATTTGACAGACAGTTGATCCTCTAAACTTCTTGAAATTCTTCTTTTCTTTTGGTTTGTAAACCACCATTTACTCTCTCTTGTTTTCCATCTTACCTCACTAGCTAATAGTTTCCTGATGCTTTGTTACGCCCTCTCTGTCTCTGCCTCCTCTAAATATTAAATTGTGTTTAGATGTTTTTCTTTTCCAGATATACTCACATCCTCAGTGACCACATCCAGCCTTGTGGCCTTAAATACAAACTTTGCCTGCATAATGAGTAAGCATTTCATATTAACTACCATGCCAGAGACAAATTCTCATTTGACTTATCAAACCTACTCTTGTCATGGTTTTCTCAATCTCAATAAATGACAACTCCATCCCTCCACCTATGTAAGCCAAAGACATTGAAGTCATCCCTGACTCCTCTTTTTCACCCCACATTTACTCTTTTAGAAAATCTTGTCAGTGCTACCTTCAAAATATGTTTAAATTTAATCCCTTCTCATCACTTTCACCATAACCACTCTGGTCCACCCCGCCTCATGTCTCACTTGGATTATTACAGTGGCCTCCTCACTAAGCTCCCCACTCCCACCCTTGAGCCCCCTGGTCTCCACACAGCATCTAGAGCGGACCTTTAAAAAGTAAGTTACATTGTGTCACTCTTCTTCTCAAAACTCTGCACTGGTTTCTCATCTCAGGGTAACTAAGGTTATTAAAATCACTCATAGAATATTATGTCAGTGATTGTCAACCCTTATTGTGAATCAGAATCACTTGGAGGAATGTGAGAAATTTAGCTGCCTTCCATTTACCAATTAAGATACAATTTGGACTTTAGTGGGGCCCAAGCATCAGCCTTTTCAATGGCCTCCATCCTGCCTACCTCCCACTCTGATCGTATCCATCTGCCTCTCCATCCCCTAACCCCCTCTCTGTGCACCCTGCTCCAACCTCACTGATCTTCTTGACATTTCTCTCCAGCGTGCCAAGCTAGCTTCTGCCTCAGGAATTTTGTAATGAGCATTCCCTCTGCCTGGAGCACTTCCTGTCCCCTCTCTCCAAACTGTATGCATGGTTCACCCCCTGTCCTCTTTCAGGTCTCCATTCAAACGTCAGTTTCTCAGAGAAGTATTTCCCAACCTCCCAATACGGGATGGCAACATCCTCTTCATGATCTGCTTTTTTTTCCATTCTTACCCTTCCAATTTTTCTTTAGAGCACACATTTATGCTTGTCTGTTATCTTCTCTTCACTACAATATAATCTCCATTTAGGCAGGAACTTTACCTGTTCTATTACACCTTCTAATGCCTAGAACAGAGCCTTGGAAACAATAGGTATTCACTGAATATGTGTTGAATGAGTATGTAAAATAGCAGGGTCAAGTCCACTGAGTTTTTCAGCCAGAGCTGAATAAAACTGGGGTAGGCTTGCTCACTAGTTCATAAGGTCTGGGATTTGTCTTCCTTCCTCAGTCTTCTAAAACTCATGACATGGCCCATATTGATATGACCAATCTTTTGCCTTGGCTTCCATTTTAATACTTCAGTTTTCCAGCTGGGATTAGAGCTAGGCCCTGAAGTCCAGTGGCTTGGTTGCAGCCCTGATGCCCACTTTGGAGCTTGTGAGTTCCCCCCAGTAATAGCACCCCTTTCCCCATATTGCTCTCAGACATCTGTGGACAGACAGCTTATACATTAATGCTATCTTTATGACTGAATACTGCTGGTGCTGGCACCACCACCGACTTCCCTGTTACTATGGTATCCATTTGAGTGTACATCCCCTTGGAATTTCATAGTCTGAAGTATTATTCACTTACAAATCCTACCAATCCTGGTTTTATTTACTTCTCTAGTGGTCTTCTATGCTGAGATTCTAGAATGATTTGTTTTTTCCCAAGAGTTATAATCGATTAATGGGAAGTGAATACTGCCCTCATAATAATCAGAGACTTCCCTATTTTAGTGCTCTACATGATCCTTAATTTCTGGTTAGATCCTTACCTGCCACCTGGAAGTTTCTACAGCTGCTCTCAGAAGCTATATCTGTTTATATCCTAGGCCCTTCTAAAATAATCTAATAGACTAAATTCCACTAAGGTGCTAATGCCAATAACTACTCATAGTCATAGTCTTTTAAGAAGTATTTGGGTTTTAAGAGAAATGAACTTCTCATGGTGTAATTTCAGAATGTTGCTGAGTCACCATCATGGCCTCCTAACTGGCTTTCAGCTTCCCTGTTGTCATCTTCCGTTTGTCTCAGCACAATAGTCATATGATTTGCCAAAATATATTATCATGTTGCTCTTCAGTTCAAAACTCTCCTGAGGTTTGATATCCCACACAGAGAAAAAGCCAACTTAGAATGTTCTAGACAGCCTGCGTTAGCACAACTCAAAATTTAACATGCATATGAACCACCTATGGATATTGTTAAAATGAGATTCACGTTTAGAAAGGCTGGGATGGGGCATAAGAGTCTATATTTTTAGGAAGCTCTCACGTGATGCAGACACTGCTAGTCCACAGGACCACACTTTGCATTGCTAGACCCTACATGATTCATCTTCTCTCTACCTCCAGACCTTTTACCTCTTGACCTTGTTGCACTTCTGATATTATCCCTTATTTCTGAATCCATACTGGCCTCCTTCATATTCTTGGAACATCTAGGCATGCTTCTACCTCAGGGCCTTTGTACTGGCTGACCCTCTTTCTAAAAACACTTTACTCAGACATACACATACTCTACCCTCTCCAACCTGCTTAAAGTTTTTATTCAAATGTTACTTTCTTAGTGAAGCCTTCCCTGGCTACCTGATTTAATAAAGCAGATTACTTGCTTCTCGGTATTTCCCATCCTCTTCTCCTACTTTATTTTTTCTCCTTAACAATTCTCACTACTGAACATACCATAGAGCTTGTTTATTTTGTTTATTGTTTATACCCACTATAATGCAAACTCCATGAAGGCATTTGTTTTCATTTCTGTCCAACTGAGTGACTAATGTACTGCTTGACAAATAGAAGGTGCTCAATAAATAATTGTTGAATGAATGCATAAAAAATTCAGCTGCATTTTAAAAATCATATTTTTTCTACTTATGCAAAAGATCTTGGTTAAAGCAAGGCAGAAAAAAAATCTGTTCTAGTTTACTTAGGGTAGTTTGATACCAAGTTTAGCAAATCAGAACTCATCGACTTAATGCTCATTTACACAGATTTCTTTGGTATAAGCCGAATCAAGATGGTAGATGAGATCGGTATCTACCTTCGAGTAAGAGAAACTTAATGAGACTAGTAGCACAATTAAGAACAAATACAGACTGAGACATTAATGGAATCTATTTAAAGTTATAGATTGTGAGGATTGTTTTTCTCAGTGATGCAGGCCTTCCTGGAAGGCAGTTACTATACATATATTCATATATAGTGTGTATATATATATGTATGTATATATACATATATAGTATATGTGTATATATACATACATATACATGTATGTATATACATATATAGTATACACATACACACACACACACACGCACACACACACACACACACACACATATGGATTCTTGCCCAAGATATTATAGAAGAAGTGTGGCCTTTTGTGAAATGTTGACCTAAAAGACCTCTGATGTCTTATCTGCCTGTATAAATTAGAAATCAATGACAGAGAATAAAAAGCTGCTGTGTGAAATGTTCAAGACTAGTTTCTTGAAGAAGAATCCACAACCACATTTCATGTGTCATAGTTCTCAATTTCATGAAACTCCAATCAACTTTATCAGGTGAAAAGGTTATTATTTGTTTGTTGGTTGTTTTGTTTTTTAATAGAAGCTGGCCAAGACCTTGCAAGCTTGAACCAAAATACATCTTATTATTATTAGCTGCTCTCTGTCTAATCAATTGTCAGCTGTTTCTAATTTGGGTTGAAAGAAATATATAGTACAAATTTCACTTAGATATTTTCTATTATAAATTCATTCAGAAGAGCATTTTCACTAGCCCTCTAGTAAATCAGAAAACTGAATCAACATGGTATAATAAATATTTGAGGACTTGATTTGCATTTTTGAACTGATTAGCCCTCCTTATCAACAGACTAACAAAGAATAGAAATTATTATCTACCTCTTTTATTGCATCTTCATTTTATTATGTCACAACTTTACATTAAGATTAGGAAATATTAAACAATAAAGCTTTATAATTACAAATCCCTCACATAAAAATTATCTCAGATAATCTTCAGGGCCATCTTATGAGAAAGGTTTATGGCTCTACTCATACTACTTATTGATGCTTTATGTGTGTTATCTTATTTAATCTTATTTAATCTTGACAAAAACTGTGTGAGGTAGAATTCTTATCTTCATGATGCAACTCCCAAGGCCCAGAGATTTTGAGTAACTACTTATGGATATACATTTTATTTAAAAAATGAGCTGTATTCAAACCCAGGTTGATGTGTCCATCAACACCAGGCTGGTGGGAGAAAGAAAATGAAATTCCTCTGCAATAATACTGTATAGAATGAGGTTATAAGGCAGGGGGAGCTTTGGCTCCTAAAATGGAATAGAAATATGAACTATAAATTTCTATTTATATTAATCATCAAAAAACAAATTTATTTTTAACAGATGATATAAAGGAAAATAACTCATCCTCAAAGCCATAGTGTATACTTATTCTGAACACAAATTCATTAAAATGCTATGAGTACCCAGTAAGCCTTAAAATGTCCACCCTCCTCCTCCCTTCCCCCAAAATACATGTTCATTCACCCACGTGGATCCACCTGTCAACCCCCCACCCCATTAACTGGGAGAACCATGTTGAAACTCCAGGAGCCAATGGTACTTTGGAGAAAGCCAAGAAATATTTTAGAATCAATAACTGAGCCCCAGAAAATGGGGTATAATAAGAGCAAAGAGGATAGAGGCCATTGCTAACATCTCCAGGATATTCACTTCCTTAAAGACATCATTAATACTTGAAGAAAGGTTTATGTTAGCATCATCAGCTCTCAGAAGAATGATATCAATATGCTGACTGCAAGAGTTACTAGGCTGACTCTAGGGACCATAGTAGTAGCAGTGGCAGATAAAGGGTGCCAGATGAAAAAGCAGAGAATAATGCTGGAACCCGTCACAGAATAATTCTTATAGTCATCAAAATATCCTCTAGGATGACATTAGTGAGTTTGCCTTTAGAACAGGAAACACAGACTTGGTGTCCAAATTATTCTGCAGTGGAAGGTCAGAGAGAAAAAGTGTATATCACTATTGCTGCTATTACTGACATTCATTCCTGCATTCCGTAATTATTTATTAAATGTCAACAATGATTTTCAGTAGGCTAGTCACTAGAGATAACTTTAAGAAAAAACAGTCAGATCTCTCACGGAGGTTGATAGGGTTTGAATTGCTTCTGTATATATGTTTATAAGCTACAGCTCAGAGTAAAAATAGCTTTAAGATTTCCACATAAAACAGTCTTTCGATGCCTTTTTAATATAGATAGTTATAGAAAAAGTAAGATGTAAATAAAGATTTTCACATTTGGAATAGAAACAGACATCTGTAGGAACCTTATTTGTTGACAAGATTAACTTTTACTTCCAGATAGCTTCACATAATCACAACTAAAGATAACAGTTTAATCTAAAAACAACTGCAGTGTAGAAAATACCGTGAGTCATTTAAAAGAATCAGATAACTTGAATGATATTTGGAATGGGATGTATAAAAACTTTTTTAGACTTCATGTTTGTTAAGTCTTTAACCCCTTTCTGAACAAAATACCAGCGTGTGTATTTGATTTTGGAATTCAAATGGAAACTGATCTGTTAGACACAGTACAGAGGACTTTGAATTCTCTTTCTGGTGCCATGAGTCATTTAAAAAAATCTTCTTTAAATCAATATAAGATGTAATTTAACAGGAAATTCTCTGTCAGCATTAAAGATAAAAAACAAAAAACAAAACAAAAAAACCAAATCTCAACTTCACAATTCCAGCATGGGACACAAAATGGTAAGGACTATTAAAGGAGAACCATGGACAGTACCTTTTGAATGCCTGCTTGGGACTCCAGAACATTGTTCTCCGATCCATTGCTTCGGTTGATCATCCGCCACATTTGGGAATACATGCTGTCCCTCTCAAAAGGATTCAGTCCTTTCATGCGGACATGCTCATATACTGCAGAGTCTAGGACTGTGCCATAAGGGATTTCTGTTTGCTTGGAAAGATCCTGGAGAGACCTTGATTATTGGGAGAGAAGAGAGACACAAGAGACAGTACTGAGTATTTTCAAGTGGGAATAAAGTTAAAAGAAAAAAAGGCAATATGTGTGGAAACATATATCAAATTTCTTTTCTTATTTTATTGTTTTCTGATATTACGATATAATGTGTAAGAAAAACTGCTGTTAGGGTATATGGCATTTATACAAATTATGAGAACACAAAATTATTATTGAAGGAAAAGTGAAAATGTCTAGTGGTAATGCAATGCTTTCTTTGTGAAGCTTCATGGGAGAAAAAGCTAGCAATTCCATCAAAGACTAGGTAAATTAGACTGCTAGATAATCATATGCTAATTTAGTAATTTTAAAAACATTTCAATATGTTATCAGCATTAGTTCTACATTCCTTTAGGTAGCAAGGCTTATTTGTATAAAATTATGGAATTTACATAAACAACATGCTTTGAGGTCAAATGTAGTCTTAAAAATTAGTAGTTATGATAGTCATTATTTATTGAATACACATGTCAGACAATTGATATACATTATCCTCACAGAAATGCCTCACATAAATAATTATTTGACCTGTTTTATAGATGAAGAGACTTAGGTTGAGAGAATAAGTGACTTGATCAGTATGTCATAGTCAGTGAGTGTGAGAGCTAGAATTCAAATGTGGGTCTGTCCAGCCCCAAAGACCATAGTATTTCCAACGCAAGACGCTGGTTCTTATTTCTATATTTCGTTTGCTATATTTGCTTTAGCACTGTGTGTGTGTGTGTTTGTGTGTGTGTGTGTGTGTGTGTGTGTGTAGTGTGGAGGTGGGGGGAGCACTTTCTATTTGGATGAGAATACATTTCATGTTTCTGGAAAGCTGAAAACATATTCAGAATAATGCTTCAAGATTTTTAAGTCAATCTTTTGTGTTACAGATAGTATCTATTTGTCCCAGGTTATCTATCTCTAAATTGGTGGTCGATTTCCCTCCATTTGAGTTTCTGAGTCTCTCTATATTTTGCAGCTTAAAGAACCAGTTATCATTCCACTGGAACTCATTGAATTTGTGTAGGTGCCCAACTCTAATGACTGACATTTAAGAACAAATACTTCGCCTTTGACATACTGTTAAAATCAGATACTGGCACAGTTACAACTCACTAACTTTTGGGAATGGGAGCAGGTGCTTTGAAACACTCTACTGTACTTCAAACAAGAACGAATGCGCACAGAACTCTACAACCATAAGCCATGAATCTCATGTAATGTATATTTCTGATCTTTTGGTCTGTTTCTAGATGGAGTTTGCTAATGATTTCCTGAGGATCTTTGCAACCAACAGTAGCATTGGGCAAAGGCACTGGGAATACTCTTGCAGTTCACCAATCTCCATCATGTACAAAATTGTGTTGGGAACAATACATTATGGGCCATGTTTGTCAGAAGAGTATTTGTATCAATTTCTAATAGTAACTTTCAGCAAAATTTAATCTTCATTTTATTGAGTTTTGTGTTTTTGATGTATATTGTTTACTCCATGGAAACTACCATGATAATTCCGTTTTGCTCTACACATCTGTTGCATAAAATAATGCATTTAAATCATCCTATCTGAAGAGAAAGTGCAATTCTGGAATTCTCTGGAATATTCTAAAATATTGAACGAATTCTACCATTTGTAAAAGATAAACTAAAGTTATAATGTAAATGAATAATTGAGGGCAAAAGCAAGAGTAAAATGAGTATGTAGCTAGGATGCAACTGAATAACAAAGTGAGTGGACATTTACTTGTAGGTCATACCATAATTATCTTGATATAGTATAACAATAAAAATTTTGTTTCAAGAGAGCAATTTACTGCTGTTTTCAGTAGTATCAGTAAAACTATATTATGAACATGAACATTTTTAACATATATCCCCCTGTTTAGTGGAGGACACCCAAAAGTAGAAACACAGGAAGAAGAAATGGAATATATCTACACAGGTTATAACAACAATACTCGTTTGTTCAGTTTCTATAAATACAAAGGTGAAGACCAGATGGTTGTACAGAACCATCTAGAACCTGCAGGTCTATGGATGGAGAAAGCCCATATTGCAGGTCACCAGACACCCTACCAGTACAAGATTGGGCCCTTGGCTGTCTGGCAGTACTAACAATCAAACTCAACTATAACGATCGGAAGGTTTTAATCTAATGGAGATGAGATCATAGTTTAGTGCAATTTTTTTCAGTGCCTTCATTTAAATATATAAATGGGTTGCCCAAATAGTCACCCTGACTAAATGCTGCTAAATAAATTAGTGCTCCTTCTTATCCTTCTATGAAAAGAAAACTGAAATCTAATGTTAAGATCTTTAATATGATCAGGTTTCTGTGGCATAGCTTCACCTTAAATGTTAGCTTTACAGCCTGAAAATATAGAGTTTTAATATAGTTTAGCTGGCGAAGTTGTTTTGTACACATTGCATTTTTAGAGGAATATCTTAATATATTGCCTATGTGAAGCTCCTGGTGTTACAAAAAAGGCAGTTTATATTCAACATACTTCAAGTTTAGAATAGCAGAGCATTTTGTAATTTATAACAAAGGCATGTTCCCTCTAGTAGTTTCTGATATCAGCTGCAACTTATAAATTTGCCTTGAGACATGTTTGCAATAAAAATTACAGGTTTTCTGATTCAGCATGTTCCATCATAGCACACTAAGATAGCACCAAAGATGACAAAAATAAAAGGACTGAAGCAAAATGAAGTGAACACAAATGGCTTATTACAGAATGAAAAGGCCATTTCAGGAGCCCAACATAGAAAGGGAGTAACTATTATAAGCGGTCACTTTGCATTTTTCATACTAAGAAGAGTTTAGAATAAGATTAGCAGAAATGCTGTAGCCTATATTATGAGCCTCTAAAGGAAATATAGTAGGTTATTCAACAAATGGTAATCTTCAAAAACTTGTATCTGAAGGTCAAAATCTGAGCATATAATATTTAGACATGCCCAATCATTGTTTTAAAATGTAAAACAATCATAGAATCATTAATAGGCATCTAATATATACATTAATTTACCATGTCAAATACTGACATTTCTTTTTTAACAATAGACATTTTCTCAGGTGATAGAAGGAATGGGAAAATCAGCCAGGCACGGTGGCTCACGCCTGTAATTCTAGCACTCTGGAAGGCCAAGGTGGGTGGATCACTTGAGGTCAGGAGTTTGAGACCAGCCTGGCCAACATGGCAAAACCCTGTCTCTACTAAAAAGACAAAAAGAAAATTAGCTGGATGTGGTGGCATACACCTGTAATCCCAGCTACTCGGGAGGCTGAGGTAGGAGAATTGCTTGAACCCGAGAGATGGAGGTTGCAGTGAGCTGAGATTGCACCATTGCACTCTAGCCTGGGCAACAAGAGCAAAACTCATTTTCAAAAAAAAAAAAAAAAAAAAAGAAGGAATGGAAAAATCTAGAGTACTCCAGAGAAGTGTTATACTCCAGAGAAGTGTTATCTGTGAACATAGTATTAGTATGTATAACTCATACTATACTCTGTTTCTCTACCTAACCACATATACTCACATAAAACTCAGTGAATGCTCACTCTGAGAACCCATTAGACCTGAGGTCTCTTCTCTCAAACCCACACTCTCACTCATGCACACAGTAAAAAAATGAGTGTCTATAGCTCTAAGTGGTGGATGATGAAAGAAAGCAAATGCTTTGCTGCTCTAATCAGCCTTATCTTCTTGACACCTGACTGAGATTATTTTTTTATTTCTGCTACTGTTCTCTGTTCAGACTAGCATCAACCTGTGGGTACTGAACAATACTGAGAGCTTACAAGTAAGTTATATTTAGTTATTTGTATGAACAGTACATACACTGAGGTACTGTGTGATTTAGGGCAATTCTGTGAAAATAAATTTTTAAAATTTGAGTGGCTTTAGGTTTCTGTAAAATTCTTTCAATGAGAATAATAAACACTGAAACTCTTTTCAAGCATTTAAAATTAATTTGGGGCCAGGCAGCAGTGGCTCATGCCTGTAATCCCAGCACTTTGGGAGGCTGAGGTGGGCAGATCACTTGAGGTCAGGAGATTGAGATCAGCCTGGCCAACATGGTGAAACCCCATCTCTACTAAAAATACAAAACTTAGCTGGGCGTGGTGGTACACACCTGTAATCCCAGCTACTCACAAGGCTGAGGCAGGGGAATCACTTGAACCCAGAAGGTGGAAGTTGCAGTGAGCTGAGACTGTGCCACTGCACTCCAGTTTTGGCAACAGAGCGAGACTCCCTTTCAAAGAAAAATAAAAAACAAAAATAATACAATTAAATTTTTTAAATATTTGATAGTCTATTAGATATATCTGATAGCAATAGCTTTAACATTGAGTAGGTTAGATTTTAAAGTCAAGCATATCTGTCAAATCAGTATTTGATCAGGTTTCTAGTGTTTTTATATAAAAATTATGATGTTGATGATTCCTCCTTCCACAATGCCTTATTTAATAATTTCTATTGGTATTTTTTGTGGAATTTTTCCCCCCTGGCAGTCAGGTGATTCTTCACAAATATTGTTGAAGAAGAATTCATGCACTGAAATAGAATAAATAATGCATGATTTCCCTTCCAAGTATGAGATTGTATGACTCTATGATACTAAATGGTCATAAATTTCTTCATAGCAAACTCTTTGAGACATTTATACAATTTTATATTAATGAAATAATGTTATATTAAATATGTTGCTAAAAACACATCTCTAAAACTGTCAACTATTTTTTAAGAAATCTAATGCATAACCCCTCTGTGGCAAGCTTTCACTCATATTTTTTTCCTATTTTCCTTTAACAAGAGAGCAGATGTTACTATCCACATAAAACTTAAATAACTCTCATAAACCTCTCTGTCCCATCTCCATCTTCTTTGTCTTCTAAGATTAAAAACTGCATTTAGCCTGATTGTGTAGAATGCTCACCAACAACTGACAAGAGTGGCCTGCCAGCTGGCTTTGGGGAATTTTAAGTCTAATCCCATTTTCTATGGGATGAAACAAGTCAAATTAAGTTATCACATCAGAGGAAATTTTTCTTCAGGGGGAGAAAAATGGAACATGGCTGACAGGATAGGCACCAGATGCTTCAGGCAAAAGGGCTAACAGTGGAAAAGAGACAAATAGGAGTATATGACAAGCATCCTCCAACTCAGTTTAGGTTCCCCCTGATTCTCTTCTCAGTTTTCTCCTTTGGATGCTGATTTCAGCAACTGTCAAAGGACAGATATTGTTACAACCCTGGGAGCTCATTAGCAACCATGTAAAGAGCTTGCCTGTCCATTGGTTGTAGCAGCTGAGAGCTGTCCTATGAAGTGCAGTGACAAGTTTTCCAGCATAAAAAGTGACCCGAAATGTAGCATTTAAAGGAACAACTAATATGCCATGAGGGTGAGAATTAATGTTGTTCAGACCCAAGAAGCAAGTCAAAGTGTTAGAAAATGAATTGGGGTGCTTGGGTAAGGCAGGCCACCCCCGAGAGGTACTGCCAACTGACCAGCACTGAGCAAACACTTAGTTTCTAAAAGCATGAATTGTGAAAACATAAATATTTGTGTTTCAATCTTGGGGAAAATTATTTAAACTTCTCCATAATGCAATTTCTTTCTCTATTGAGCAGGGGAACTAATACTTTTATATTAAGGTATCTAGAGGTTTGAATTAGATATTGTTTATAAGACGCTTTTCTTAGTAATTAGCTCTCTATGAGCACTCAATTACCAGTAGTTACAATTATTGATGTTATTATGATGATTACTATTACTTTGTTCTCTATTATGGTTTCTGGAATTGCCGTATCCTTGTTTCCTATCAATTAGATTCATTCTCAGCTAATCCCCTTCCTTACCTGTGGATCTTTAACTTCCCCACCTCATCTACTCTGTCATCAAGTTCTGTACATTTTACCTCCTAAATTTTGTAAATCTGTTACCATCTTTGCCTTTCCATGTCTAATAGCCTTGTCATTTCTACCTGGACTATTATTTTTAAGCCCTTTCCCTATCTCTGTTCTCACTCACCACTAATCCATTCTTTAGCACAGCTAAACTGTTCTTTCTGATATGCAATCTGATCATACTGCTGCCTTGTTGCAAGTATTGCCTATGTACTTCACTGCCCTTAGAAAACAGTTTAAACTCCTTAGACTTCAAGTTCCTTCAAAAATTTGGCTTAAGCCTTTTCTATTTCCATTCTCAGAAACAACCTTTTGCCTTACTCATATTCACAGTATAAGCCAAACACCGTTTCTTCATTCCTGGCTGTATCACAGGTCCATGTCTTGGTAGATGTCTTCTTGGCATAAGATGCTTCTTTGTCTACATGGAGAATTCCTTCCTTTCAACATGAAACTTCACTGTCTCTTCAGTGCTCTTCTAACACTTGGAATATGTTCACATTTCAGCATTGTGTTTAGGAATTGTATTTGTCTATTTACCTCATTGGAATATAGATTGCTGGTTCCCATGATTTTTAAAAAACTTCATCTTTGAAATCCAGATCTAGCCCAGGGTCTGGAAAACAGTCAGCAGTCAATGAGGCTTACTCGTTTTATGGTGGTCTTCTTCACTAGCTATTTCATTTTGGGAAGTAAGCATTCCCCTGAAACTAGCATGGCATAATAATAGCATTTTAACTATATATTATTAGCCATTCTACAGCTGACTAAGCGTGACCAGAAGTATTTGTAGTTAAAAAATCAAAAACAAGGCCAGGCGTGATGGCTCATGCCTGTAATCCCAGCCCTTTGGGAGGCCAAGGCAGGCAGATCACGAGGTCAGGAGATGGAGAGTATCCTGGCTAACATGGTGAAACCCTGTCTCTACTAAAATACAAAAACTTAGCTGGGTGTGGTAGTGGGTGCCTGTAGTCCCAATTACTTGGGAGGCTGAGGCAGGAGAATCACTTGAACCCGGAGGCAGAGGTTGCAGTGAGCCGAGATCACACCACTGCACTCCAGCCTGGGCGACAGACCAAGACTCTGTCAAAAAAAAAAAAAAAAAAATCAAAAACAAAATAAAAAATTTAAAACGTTTTCATTTTATTTTATTATTATTATACTTTAAGTTTTAGGGTACATGTGCACAATGTGCAGGTTTGTTACATATGTATCCATGTGCCATGTTGGTGTGCTGCACCCATTAACTCGTCATTTAGCATTAGGTATATCTCCTAATGCTGTCCCTCCCCCTCCCCCCACCCCACAACAGTCTCCGGTGTGTGAAGTTCCCCCTCCTGTGTCCATGTGTTCTCATTGTTCGTTTTTAAAGAAATAGTTGGCAATTTCCTCTGTTACACAATCAGCTGGGCAAGCTTTATTGAACCTCCAGTGAATTGCCTGTCATAATACTTTGCCACATATGTAAAATAAATAAATTCAGAGGCAAGGCAAATAAAAAGAAAACCCAAACAATTAGGACCAAAAAACGTATTTTGAAAAGCTGAGGATGTAGTCTGTGCTTCTGGTAGACACAAGACCTGATAAAAGTAGAACATTTGTTCTTGAAAAAGTTACTTATCTGAGCAGTGCAGACAGAGAAGATAAGGAGTACATGAACTGAGTGATTTTTTCACTGAAATATTGGATGCAAACTGAAATGGTGAAGAAAATTGCTTAATTGAAATGCTTATAAATATATAAAAGAATTCATGATTTTAGTAGCTAAAGAATCTCGAGATAAGCAGCAGAACAAGTCGAGGACAGTCACCTTTGGCAATGTTGAGGATTACTACAGAAAATTAAATTTTAGGATTGTTTTTCTTGGTTGAATATTTAGATAAAGAGGAGGAAGGAGAGTACGTATGCTCTATGTATGGACAAATGGAATAAGCCTTCCACCTTCCTGTTTACGGCATAGCCAATGGCCACTCGTTCTTTGAGAAGTCACATTCCTATCTTAGTAGCTCCTTTTCCCTAGTGAAGTTTTCTTAACTACCTCAGACACAAGCTTGTAAAGTCTGATGAAATATAAAGATATCAAGAGTATACGGTGGGATAAAAAGGACTCCTGATGTTTTCAAGGTGGCTTGGTCCATAATTAAGAGCTCTGTAAAAGCTATTTTTAGTGACTGAAGGGGTGTCCTTATTTAATGAAAGTAGGCTCAGGAAAGAGTTTTTAGCTTAATAGCACTAAGTTTCTTATTTTAGAAAGGATTAATGTCAAAGTCATGTTAATGGAAGACATAGGGTTCTCTCATAGAAGATTAGATTGTATAGCCTAAAAGTATTCCTCACGGTGTGGGGTAATTCAGGAGGAACCCAGAGACAGCAATCTCTAATGAAGGAATGTACCAGCACCAAAGTGCTGTGTCTTCCTTCCTATTATGGTGGCAGAGTCTCTTCCTCCTCAACACAGCAGAAGCCTTTGGAAGAGCAAGCTGAGGTCTGAGGCCAGCGCAGTAGAATGATACCAGGCAAGGCACAGGGCTAGGACTCCATTTTGGGAAATTGAGAGAATTTCTCAAATGAAGCCTTCTAGATGGAGAGGGTGCCATAGGAGGAACAAAGAGGGTTAGAGATTTACGGAGGGTCAGAAGATGGGCACCTCCATGTGGAATGCTTGAATAAGGTCTAAATGATGCAGCCTTTTCTAGTCCCTCCATTCTGTCCCTTTCTCCACTCCTGTCCTGAGTCTTTCATCTTCCCCCAACCCTCCTCATGTGGCACAACAGAATACATTAGATAAAAGACAGCCTCAGGTCCTTCTGCTTTGAACTCCTTTAGAATGTCTATTTCATTTTAATTTTTTTAGAACTGTTTAAATAGCCACCAGCATATAAAATGTGTTTGGTCTAGAAAAAGCGTGCAGCAAGATTCATGAGAAGGGCACCTCTACCTGGCAGAACGTGGTCCTCCTGTAGCAGATTAGATTACAAAGTGTGGGGATTACAGCCCAGCAGATGACACTGAAGTCTACCCTTACAGACTTGGGAATATTTTCTGCATTCTCTCCCGACGAAAGTATTCTGGGTCAGCCCTACCCACCGTGTGGTACAGTCAGGATGGCCACAGGTAAAATTGTTAAGTTTATGTAAAGTAGATGCCCTTGGGAAGGCTAGATGTCATGGACTACTTAGGGGAACATCCCCTTGCATTAAAAAGATCTGCACTTTCCTTACAAACTTAGGAGTTAGTTCAGATATGTGGACATGGCAGGCCATTTTAGAGAATCTAAGGGAAGATGGAAATGCTGCACGTCTTACTGCTGTTGGCTATAACCAATAAAAATGATTGTTAAACTCTCTCCGAAATGATGGTGTTATACAGATGCAAGAGAACAGTCATCTGAAAATCTGACTGGCTTGTGTGACTTCTTGACCCACATTACAAGCTAGAAACTAATTGTGTCACATCATGAACCCTGAAATGGGGCAGACACTGTATTTTTCTACCACAAACCTCAAAACTCTGACATTGTTGACAGAAGTATCATTTATGATCCTTTTCTCTATTTTAAATGGCTATTAGTTAAATAAATACTTGGTACATATTAATATTTAATAATACATTATAAAATAAATATACATATATATACCATGAAAGGCTATTTTAGATATATTATATTTAATATATGTGTATGATATCTAATAAAATATATAATATATAATTAAGCAAATCTTCATTATAAAAAGTTCTAGTATTCTGTACATTCAATTACCCTGCAGTTTTCCTGTGCATGGTACAAAGCATGTGCAGCTTCTTTTTTATATATCATGAAAAAGCTGCAATACTTATTTATCTCAAGACACTAGGAAGAAATATGAAATCATCCTAAATTTTAGGGTCAGCATTTTACTATGTTACCACTGATGATAGGATGATTGTAAAATTTATGTTAAAATGATATCTTCAAATCATGCAATAGATTTCAGTAGTGAAATAGGGGATTTTCATATTCCTATATTTAGGACTTCACTAATTTCAGTTAATTTCCCTGGAAGGACTACATTTTTAAATGGTGTTAACGAAAACATACTAAAATAATCATAATACCAGAGAGTTGAAAAAGTTACCAGAGGCATTACATAATATGATTAGGTACCTTAAGGCACATAAGCCAGTCCTTAAAACTGACTTCATGTTTTTTTTAATAAGGTACTTCAGTGACTTGGAAAACTTAACACAAGGGAGTCCTCACTTGTGCATAGCCCCAAAATCTCCTGTTTCACAGAAAACACTATTTTGTTCTCAATGAAAATGGACAATACCTGCATACCACCTCTGGTACAATATTTCTCTATGTAATAAAACATTTCTTTTTCATTTTTCTCCTTTAGCCTTCTCTTTGTCGAATTAAATACTAAATTTTTTAGTTGTTATCCATAAGATAAATTACTTCCATTTTTAGACTGTTACTAACTAAACCATTTTTTTCTCTTGTATTTTAGTTTTTGCATAATTTGTGAACCTTCTAAGAAGGTCATGGTAGTCTTTACAAGGCTTGAACAACTTACATGCTGCTAGGTGACTCTGGTCATTTTAAAAATAAACACTAATGCCACATTTCAAATTTATAATTGACAGATGGTTTATACGGAAATTATCATAGGTATACACAAATATATGCATACAGTTTGTTTTTTCCATCTCTGAGTGATTATCACATATTTGTCCCTATTAAACTTCATTGTACTTCTAATCACCTTGTTTTATTTGTAAAGGTCCTTATACATTCTTACAGTGTAGTTCTAGTCAATAATCACCCCTACTCTATATAAAGTAATCTGCATATTTAATAAGCTTACTCCCTATTCCATACTTCAAATCAACATTGAAAATGTTAATTAGAGTCAAGACCAATGCTGACTTATGGAAAAAAATTATTCAATATACCCTCCAAGGCTAACATTGAACTATTATTGATCACTACCTTGCATATGGCCTACTAACAAGCTCTGAAACAATAATACATAATAATACTACATGAAACAATGACCCAAATGAAATACAGTGTGAATTCAAAAGAGGAATCAATAATAATTTGTGATTTTTTCCTCTATAAGATCTTTTGAGGAGCTCAAAAACATTAATCATACTATCAAAAATTTCATAGTGGGAAATAAAGACTAGGAGAAATAAGTTACCATGAATAGGTGTAGGCTAGTTTAATAGCCTATTTAAAGACCCAGTGAAACATTACTGTCAAAGTAAGGTAGAAGGTCATAGTTTCAGTGAAGTATCTAATGAATATGACAAAAATCCTGGCTCTTCATAACACGGGAACAGGAGACCAAGTTTCTACTGATAACTCAACATCTTCCAAATGCAAAAGATACATTCCTCTTCTCAGTCCAGTAGGTCTGTGAATTTCTCAAAATAAACATTTTTTTTTATTTATCTCACACCTTGTTTATTAAGATATCTCATTGGTATAGTTGATATAAAAGTTTATGCCTGAAGGGACATGGAAAATAACATCATTCAAACTGTGGAACAAATATTTGTGCAGTGAGCGAAGAATTGGATCACTTTTTTAAAAGACGAAAAACTGAAGTGCAAAGTGGTTTGAGTTCGTGTCCTTTGTAGGGACATGGATGAAGCTGGAAACCATCATTCTCAGAAAACTATTGCAAGGACAAAAAACCAAACACTGCATGTTCTCACTCATAGGTGGGAATTGAACAATAAGAACACATGGACGCAGGAAGGGGAACATCACACACCAGGGACTGTTGTGGGGTGGGGGGAGGGGAGTGGGATAGCATTAGGTGATATACCTAATGCTAAATGACGAGTTAATGGGTGCAGCACACCAATATGGCACATGTATACATATGTAACAAACCTGCACGTTGTGCACATGTGCCCTAAAACTTAAAGTATAATAATAAAAGAAAGAATTTGCCTTATTTTTTAGTAGGAGAAAAGAGACTTGAACTTAAGTCTTCAGTCTCCTTTAATAGTATTCTTCTGCCAAACAGCCCTGGCTGCCAGCTCCAGTCTTGCTGATTTTCATCACTACTCTTCCCACATTAATTTCACAAAAGGATGCTCCATACTCAAACTATGTCCTCCACAATGACTGATTCAGAATGATTCAGAGAAATTATCCTCTATTCTCAAGTAGATGATATTTCCTTTTTGAGAAATTTCAGCAAAAGTTGATATGAAATGCATATCTTGATGCCTGAGAGCCAGGTCTTATTAACTGCTATTTTGAGATTATAAATCCCAAACTGTTTTGCAAATGTGCTCCACACTCCCAAGTCAACAGCAAATCTTGAGAACTCTGTAGCATCCCTCTCAGAAAATTACAATCGTCATCTGAATAAAAGCAGCCCACCAGCCAGCTTTAGACCTTATTCCTCGCCTTCCTCACCACTTGCTATTAGCTAGGGTAACTGGCTCTTATCTAGCATCATCCCTCCTTAGCATCC
The DNA here is from genome assembly GCF_006542625.1 of Nomascus leucogenys. NCBI lineage: Eukaryota > Metazoa > Chordata > Mammalia > Primates > Hylobatidae > Nomascus > Nomascus leucogenys. The sequence goes on along the minus strand of NC_044389.1, from coordinate 76,104,748 downwards.
GGGCTTGAGAAATGCGGGCTCTAGCAGGTGTGTGTGTGTGTGTGTGTGTGTGTGTGTGTGTGTAGGAGAAAGCCATTAAAATAAATTAAATATCTTTAGATGACAGGAACTATGGAGGAACTAAGAGCATCAGAGAATTAATGGGGTCAAACAGATACTTAGTAGTAGAGTGTGGAGGTCAGCATACCAACATCACTGGCATGATGGAGAGGCTAGGGAAAGAAAAATGGGACTGGAAATAGAGAACTAGAAAAAGAAAATAAGAAGACATGACAAAAAAGGATTTTTTTTTTTCAGATTTGCCTTTCAACTTAAGATATCTGTTATCCAGGTTTTCACGTATCAGTTTTATCTCACACCTTGTTTATTAAGATATCTCATTGCTATAGTTGATATAAAAGTTTATGCCTGAAGGGACATGGAAAATAACATCATTCAAACTGTGGAACAAATATTTGTGCAGTGAGCGAAGAATTGGATCACTTTTTTAAAAGACGAGAAACTGAAGTGCAAAGTGGTTTTAGAATTTGCCTTACTTTTTTAGTAGGAGAAAAGAGACTTGAACATAAGTCTTCAGTCTCCTTTAATAGTATTCTTCTGCCAAACAGCCCTGGCTGCCAACTCCAGTCTTGCTGATTTTCATCACTACTCTTCCCACATTAATTTCGCAAAAGGATGCTCCATACTCAAACTATTCCTCCACAATGACTAAGCATACTTCAAGTACAGGTTCTTTTTTTAACCATATTTGTAAGTTTGTGGTAGATTGAATTTATTTATTCAGCAGACTTCAGTAAGGGAAGAAAGTAACATGAAATGGAGAAGAGACAGGAATTTATATTCTTGAGCACAGCATTTAATAGGTTTCTAGGCTTAAAGGAGCAAGATTGGGAAGAGAGAGAAAAAGAGAAGGATTTGATTTGTCTAGAATGATTCATCTTGTTCGGAAGAAGATTATTTTAGAAGCTGTGGAAGATTTTAAAACTGGCAAAGTTTTTGTCCTGGTGAGCTCAGTGTAAACAGAGTCTATGGAGATGCTAATATAGCCCTGTTCCCGGGAGCCACAGACAAACTGTGAGACAACTTTTAATTAAATGCTCATTGAAGGGTGGCTTTGAAAGACCAATGTACTTCTAGGAAGTTTTAATTTTTTTTCCAAAAGGAGACAAAATTCTGTCTATGACATTGAGATGGCTGTACATTTGGGAAACATCCATCACTGTAGTACTTAAGTACTAGGACAAGTAAGCCATTTCAACACCAACAATAGAGAGTAAGGAGATGAATGTCTTCCTCTGCTGCAGTGCTTGTGTGTTCTGGAGCTAAGCCTATACAAATCTGTACTAAAATGAAACAGAAAGGCAGTATGAGCCAGGCCTTGCTCACTTCATCCACCTTCATTTTGGCTCCTCTTAATAAAGTGTGCAATTCCCTACTGAGAGCTATAAAAAAGGCTCCTACTGGAAGACTGAAGAGTGAGTGGGTGACACAAAGGATACTTAGAGAGCATACCATTTTGGGTTTCCTCTCTTATTCTGGAATAATAGGACAAAGAAATGGCTTTCATATTTCTATCTAATTTTTTAAATGGGGTACACATACAAGTCATGGAGTTTCATACTCTCAGGTCAGATTCTAAAAAATGTCTTTCTAGTTCACTCAGTGAGTGAATATTTACATGTAACCCACTAAGTACTCACACAATACACTACATAAGGCACTGAACTGGTACAAAGATGATAAAACAACCCTCAAGAATATGCATTTTAATAGGGAAGTAAAACAAGTAAAATAGTATTCCAATACAGGGTGTAAGTGAGGTAGACGTGAAGTGGTTCAAAAAAGGGAGACACTAAATATAGTTATGAATATGTGGCAAGGCTATATAGAATAAGTGGTATTTGAGCTGTGTATTATGAGAGGGCTAAATAAAGATGAGTTAGGAGAGAAAACTTGCCTGGCAAATATGTATCCTGACCCAGGGGTCTTCCCAGTCTTTATTAGTAGCAACCTGATCTCAGTGCTAGTTAATCACTAGCTAAGGTGAGATAACAGAGTGAATCATTCTTCCAAGACCTTATTTATGCCTAAATTCAGATAAGGCTTGCAGATGCATCTGATTTTTGTTTGTTTATTTTGCTTTTATCTTTGGGGAAATGAGAGGATTAAGCAGCAGGGCAAAGAGACAACCCTCAGCAAGATAGACTGTAAGGTAGGATGGTGACATCTGTGTCAGAAACAGTAGCTCTATAAGCAAGAAACATTGAGATTTAGGTGAATCAGGTCAAAGGAAAAATTAATTATAGAATTGTGGACAAAATGACAAAAATACCATCAAAATAGGGGCAGAGAGAAAGACAGTCCAAGGAATCTATATGAGTGCCTAGAGAAAATGTAGAAGAATGGAAGCAAATGTTAGGTAGGTGCTGTCCATGGACTGTGCTATATTATTCATGCCTTTTTTTCACTTAATCTTTACACTAAACACTTTACACTAAACCTATGAAGTTAAATCTATCCCTTTTTTACTCTTAGGGAAAATATGGTTTATAATAATTATGGAATCCTGACAAGGTCATTGAGCTATTAAGTGGCAAAGAATTCGAATGCAGATTTGTTTGAATCCAGTCTCCCGTTACTGACTTTTGGATTCCACATAACTTAGAAATACCTGGAAGTAACTTAGCTAAACATATTGCTGCCATTAATTCTTTTCTGCAAAGCTCTTTTCATTTCCTAAGAAATTGATAGTAACCCTTATGGATGCCATTTATTCATTTATTTATTTCATACAATAAAGGTTTAGTGTATTTGTAATTAGCAAACAATATGTTCCCCTGGTAAAAAGTTATAGTGCTAGATTGCCTGGGTTGACTACCCTAGGTTTTAGTTTCATCATCTATAAAATAGAGATGATAATAACATATCTCTCATGGGGCTATTACGAAGACTAAATGAGAAAACCCATGCAAAGTATCTAGAAAACTAGCTGTCACATAGCAAGCACTCAAGAAATGTTAGCTGCTGTTATTCATACTATTGTCAGGTACTCTGAGAGGCACTCTAGCAGTGCCTCTCAAGATGGATATAACACAGTCTTTGCTTTTGAAGAACTTAAAATCGCAAAGAGAAGGCACATGTGTAGTAATGGCTAATTATGCCTGGGAAAATGGAAGACACCAGAAGAGAAGGGGGTTTTGAGTGATTTCAGGGAGAGATAAGAGCATGTAAAGCTCCAGAGAGGCATGCAATGTCCCATAAGAGTCTAGCTTGACTGTAGCATGAAAAAGTGAGAAGGAGTTCGTTGGTGCCCCTGGACAGAAATGTGGGTGGAACAGAAGGGCTCAATATGCTTTGCTAATGGAGTTGTATTCATCTTGATTGGATGAAGTAATAATAAAGTTTTTGAAGCCAGTTTTGAGGATGGGAGAAGGTTACAGTCTGGACTCCACACTCCAGTGGATAAACTCTACTGGGAAGAGAATGGAGAGAGAGGGGCAATAGTTAAGGTAAGGGAAAAGAAACTAAGATGTGAAGCAGCAGGCAGGGACAGTCATGATATTTTATTGACTCAAATCAGTGAAGGGAAGAAAATCAAGTAGAAAATCAAGACTTGGAGAAAATGATGGAGAAGAAATAGAAATGGGGAATATAGCCTCTACCTTGTTTTAAAAATAGTTGTTGAAATGAATGATGTAATCCACTAAACAGGCTAATAAAGAAAAATTACCCGAGCATACCAATCAATAAAAAATGAAATCATTTGCCAAAATCCAACACCTATTCATGACGAAAAACACATGGAAAACTAGGAATAGAAGATAACTTCCTCAATTTGAGAAACAATATCTGCAATAAAAAACTTTACAGATAATGTCACACCTAACGGTCAAAGACTGCTTTTCCAGCAAGATCAGGAACAAAGCAGAGATATTCACTCTCACTACTCTTAATTTGACATAGTATTGTAAATTCTATCCAGCAAAGAAAAGGCAAAATAGAAAATAAAAGGTATCTGGATGAGAAAGAAAAATGATACAACCACCTGACTTTGTAAATGGCATAAACTGTACCTAGAAAATCCAAAGAATCTACCAAAAACTCCTAAAACTAATAAATGAGCTTAGTAAGTTTACAAATTATACCTAGGAAATCCGAAAGGATCTACCAAAAACTCCTAGAACTAAGATATCAGCTTAGCAAGATTACAAGATAAAATCAGCAGACAAAAAAAATTGTATTTCTATATCCTAGTAATGAATATGTGAAAATTAAAATTAAAAATTCAATTACTATGATTTTAATACTTGTGTTCCTTCCAGAGTTCATATTGAAACTTAATCCCCAGTTCAACAATATTAAGAGGGGGATTTTTAGGAGACAATCAGGCCATAAAGGCTCTGCTCTCATGACTGGGATTAGTTCTTTATAAAAAAGCTTGATGGAATGAGTTTGGCCCCTTTTGACCTTCCATCTTTTCTGTCACGTGAGGACATAGAACAGCAGTCAAGGTACCATCTTGGAAGCACAAACCTGGCCCTCACCAGACTCTCAAGCTGCTGGCACCTTGATATTGGACTTCCCAGCATCCAGAACTGTGAGGAAATAAATTTCTATTCTTTATAAATTACTCAGACCTAGGTATTTTGTTGTAGCAGCACAAATGGATCGAGATACCAAGAACATTTGTAATCACTGGGAAAAAGAAATACTTAGGTATAAATCTAAGAAAACATGTAAAGGACTTGTATAATGAAAATTATAAAGTGCTGATAAAATAAATCGAAGATCTAAATAAGTGGAGAGACATATGTTTATAGATCGGAAGACTCAGCATATTAAAAATGTGAATTCTCTCTCCAATTTATGTAATGCAATTACTGTCAATATTTCAGCAATATTTTTGTAGATATAGACAATATTATTCTATAATTTATAATAAAAAGACAAAGGAACTAAAATAGCTAAAATGATTCTGAAAAAATAGTATGTGGGAAGAATCACTCTACTCAATTTCAAACTACAGTAATCAAAACTGCGTTACCGGCAGAGGGACAGACAACATAGATTAATGAAACAGAATAGGAACACAGAAACAGACTCACATAGTATGGCCAACAGATTTTGTGTGTGTGTGTGCAAAGGTGCAAAACATTTAATGAATAAAGGATAGTCTTTTCAACAATGCTGCTTGAGCATTTGAATATCCATAGTGAAAAATTGAACCTAAACGTTGCACTTTATACAAAATTAACTAAAAATGCATTAAATATGTAAATGTGTAATGTAAAACTATAAAACTTTTAGAAGAAATAGGAGAAAATCTTCTTGACCTTGGACTTATTGAAGAGTGCTAGACATGAAACCAAAAGCACAATCCATAAAATGAAAAAATTGATACATTGCACTTCATCAACTTCTAAAACTTTTGTTCTATGATGAACCCTATAAAGAGGATGAAAATACAAGCTACAGACTAGGAGAAAATATTTGCAAACCACCTATATGACAAAGCCTTTGTGTCTGGACTATATGAAGAACTCTTAATAGTAAACAACCCAATTAGAAAATAGGCAAAAAGCATGAAAACACCTTTCATGGAAGAGGACAAGGATTACAAATGAGCCCATGAATAGATGTTCAATACCACTACACAATAATAAAATACAAATTAAAACCACAATGAGACATCACCACATACCTATCAGCAAGGCTAAAAAAAAATAGTGATACCACCAAATGCTGGCACAGATGCAGATGCCCTTGATCTCTCATACAATGCAGGTGGAAACACAAAATGGTACAGCCGCTCTGGAAATTAGTAGGGCAGTTTCTTAAAAACCAAACATATACTTACCACATGACTGAGCAATTGTATTCCTGGGCATTTATGCCAGAGAAACAAAAAAAAAGTCCACAGAAAACTGCCACATAAGTGTTCTTAGAAGCTTTATATGTAATAGCCCAAAACTTGAAACAATAAAAATGTCATTCAGTAAGTAAATTGCTAAACCAACTGTGGTACATCCATACCATGGATTATTACTTAGCAATAAAAAGCAATGAACTATTAGATACAACAACTTGGATAGATCTCAAGGATATTATGCTGAGTCAATAAGAAAGCCATTTTTGAAAGGACACACACTCTGTGATTCACTCCTATATTACACTCTTGAAACGCAAAACTTACAGAAATGGGGAACACAGTAAGTTACCAGAGGTTGGGGTTGGTAAGGAAGGGTGAATGTGACTATAAAGGGGTAGAATGAGAGAGATCTTTGCCGTGATGGAATAGTTCTGTATCTTAATTGCAGTGGTGATTACAGGAGTCTACATATGTAATAATACGTCATAAAGCAATTTGTGCACATTGTACCAATGTCAATTTCCTGGTTTTGATTTTGTAGTATAATCAGTATGCAAAAATTGAGGGAACTGAGAGAGGAATACATGACACTGCTCTGTACTATATCTTTGAAACTTCCTGTGCATATATAATAATTGTAAAATTAAAAGTTACAAGAAAGTTTGTCCAAATATTAACAGAACTTACTGCCCCACGACAGTTTATGGATTATTAATGCTTTGTCCTTCAATATCTTTTTGTACTTTCCTATTTTCTCAAAACAGCCTGTTTTTTTTTACAATCAGGAAAAAAATGCATTCAAATGGAATAAAAATAAGTCTAACTTCTTTGTTGATGGCTCAAAGCTAAAAGTGAGAGGCAGATGGGGCCCACGAATAGTAGACCTTGAGATGCAACTTTTCTGCAAAATTGCATGTGAAACGCAGCCTAAACAGAGTCATTTCCAGAATTTCCTCATTAATCACTGTCTTCTTTTTTACTTAGTTAGCTAAAACGTAGTAAGCCACATCCTCTCTTAAAATATCTTAAACAAAATTAACTGAGGCAATATTCTTACATCCACTACAAATGTAAATGTTAGCCTAGAAATATGAAGTTTCTGAAGCCAAATTTCTAAGTTACCCTTAATCCTCTAGTATTATCAAATTAAGTAGCCCTTGAAAAAAGTAGAGACATACTAGTATCAAGTAGAGACATACCAGTTAATTGCTGTAAATATACATGCATTAGACACCTTTAACGGCCTCCCATGCACGCCTACATTTTCTTTCTCCCACATGTCCTCCTCTCCAGAGATAAAGTTGTCTTTCTACAGTAATGTCACTCTCCATTACCTCCAGGAAAAATTCCAAATTCCTTAACAAGTCTTACCATGCCCTCGACTATTTAGTCCCACCTTCCTTTTCTTTACAGAGCATCTGTTGCTTGCTATCCTTCCCTCTGTCCCCAGGCTTTAGTACCAGATTTGGTGATGTTTGAATTTCTAAGCATAATTAGATCATACTCAGCTGTGAACACTTAGAAAAAAATTGCTCAATAATTATTTTCTTTTCAAAATGTAGACAAAGGTGATGGCAAAAATCCTGTTATTGATATGCTAGGAAAAAGGGGTTCTTCTTTAGTAATAGAATATTTATGGATCTCTTTCTGTATCAGTTTGGAAAGCAATGCTATCCCAGATTAGTTAGATTCAGTGGCAGAATTAACTCAATATTTTGTTTAGTCCAACCTTAAGCATTATGGAGAATGAAAGCGCTGAATACAAAAACATGGTGGGATGTTGGGATCCCTTTGAGTAGGTCCAAGTTTACTTGCAGCTCCTGGGAATGAAAAACTCAAGTTTCATCATCAAAGACCAGTTTGATTCTAAAGTTATTAATAACTATAACTGCATAACCCTGATTTTCCCATAGCTATTTTCACTTTTATGTGAACTAGGTAGGTTTTGGAAGTAATATCACAATGAAGGCAAACAGAACTAATGTTGATGATGCTATTATCCAGTGCTTACTCTGAAGTACCTTCAAAGCTTCACATGCTCCATTTCACCATTGCCACTATTAGTCTAGTTATCAAGAGAAAAAAAAATCATTCCAATTTCTAGGTGTTTGAAAACAATTAACTATATGTTGTTACCTCTCAATGGGAATGAAAAAGCCCAAATTGTCATTAGAGTCTTGTGGAAATGGCATTTTTTTCCCTTTAAAAACTGAACTGTGTCATACTCTGTCACATTATATTAAACATAGGACATAGTTATGATGTGCTGCCCATATCACTGAAGGGATATGAAATTAAATTTAGGGGTTATCTTTTCCAGGGAAAATTCCCTTTCAAAACTTTTATTAATAACAAGTGCCAGTTAGATTAGATGCCCATAGATATCTAATTTTAAAAACAAGGTAAAATTTTATGAAATTATTCAGCTTCCCCAAAATAAATCTATTAGATTGCTCCTAGCAAAGTGGAAGAGTTTCTGTCAACATCAGTTCAAAGAAGCTGATTTCTCTCCCTCTCTCTCTCTCTCCCCCTCACTGACATTCCTCTAACCACCTCTGCCCATTGTAGTCTGCAGAAGCAACGCTGAATTTTGGAAATGAAGCTATGGTTGGCATGTGTTTGCCAATGGCACAGCAAAATTGGGCTTGAAAAAGTACATTGACATGCACTGCAGCTTCATTTGGTGATGAGCAAATCTTATAAATGATTAAGAAGCATGACATTGAATGCTACTTTGAAAAAAAGTTTGTCTTTTCTAAGAAAAATTAGAATTTTCCCAAGAAACTTTGGCATTAGTTACAAATGAAACTTTGAATGTTTCTAAGAAACACTGCAGGCAATTATGTTTACCAACACTGTTGAGGCATGAAATTAGAAGATATCTTTAAATTTCGGGAGGGCATCTGGCTTCTTTTAACTTATTTGGCTCTGATTCTCTCCTTCCAAAATTAGTCCAGTGATAATATTACAAGGAAGTAGAGATTTATTATACCCACTGATGACTTTTAATAATGCCAGCTGGCATTGGAAAGGAATGATTTTTTAAAAAATGAATGCTCAGTTACTTTGGGCGGTAGAACTACACTTGAGGGAAACATGATGTGAAATTACAATCTTTTTCCATCAGGTTTTACTTTTAGATAAACCTATGGATGAAAAATTTGAGACAGGCTTTTCCTCCCACTGCTATTGCATGTAAGTCTAGATAAAAACTGGTGCTGGCAAAGTTAGTAATAACTAAATAACTCAGATTTACAGACGCCACAAAGTCTGCAACCTCAGAGAAATACCATATCAAGCAAACAAATTCTAGGACCCACCACTAGATAAAAAAAAGAAAAAGAAAAGAATTTGACAGGTAAGGCCATGGATTGGTGTCTGATTGACATGGATTGGACTCTCAACTCTGACACTTACTGAGTGTGTAATCTTAAGCAATATCTTCCAAACTCTGTTTCTTCATCCATAAAATGGCAATAAGAGGAGTACTTGCATCATTAAGGTTATTTGGTGGAATAAATGAGATGATATTTGTCATATGCTTAACTTCTGGTTCATTATAAATTCTCAGTCAATGTTAACCATGATTTTTTGTTTACTGTAATGACAGTTGGTGTTTACTGCATAGGATCAGTTATTTTATTTAAAGTTTTTATGATTTATTTATTTAAAAACACTTCAAAGTCAGATGTGAACTACATAAATTTGGAGCTTTAAGGATACCCAAAATGTGACACATTCAACATAATTGATAAGAAATATGTTAATGAAATAAAATATTCAATTTTATTGATTAAAAACTATTTTGCTATTTGCCATTTGCAACAACATGGATGAACGTGGAGGATGTTACACTAGGTGAAATAAGCCAAACACAGAAAGACAAATATTGTGTGATATCACTTATATGTAGAATCTAGAAAAGTCAAACTCTTAGAAGCAGGAGTAGAATGGTGGTTGCCAGGGGCTAGAGTACAGGGAAAATGTGGAGATGTCGGTCAAAGGGTACAAACTTTCAGAAGATGAACAAGTTGTAGGAATCTAATGCATAGCATGGGTGGTGCATTTGATTGTGACAATTATTTCACAATGTACATGTATATTGAATCATCACATTGTATACCTTAAATATGTCCAATTTTTATTTGACAATTAAGCTATTTTTCTTAAAATGACTTCTATTGATTGGATTTGCCAAAGTCTTACCCTGAATGGTAGATACCAATTATAGACATAATTAACTCATGTTGGGATATATGCCTACATGCCTACAACACAAAAGTCACCTAACTTTTGATACTCTATTTCCTCAGACAAATTGAGGATTTGGAGAATTTTATCCTTTACATCCCTTAGCAATGGAAAATGCTATGACAAGTTTCTTCTTGTGTTGACTCTAAAACCTAAGATCCATTCAGAAGTTCAAGTTCAAGTGTGGTGTGGGAACTAACATGATGCAGTTAGAATGTAGGCTCAGGAACCAGATTTAAGGTTTGGTCTTTACTCAGTCACTTACTAGCTGCAGGCTTTGGGTGAGTTACTTATCCTCTAGACTTTAGTTTTGTCATTTATAAAATGAGTTATTGATAGTATGTATTTTTGAAGATGATAGTAAGTTTTAAATAAGCTAATGCATCACAAAATCTGGCATTTTGTAAGTGATCAATAAATGTTTATTATTATTTTCATAATTTTACTCATTTCATTGACCTTTTGGCTGAGCTGTTGTAATCATTTTCATATTGCTTAAAGTATGATGCTTATGGGGTCACCAGTATAAGCTTTCCATCAATGGTATAAGTTTCACTCTGTATGATTTGTAATTTATGTCACACATAGATCTGTTTACACAGACAATAAATTGGGGGAATATGAAGGTTCTGTATCAAAGGAATAATTGGAAAACAACTTGAGCAGCATGATTTTATGAGAGAAACTAGAAACATTATTTTTATGAATGGATAAAATAATTGACTACTTATTAGCATTACTAGTTGAATATGAGAGTTTCAATTTGTATAATGAGCAAATAGAAAAGGATATCATATTTATTTATAGATAATTCTTAACTTTTTTGGTATTATGCTATAATAGTTTTGTGGCTACTAATGAATTTAATTTACATTCTTTTTAAAAGAAAATAACTACCCAGATTTTCTCTTCCAAACAAGTTACATTCCTAAGGAATTCCCTGACATATCTAATTATTCCGAATTTGAATTGCCAGCTTTTTGGGAAATGAATGTTCAACTTTAGGAAAATTCAAACTTATCTTGTTTGGGGATGAATAAAACATTTTCAGGAAAATTTTTCTTAAAACAATATATAGAACATTATGTTCTAATAAGGCAGAAATTATACTGTGGTGCTGATCTTATAGCGTGAAACCACAAAAGCCAAACTGGCTGTGGTGGATAAAAGGCCCTTGGGCTCCATGGGCTCATGGAAATGGCATTTGTGAATTGAGACACTGGCTTAGGTAACTTTAAGGATTAAATAAGTGCACCATAGTTAATCACTATTTCCCACCATTCCAACTGCAACTAGTAAATAGCAGCAATAAGGACCACATGAAGTATAAGGTAATGAAGAGAAAAACAGAATGTGGTTACTGAAATACTATAATTTTCTGTTGATTGCTATTCCCCTCCCCTTTCTTTTCTCCCCAATCCCCAATCATCCATCTATCTCTCAAACATCTGTATCTATTCAACTGTTTATTCTGACAGTACATAATGGGACAGACTCAAGGCAAAGATTTCCTTTTAAGTATGACTTTTTTTCTTCCTTTTCACAGTGTTAGTCAGATATAGTCATTCTTTATGGACACTAAAATTCTGAAGATGTGTTATCCTTCCAGGAAAATGTGGGAAGCAACATTCAAATCGTAGCCAAATTTTTACTTTATAAAAAATGCTCTACCAATACTGCATTTCCAGGACTTGGACTAACCAGTGATACTTTGCAGTAACACAAAATTGATCCTTTACTCAAAGGGAAGTTGTACATTTATTATGAGACACCATATACTTATTCTCAGATAGCTTTGGCCACTCATCATTTCTCATATTTTGTAGCTAATGGAAACATTGTCTACTTACTGGATGGAACTTTCAATGCGTGTAATAGTGAGGAAAGCAGCGAGGTTTGCTGTGTAAGATGAGATAACAATCAAAGCAAACAGCCACCAAGCCCCCATCATCATTCGGGTAGCTAGAGTCGTGTATGGGACCTCCCCACCTGTAGAAAGAAGCAAAGAGATAAAAAGAACATCAACTAGTATTTATTGAGGATCTGAAGTCATCTATATTCAACACCAAATCAACTTGCAAGTAGTGAGAATTTTTTCTACTTAACATCAACATAGATCTCTATATTTTCATCACTCCATATTTAATTCTCTTTTATGAGATTATGAAAGACCCAGCCAAAAGAAGCATGATAAATATTTAGTATAACATGTTTAAATGATAGTTCTTCCCCCTTCCTGTTCAACCCTATAATTAATTACCCTTTTACTATAATCACAGGTATATGCTTTCTTTCGAAGGGCTTGATTATTCATTAGTTAGGTGATATTAATACTGCTATGCCTATATTTAATGCAAATTTTCAGATTTCCAGTTAAATAAATAATATTGAAAGGATTATTTTTTGTTATATTCTCTAGAAACATAGCTTGTTAATGATCGTGGGATCACACATATTATAGTGTTGGCTTCAGCGTCACATACTTGCTTTGTTCTACTTTTAATTGACTTCGTACTCTTAACAATCTTGTTGCAGAATCCTCTTCTCCATCTTTTAAATGTTGGAGTGTTCTTGGGCTCAGTCTTTAGACTGCTTCTGTTCGCTGTCCATAGTCTCACCATGGAAAATATCAACGAGTCCCCTGACTTTGACTATGATCTACAGTATACTTTGATAACACTAGAATTTATATTTCTAGCCCCCTACCCTGACTCTTTCTAGAGAGCTATAGATAAAAGCCTACATGATTCTCACTTGGATTCCAATATGCATCTCTAACTTATGACATCTAAAACAGAACTCGTTTTATTTTACTCCCAAATTAACTCTCCTTCAAGCCAGTCCATACCATGTCAGGGAATAGCACCACTATTTACTTTATTTCTCAGACCAAAAATAGGAATTTTCAAACATCTTCTTCAATAGCAAGTCCTGTCACCATTACATTCAAATTACATCCTAAATCCTACCTCATCTCATCCTGCCTACTAATGACACCCAATTCAAAGATGACATCTTTGACTCTACTACTGAACTACTTATGTGGTTTCCCTATTTATTTACATTCTAGAGAGTACCTCTCCTAAGTCTATTACCATGGTGCTTTTATAAATGAAAATCAGATCAATGGGATTCCCCTATCAAAGCTTCCAGTGGCTTCCCAGGACTCTTTAAAAAAATAAAATAAAACATCTCTACCAAGGCTTACAAGGCTCTGTATATACCGATCTTAGGTCAATTGTCTGACTTTATTCCTTACCACTCTCTCAATGGCTTTCTTGAAATTTCCTCTATAGAGCCATGCCGATATATGTCCCAGGGCCCTTGCATTTGCAAACGGTTATGCCTAAAATTCTCTCCTCTATAATTCATAAATTCTGTCTTCCTTCAATTTTTTCAGGTTTCTGCTCAGAGGATATCGTTTTATAACAATCTTTTATCACCACTCTATCTAAAATAACTCCCCACAACCCTATACTGCCAATTCCTTTACCTTTTCAAAAATAACACTGTATTAGGCTTTAAACATTTTTGTTTATTTCTGTCTTTTATAATTTTTGATATAGGAATAGTCCTTGTCCTATATTAAGTGGGTAATATTTTTTGAAGGAATATGTGCTGTGTTATGGACTGAATTGTTTCTCTCTCAAATTCATGTCCTGAAATTCTAACCCACAGTGTGATTGTTATTTGGAGACAAGATCTTTAACTAAGTAATTAAGGTAAAGTGAGATTGTAAGCATGGATTCTAATCTGATATTACTGGTGTAGAATGCAAATAAAATGTTACTTGATAATTACACTTAGGAATCAAATATTAAAAGTAATGGGAATCTTGACTTCCAATTTTCGTAATGGTTGGTAATGGTTGGTGGATGAAGCCATTCAGAACAATCCACCCACTGACAACGACTAGAAAAACTGAACATATAATGCACTTTCAGAGCTAAAGAAGAAGTAAAAATTTATAAGCCCAGAGTCCTGGAGAAGAAAATAACCGAGAAAGATAGCTTCATATTTGGAAATGGTTTTCCCTGAGAGGCATATGCCAATTTAAAAACAGAAAGCTAAGAAACTAACAAACTGAGGAATACTTTAAAAGTATTCAATGGTTAGGTGGTAACAAAATTGGGGTCCAGGGCTTGCCAAATAGGGGTGGGACTGAGACAACAAGAAAATCCCCAAATGATCATAAATGCAGCCATGGGTCAAAGAAAATCACCAGAGAAATGAAAAGTACTTTGAATAGGATGATTATAAAAATATTCCATATCAAAATTTCACAAGTTTTGAAAGTAGATGGGATGCAGCTGAATTGTATTGAAGGAAACTGTTACGGACTTTTCTGTAGGCAAATAATACTTCACAATTAAAAACTAAATAAAAGAAGAAAATAAGGAGAGAGAATAGAGAATTTAATGATGGTATTTGTTTTCTTTCTCCTTTTTTTATCCACAATTAGAAAAAAATATGCATTTTCATACAGTCAGGATGCCAGAAGAGAGAATTAGGTAAAGGACAAAACAATTATGTGCCAAATTAAAAAAAACCCATAATCTCACCTTGCTAAAAAAGTATTGCAAAAACTAGGCTGATACTTTATGACACTTCAGGGTGTGCAAAGGTCTGACTCCGAAGTTGGGTATTTGGATTCCTATAGCCCCTGATAAGTTTAAAGTACTCTGCTAAAGCATGAAAAATTTTTATTTTCCAAATGACCCCTGTTTTAAAGCAAATCTTCTTGACCAGATTTTCATTTTGATGTGATTGTTTTACCACATGAAAAACTACATTAACCTTGCTACTGTATACATTAGCTTACTTATAAAAGTTGTTAAAAAATAAACAATTTCTTCAGGTAAGTTTGGGAAATTTGATAAATCCATCTGAGTCAGGCAAAAATTTGTTATTCTAAGTCTTATTCTGTGTGAGTATATATGCATCTTTGTGTTTCCATGAAATACGAAAAAGTAATTAATTGTTGAAGAGTCTCCAATTTGGTTGTTTGGTAAATCCACTTCTTACAGGTTTAAACACTCACAACATTTTTAATTTGTAATCTCGAATGGTGGGATTATTTTATAAATTATAATTAGAAAAAAATGGGAGAAAACTAATTAATACCTTTTTTTTAAAAATAAACATTCCTTTTTCAAGAGTTGGATCTTTACTGGAAACAGGTTACTAACAAACTGGCTAAAAACTCTTAGCAAACAGAAAATTTTCATTATTCAAGCTGACTGAATAGTTCATGTAAGCTGATCAATTAAAATATAAATAAATATTGGCATGTTTTACACTTACAGAATCACAACTTAGAAAAACAAAGAACGATATTGTTGGAATTTGTGTGGAAGTCATTGCCAGCACAAGCATATTCTACATTTAAAGATTGGAGGAGATAATGTATATATCATCTCTGAAATGCTTCATTTATGCCAGTCACCTTTATATAAGTATTTCTTAAAGTTTATTGATAGTCAAATTGAGAGACACTGTGACCAGATCTGTAAGTGTTTTATTTTTTTGACAGAAGATGTGGGGGTAATAAGGAAGTGAACAAAAGATACAAGTGCGGTTTCCTGTTGTCCACAGGATAATGGGTTCACTATATTGAACCCATGTGCAAGCTAGGGCAGATTTTCTACAACATGACATGTCTATCATGGGTATAAGAGATGGCTTTTGGTGGTAGGGAGAGATAGCACAAAAACCACATCATATTACTGTGAGTAAGTTGTTCCATTTACAATTACCTTTTAGAATTTATTTATTTATTTATTATTTATTTATTATACTTTAAGTTCTGGGATACACGTGCAGAACGTACAGGTTTGTTACATAGGTATACATGTACTATGGTGGTTTGCTGTAAACATCAACCCGTCATTTTGGTTTTAAGCCCCTCATCCATTAGGTATATGTCCTAATGCTCTCCCTTCCCTTGCCCCACAACCCTCAACGGGCCCCTCTGCGTGATGTTTCCCTCCCTGCGTCCATGTATTCTCATTGTTCAACTCCCACTTACAAGTGAGAACATGCGGTGTTTGGTTTTCTGTTCCTGTGTTAGTTTTCTGAGAATGATGTTTTCCAGTTTCATCCATGTCCTTGCAAAGGACATGAACTCATTCTTTTCTAAGGCTGCATAGTATTCCATGGTATAAATGTGCCACATTTTCTTTATCCAGTCTATCATTGATGGGCATTTGGGTTGGTTTCAAGTCTTTGCTATTGTGAATAGTGCTGTGATAACCATATGTATGTGTCTTTATAGTAAAATGATTTATAATCCTTTGGGTACATACCCAGTAATATCATGGCAAGAACAAAGCCTCAGATAATAAGGTTCTGAAATTTTGATTTTACTTTTACAAAGAAAATTCAAATCTCAAACTCCATTTGGCATTCAATGGAACCAATTTGTATTCAATGTTTCGTTTACATTAAATTTATTTTATAGTTATTTTCTATTGAATGCAATGACATTCCTTTTAAGTTGCATTAGTGAATATTACCATTATTAAGAATAATATAAACCCTTCTGTAATCTGAATTTCAAGCATTCCAATCTCCTATGCTATCTTCAATCTTTTGAGCTTCCTCCCTCCATCAAGCCTGCAATCCCTCTGGGATCTAAGACGCCCTGACCCTGCTCATTTTTGCTGTCCCTCTCCACCCTCCCAGACACACTTCCTTCTTAAATTTAGTAACTGAAACAGAACCACAAAAATGAGATTCTGAGATTGGATTGCTCCCATATCTATGTAGCACATATTGATGGGAAATGGAACTGTGACAATTTACAGCCTGTGGTTACATTATAATTGTTTAAATAACCACCAGTGTTGGCATGGAATGAAGTGCAGGTGGAATGCAAGGCCATGGCAGTAATAGTGATTTTGAAGATTATGGTTCCAGCTAACTGATCTGAAGCCTCCGAATGAATACAGAGTGCAAATGAGAAACTTAAGGCCATGAATGCCTAACTCAGAAATAAGGTAAAATTTTAATATCTTGATGGCAGTTTTGAAGAACTCTCTTAATCTTGCAGTTTTAGGGTAGATACTGCTGAAGACAAGATTAAGGCTTGACTGTAGCACAGTTTAATTGCTGATTAAATCTTCTGCCATATAAGATATCTCAGGCACTGATAAGAAATTTGAATTTTCAAATTCTTCTGAATCTTCTTGTTATTGGAAGCAACCTCTCACCACTTCTGAGGGAATCAGCCTTCTGCACAAATGCTTTTCAGTAACTTGACATAGGAAATTTCACAGATCTCTTCTGGACTCACCACATTACTCCTTATTGCCTCCATGCTACAAATTAGGTCCCAAAATAATTGAGTCAAAGAAGTATAAAGCCCACTTATAAAAGTTTACACCAAATAGGATGACATTAAGTATCTATTAGGGCAAATATATTGTCATGCGTGGTAATGATTTCAGATTTGGGATTTAATGTGCTGACTTGATACTTGGGCAGGGGGTGGTAGTAATTCATTAGATTGGCTAATTAAAGAATGAACCAAAAATGAATGAAATTTGAAAATAACCTATATACAACCTCCCTGCAGAGATTCAGGGAGGTGGGAATGTTGGAATGAATCTGTTCCAAGAAACTTGGTCACCTCTCTTACATGAGAAGGCCACTCCCTACACAAAGACATTAAAAAATGCATGGAAGGGGGCAGAACACAAGCATCTCTGAAGAGTTCTGTGTGCTTGTCCTCTGAAGTCTCAGATAACACTGGGGAATCCTGCAACAAAGTGCATTTCTTGATCCAAAATGAAAGCAGTATCCCAGGTAAAGGCGTGGTGTGGATGACTAACTATAAGAGATGAGGTAAAATTACCACAGTGAGTCCTGGCTGTTTATCAGTGGTAATTGAAGTGTATTATCTTCAGAGAACTATAGTAATAGCTTATTGATCACAGTGACCCTAAAAATAAAATAGGTGCTTCTATTTACATAATTTACATAATATACAATCTATTAATTACAGGTTATACTTTATAAACCATTAAGGTGCTTCTTGATACGTATGGACAGAAAAATTCCACATCTGAAGGCAGAAACCTAGCCTCAGTTGCTCAGTGGGAATTTGGAACCTCTTATCTAGTTACCAGAACTAACCCAGTGTATATATTCAGAAACCCAATATTGAAGAAGGGGTCAAGGTAGCATTTTTTGATATGTCCTTTTTTGGCATTTTTAATGTGATTTTTCAGTAGTAATGGCCAGGTCAAACATACAATTTTGTATCCTATTTACTACATCTTCAATGGCTGAATGATATTTCTCAGTCAGTTCTACTATAGCTTATTTAAGTATTCTAGTTTAGAAAAGTTGGAGACTTTTATTCTATCACATATTACATTGCTATAAACACCTTCAAACACGTAATGTTTTAAATATTTTGACTTATTCTCTTTTGACAGAATCCATGAAGAAAAGTTATTTTGTGAATGAAGTTAGTTTTTTATGTTTTACACAAGTAAAAAGAATTTTCAAACACATTTTATAACATGATTTATTGAAAAAATAGTGATAGGTAATGTCATTTCTCTATTTTTGCTATGGTTCATTTTAGGTGTCAACTGGATTCAGGAACAGACAACTGGTAAAACGTTACTTCTGGCTGTATCAGTAAGGGCTTCCAGAGAAGACTGGTGTATGACTCAGTGGACTGAGTGAGGAAGATTCACCTTCAATGTAGGTGGGCACCATCCAATTAGCTGGCGGCCCAGATAGAACAAAAAAGGAGAGAAAAGGATTTCTTCTCTCTATGTCTCCTGGAGCTAAAACACACCGTTTTCCTCCTGCCCCTGGACATCAGGATCCCTGGTTTTCTGGCCTAGGGACTCCAGGACTTATGCTAGTTCCCCGCCCCATCCCCACTCCCAGGTTCTCAGGCCTTTGGCCTGGGACTGAGAATTACATCATCAGCTTCCCTGGTTTTGAGGCTTTTCTTAGTGTTTCAGAATCTCTAGGTTGCAGACAGCTGTCATGAGAATTCTCAGCCTCCATAATCGTGTGAGCCAATTTCCCCAATAAATCCCCACTCAAATATCTATATCTACATCTATATCTATCTATATATAGGCATACCTCATTTTATTGAATTTCACTTTATTGCACTTCACACATTTTTTTACAAACTTATTTGTTACAAATTGAGGCTTTGTGGTAACCTTGTGTTGCAAAGCACCATTTTTCCAGCAGTATATGCTTACTTCATGTCTCTCCATCAGCATTTTTTAGCAATAAAGTATTTTTAAAATGAAGGTATGTATATTGCTTTTTAGGTATAATGCTATTGGACACTTAAAAGAATACAGTATAGTGTAAACCTAACTTTTATATGCACTGCAATATAAAAAAAATTGTGTGACTCACTTTCTTTGGATATTTGCTTTATTGTGGTGGCAAAAACTGAACCTGCAATATCCTTGATGCATGCCTCTATGTATCCTATTGGATCTGTCTCTCTTGATAATCTGACTAATACAATTGTTATTTCAGTTGGTTTTAAATGACTAAATATTGTTACGGACTGGCTATAGGTCTATTTGCAAATAAGCAAAAGAAGGCTACAAGGCATGAGATCATGTAATTGAAATGGAAATTTCCTGTAGACTTCTCTGACTTAATATTTACATGTCATAGGCATTATAATACACATAAAGCTTATAAATAGCAGTTCCTTCTTTCCACCACTTTTATATTATTTGTGCTCTTCTAGTTTGAAGAGTTCCATGTTGGTTGAATAATGCATTTCAGTTTTTAATATATTTTAATGTTAATAGTTAAAATATTAAATGTTTATACTTAACATTAACATAATGTTAATTTGATATGTAGTTAATTTAATGTTATGTAGTTAATTATATAATATTTTATCATATTTAATCTATTTTTAAAATAGAATTCTTTTATACATACAAGTGCCATCTATACATATTTACTTGAAATAAGAATGTTCTGAGCAAATAAAAATATGTTATTTCAACATTAGAACTTCCTACAGGAGATGATCTTTATAATTTTTGAAACTTCAGACTTAATACAAGCAGTTAAGATTATTTTACCAGTCCCAATACCATAAAATATTTCTGATGAGCAGATATGAAAAATGCTAAATTTAAAATTATAATCAAATTAAATGGGTGCTAGTTACCACACATAAACCTTACATGCTGATTTTAACTTTTAAGTGCCAATTGCTATAACTCATATTAGAACTAAATTGAATTTTATTACACAAAAACATATTACTTGGCAGTTCCTTACTTTCACAATGTTTTTGTTACTCTAGCCTGTATAAAATTCCCACCGTTTCTAAAGAGCTAGGGAAAAAAAGAGCCCATTGAACATCAATCACGGATTTCAGGTTTCCAGTTTGTAAGGTGGGCTACATTATAATTTGACACAGTTGTATGTTAAGTAATAGTAAAAAATATTGAGGTAAGTGCTGCATTGAAATATAAACTCTCTGAAGTGCAATGTTAAGAACATATAGGTGAGTAATACACATAATATTTACCATAACTCCCCACCACAAATTGATTAACTTTCCTGTCTCCAAGCATATTGGCAGTGATAGCATTTAGAAACCCTTTCTGTAAATTCTATCTCTAGGTCTCATTTCATAAAGCCTTTTATTCCTCCATTGCACTAATTGCTTTGCATTCAGTTCTACTGGACAGTCTGACCATAGTATGAATGAAATGCACTACATCCATTGAAAGTAGCTTATTATACAAGAACTTTTTTGGGTCTGGCAAATAAGTTTTCCAGAACATTAATTAGCAAAGTTCTTTTTTATGGGACTGCTAAATCCATTTTGAATTGGTAAGTTTACTCTTTTATAGACTCTGAAATGACATTGAAATTAGAAGTTCTTTTATCTGTTTTAAGAGAGTGTTTCTAAACAAGCTTCTAAATATCTGAAATTGAATGTTTTGGTCGAAAGGCTTGGTAGTATTTGTGGCAGTTCATTGAAATTTCCACTAATTCATAGGTTTGCATCTCACAATATTAATGGATAATCAAAGCAGGTTTAGCACAAAGAAGAATGGGTCAGTGCTATGGCTGAATGACCATCCCAACATTCATATTGAAATTTAACTGTCATTGCGACAGTCTTAACAGATGGAATCCTTAAGGGGTGATTAGGCTGTAAGGGCAGAGCCCTCATGAATAGATTAATATCAGTATTTTAGGAGTAGGTTCATTGTCACAAGTGCAGGTTTTTACAAAAGTGAGTTCAGCTTTCTATTGTTCTCTGGTTACTTCTGGAAAGTTCTCTGGCTCTCTCACATTCTCTTGCCCCTCTGCCTTCCACCATGGGATGATGCAGCATGAAGGCCCTCACCAGATACCAGCACCTTGATATTGGACTTCCCAGCCTCCAGAACTATAAAATAAATTTCATTTATTATATCATGCCCCCTCCTTGATATTTTGTTATAGTGAAACAAAATGGATTAAGACAGCCAGTCTGCCACATATCTTCCTTAAATTTCCCATTATTTTTATATGCAACAAAAATGTATTTATTTCTTTTTCTGTTCTCATTTCCAGTATCTATCAAAACTACCTTTGTAAATGTTAATGATAAAAATAAGACTATATCTTCAGAACACTGATATAAGTTTCAAAAACAATGGAGGAATATATCCCAAACACTTATTGATTCCCAGAATACTTCCCATCACATGTATTGTTTCCACTACGTAGCATTTTGTCAAAACCACACACATATATTTAGAAATATCTTCAGCTTTTGTATTCATGCTCTTATATCTGTTCCATTTTGATATTTTAGAAGTTTTGTTAAAAAATAAAAAGGAGAAACCAAGTAGCCTCATTCTTTCTTTCCTGGTTTCGCTTTAGATATGCTAGATATTTTATAAGGGTGTAAGGCTAAGATTCTGGAAAAGGGCTTAAATGTATAGCAAAAAGCATTTTCCTAGCTAATACTACAAAATTAAAACATTTGAAAGTTTAGAAATTCAATTGAAAAGAGGGAAAGGTATCCAAACAAATCCCTTAATATCTTCAGAAAGCTTTCAGATAGTATGATTGAGGGATACACTGCAATTTTAAAAGACAATTTATATATCCTCCCTGTGTTTTTCTCACTTCCACCATATCTAACACTTCATGTATTTTTCATTTATTTTCTGTGTATTAAATTACTTGATTTACACTGTAGGTGTTTTGTTTTCTACTTTTAACACATCATTGTATATCAATTGCCTATTTGCTCACCAATAAAGTAAACAACCAACCAAATGAAGAACACAATGCATGGTTTGAATAAGGAATATAGTATGATTCTTTACATATATACAAATGCTACTTTCCAGAAGGTCTCAAAAATTATTCTCTTTTCTTTTTATACTTTTTCTTAACCTACTGATTTTACCACAGACCTAGCAATGAAATGAGGGCTGGGAAAGGCACCGAAAGAGGAAATATTGTCTAGATGACTAGTCGTTTGTCAAACAGCATGAAGCAAGACTGTAGTTGAGTCAGAACCTGCCACTTTGTAGTGATGTATTAGCTTTTAATGTTTTAAAATAATTATAGTGAGGCCTAAGCCACTATATAAAACCACTATATAAATTCTAGTGCCATTAGCAACCCCATTTTTCAGAGATTCAATCAATCAGTAGTTCTGAGGAAAATTGCACCCATTTTGCCAGTCCCAGAAGCACGAAAGTTCAAAGGGTAAGCAGCAGTTGTCAACAGGAATCAAAGTGAAATGGATCTCAAAGTGAAGTTTTTAATTTGGAATTTCTGAGGCTGGTTACTAAACTAGGCCTTATGCATAAGTATGTCATTAGTTCTAAAAGGTCAGAGAATGCCAATACATTTTCAATCAGTTTTAAATATAAAAGGGCCCAAAGTAAGTCTAAAATACATTTTTAAGCCTCCAAAATGTCATTTAAAACCAGCAACCTGTTAACCACCACTGGAGATTAGTTTTAAATTAAAATGACTTTATTGAGCATACATTAGATTTATAATTTGATAGCGAAAAAGGGAATCATTTAACATTATGAATCTAGTCTTACAAAACAATATCAGCTTTCATAATTTTGAATTTTCTCTTCTTCCATAATTTTCAGTTTTACAGAGCTCTTATGCTTAAGTTCTTAAGAGAGTATTTTAAAGAGTTGAAGAGAAAAATTGATTCTATTCCGATTTTTCAATATATTCTTTTGAATAAGAGATTTAAAAATGGTTAAAATAATTTTTCCAGGAAGTTCTTACACTTTCAATTTAGAGCCTCTGGAGTCACTGAGTTAGGGACTTGAATTGATGAGCAATAGGAAAATCAGGAAACAAGGTTATTGTGCTGGGCTGAAGCAGTAAATCAAAACCGTGGATGTAACAAAGAGGAAGTAGAGTCAGGAAGGAAGGGGATGAGGGTGAAGTTGCAAAACAAAACAAAAAACTTATTAAACTCAAGCCAAGATCAGAGGGTAGGAGGTTACAAAACAAAGGTCAGGAAACAAAATATGAAAGCCTCTATTTGTTAAGTATTTACTAAGGCATTATGCATTGTTTTAAGTGTTTTGGAAGTGTATTCTTATTTAATCTTCACAACAGGCTTATGGTGTGACAAGAAAAGCAATATTGGGCTTCCTAACCCAAGGTGAATATCGTAGAAGAGTGGGGAAATAATACAATATATGATCACAGGCTATCATAGGGAAGGGAGAAAACTAGGCAGGGAGTGACATATGTCAGAGAATTTAGGAAGCCTCCTGGTGTCTCCGCCTCCAAGTACATGCACCGTTTCTTCCACCAAGGGTTCTGATTTATTGTTTCCATTTCCTTTTCTCCCTCTATTCTCCTCAATGACTAGAATAAATAGGTTTAGATCATGGGCTTCCTACACTAAAAATTTAGGGCAGGTTCAAGCAAATAAATTTAAAACAAACAGAATAAGAGTTTGTCTATAAGACTCAGAAAAGGCCGGGCGCGGTGGCTCAAGCCTGTAATCCCAGCACTTTGCGAGGCTGAGGCGGGAGGATCACAAGGTCAGGAGATCGAGACCGTCCTGGCTAACACGGTGTAACCCCTGTCTCTACTAAAAATACAAAAAATTAGCCAGGCGTGTTGGCGGGCGCCTGTAGTCCTAGCTACTCGGGAGGCTGAGGCAGGAGAATGGCGTGAACCCAGGAGGCGGAGCTTGCAGTGAGCCAAGATCGCGCCACTGCACTCCAGCCTGGGCGACAGAGCAAGACTCCGTCTCAAAAAAAAAAAGACTCAGAAAAATTCCCCATTATTTTGAGTTGGAAATAATTTACTTAGACCAAGTTATTTAGATGATTCTAAAAAGCAGTCAACTTAAAACATAACCAATATAATGAATTGATGATCCTGGAAGATGTAAAGAAAATAGATGGAAGGTGATATTGCAACGACAAGAGATTCTAATGACAAGAGAAGTAATAGGTGAATAATTCTGTCCTCAGAGTTGTTCTAGGAGGCAGGCTGTGATTCTACATATCTTAACTTCATGTTCTAGTGATAACTCAACAAATGCATTTGTCGTTTCTCTATTTTAGTAGTAGTATATAAACTTTTAACTGAATCATAAGAAGATTCTAAGCACCCAGTATTGGAATTATAAATTGTTTTTATATTTTCTTTTTTAATTACTTAGGCAAATAACTTTTTATGTAATCTTAGATATAATACATTATACGCTAGTTCATAGCACTTTCAATGTATAAATTGTACGTGCAAACAAAATGGTGAGTTACATTTTTGCTTTCCTTTTCCCAAAATGCATTCATTCACCCTACTTCTCTGCATAAATTTATTGAAAATAGAAAAAAATATGTATTTGCTGCTTTTTCCAAGTTTCACAGACTTAGAAATCTTTTTATGCACATATGGCAATACACAAGAGACTCTTACAATATTTGAAAATTCAAGCTGCTATTCAAAAAATAGACATCTTGGGTAGTTTTTATGTGAAGATATTAACTGAGGAAGCAATATGAATTAGTTATAGCCTTCTTGCATTACATGGTATCATTTTATACCTTTATAAACACCAACAATACACATATAAAGGTTTGAGCTAAATTTCAGTCTGCCTTTTGTCTATGTTTTTAACATTTACATTATCAGCAACAAATTTCAAACATTTTTGTCCAAATGATTTAGGTAATTTTTAGGGTGTGCAGAGTTGTCACGTTTTATGTCCAAGTAGTTTCAACTGTTTGAATATACTTAAGCTTCTTCTCAATATCTAGTGGGATACAGTAATGTAAAGCTGAATTCTACATTATTTTAATTGACTATTACTTTTCTAAATAAATATTTTTAAAGTCTATTAAAACTTATGTGATTTTAATTGTTGAAATGTTCAAATATGAAGTATGGTACAATGTTTGGCTGAAAGTATCAAGTCTTAGATGCATACATATCATTTAACTCAGAAGCTGCATATCTAGGATAATTTCTTCAGAAAATGACCATGGATGTGCACAAAGATTGAACCACTAGAATGATTTTTTAAAATTATATAAACATATAATAATAGGGAAGTTGGCAAAGAAGTTATATTTATGTACACACATACAAATAATAGTCTTATATAGACAGTAAACAATGTTACAGGAAAAAATAGCTAAAGGAAAAAATAGTTGTCAAGGATGTACTAGTAATTTAATTTTAATAGCATTACGTGCAGTATGAAACCACTGTTGCATACATATTAATATATTTACTGTTTTTTGACACCCCATCAGGCACTAAGTCCTGTCGTGTGTGTTTCTGGTTTATTCTCTCTTTTCTATTCCTTCTTCTGTTTTTGTTGTGGTAGTGGTGTTGGTTTTCTTTTTTTTTTGATAAGGAGTCTCGCTCTTTCACCCAGGCTGGAGTGCAGCGGCGCGATCTCGGCTCACTGCAGGCTCCGCCCCCCGGGGTTCACGCCATTCTCCTGCCTCAGCCTCCCGAGTAGCTGGAACTACAGGCGCCCGCCACCTCGCCCGGCTAATTTTTTGTATTTTTAATAGAGACGGGGTTTCACCGTGTTAGCCTGGATGGTCTCGATCTCCTGACCTCGTGATCCGCCCGCTTCGGCCTCCCAAAGTGCTGGGATTACAGGCGTGTGGTGTTGGTTTTCTTCAGCTTTGCATTACTTCAGCTATTCTACTTCAACAGTCTCATAACCTTCAAATCATGCTTCATACTGTCCCAAACAGCCCAGTTTTAAAACATAAATTTTACTGGGCTAGTTTTATGATGAAACCTCTTAAATGAATATCTATCTTCTGTAACATAAAGTCGGTTTTCTTTGTGTCTTGCCTGAGCATCTCTGCAATCTGGCCCCTAACATTTTCTCTAGTCTTATCTCAACCTTTGTTTCATTCATATGCAAAAACAGCATCCTCACACTGTTTACCAGTTTAAACTTTGAAATGTCTGGAATAGTCTTTCTCCTCATTTTTATCTGATAAGTTTATTTTTTAAACTCAGGATAAATAAGGAGAATATCCACCACATTGATCATTTAGCTATGTGAATGAAATGCTCTTGCTGTTGCTTTAAATAAAGGAACTATATATTGAGTAGTATTTCATATTTTTAATGTATATGGATAAGTCCAATCTAACATTTCTTTAATTGTGGTTAAAAGTTATACCCTGAGAGATCATTTGCTGATAAAATTATAACTTTTTTTTGAGAAGGAGCTTCGCTCTTGTTGCCCAGGTTAAAGTGCAATGGCGCGATCTCGGTTCACTGCAATCTCCGCCTTCTGGGTTCAATGATTCTCCTGCCTCAGCCTCCCGTGTAGCTGGGATTACAGGCATGCACCACCATGCTCGGCTAATTTTGTATTTTTAGTAGAGATGGCGTTTCTTCATGTTGGTCAGGCTGGTCTTGAACTCCCAACCTCAGGTGATCCACCCGCCTCAGTCTCCCAAAGTGCTGGGATTACAGGTGTGAGCCACCACGCCTGGCCAAAATTCTAACTTCAATCAGCATAAATAAAATTCTGAATTCAAGGCCGGGCAAGGTGGCTCACGCCTATAATCCCAGCACTTTGGGAGGTCAAGGCGGGTGGATCACCTGAGGTCGGGAGTTCAAGACCAGCCTGACCAACATGGAGAAACCCCGTCTCTACTAAAAATACAAAAATTAGCTGGCGTGGTGGTGTATGCCTGTAATCCCAGCTACTTTGGAGGCTAAGGAAGGAGAATCGCTTGAACCCAGGAGGCAGGGCAGTGATCCGAGATCACGCCATTGCACTCCAGCCTGGGCAACAAGAGCGAAACTCCGTCTCAAAAAAAAAAAAAAAAAAATTGAATTCAGGAGAAGAAATAACAATGAATAAAGTAATGAATAAGGAATATGTCTTAAGCTTGAAAAATATGTACAATCTTGAGAATTGTTTCAAGCTAAAATTTCCACATTTCTCTGTGTTAAGGGTAAATTTTCTAGTGAACACATCTTGATAACCAATTACACGCCAAATCAAAGATCAAAAGTACTAGATCACCAGGTTAGGATCTCTGTAAGCTTCATTTGAGTCTTCAAACCCCTCAGACCTATTATAGAATTCGCACTGTCACTTTTGTTTTTGGTAATTTAGTCAACTAAAAACTGAGGGATAAAAACTAGAAGGTGACTTACGGAATGCAACAGTTTTTGAAATGCTTATCTTATGAAGAGACAGTTTAAGAGTTGAAAGATAATGGGTTTCCCCTCCTTGCAGCCTATCTATAAGAAGCAGCACAGCCTCTGTTACTTTCAGAGGAAATTATCAAAATATCGTCTTTACAGAAGCAAAAGAAGGAAGGAAAAGAGTTTTAATAACAAAGTTTTATCTGTGAGGTTTGTTTCATTTTATTTCACTAATGCCAGATGCTCCCATTTAAAAATTAAATCTATATTTCAATATCTTATTTATAATATCTTTATTCCACTAGGCTTTTCTCATTCCTTCACTTCCTTTGAATTCCCTGATTTCAAATATTTTTAATCATATTGCTAAAAGATTTGCAAAATAGATTAGACAAAAATGCACATCTAACAAACATTGTGTTACTTGTTTGTTTTAATATCACTAAGAATGAGCCACATTTTACAGTATCATAACAGAAAAGAAAATATAAAAATGTACTATTTTATATGAAAATGGCTCTTAAGACTGTTTAGCTAATACTTAAAATTTAAAAATAATTAATAAGAATATATCTGTAGATTTTTGTTTTTGAAATCATGCACTTTTGCTTGCTTTCTGCCATCTGTGCATTACACAATATTTGTTTTTAATTTGTCAATTAGTGTTAGAAAGTTTATGAAACTACAATGAAAAATCAGGGAGAGATAGTCCCCTAAAGGAGAAATAAGATATATGTGTGCATATACACACACGTGTGTAATATGTTAACTTATAAACTCACAACATATCATGATAATATTTATTTGGTATATGGAATTATCTACACCTGAGCTATAAACTAGTGCAATTATTTATAATTTTCTTAGTTGATAAGCTCCCTCAATTCAATGATAGTCTCAGGTAGTCACAGATTTGAGGATTAAATTGCATTGCTGTCAAGTCTTGTAGTGAAACAAGTAAGCATAGCCAGCTTAGAAGTTTGACCTCTGCAATTACTGTTCATTTTCTAAGTTTCCTGGGTGTAAATGCATGTTAAATTGCCTTTTAGTGCTGGGAATGACTTTTACTTAGCCAAATTACTCTCTTTTGGTTCATCAGTTAAATATGTACTGTATATAATTTGGTAGCAAGGAAGTTACTCATTCCGACTTAAAAGTGTCCATCCTGGACAATTTATGTGGCCAGATTCAATATCTTACATTATTATAAAAAATGTGTTTGTGTTACTAAAGTAGGCTTTTACGTGCTTATCCTTTTTAATGAATTATTCCGGTCATCAAATATAATTTTCAACTTGCTTAACCTAATTTAAGTCAGCATTTGTAGAATGTCACTTGGGTCAATACAAGCTCAGAAGAAAAAAATTAAAAATCAATGAACATCAGAGTGAACATTTTAATTTTCACTTTTTAACCTAAACCTTTTCCTGTATTTGGAGGATTGAATATTAAAGACCCATTTAAAAATATTTAGTTTTTCAGAAACGTCACTAATCTATACAACTATTTGCAATAACTATAGGCGACCTGTTGCACTATTTCCTGTGTCAACAGAAGATCTGACCTTGTTTTTCTGATAGCTTAGAGATTAAGTGCAGCCCCAATAGAAGAACTGTACATCATTTTCAAAGGAAGGTTTCTGGAGGATAATGCTGAGTTTACAGATTCCTACTGTGGTTGAAGCTAGTGTCTATTTAATCTTAATACTCCAGATGGCCTTTTGTGACCAAATGACTGCAAATTTAAAAATCAAGAAATTTTTAAATGGAAAGAGCTGGCCTTGGTAAGGAAGATTGGAGATAGAAGGTTATTCATTTTTTTTTTCCTGTGAGTGAAGCAAAAGAATGCACTGCTATTATGAATGTTAGCAGATTTTAAGATCTTTGTGGATAAATAGAAGGTATATATACATTTTAAATAAATAAAAATAATAAAAACATTCAATTTAATTTCTTTTCAGGAAGAATTTTCTAGAAAGAAAGCCTTATTTAATTCTACTCTGAAAGGCATTATTAGTAGATTGATTTGATGTAGCAAAGAATTTTTTACCATATATAGGTATATTTCTTACCAAATATATTTCAAGTAAACTGGTAAACTGATTTTGTGAAATAGCATTTATTCTTCCCAGAAGGAAACTAGGTTGATTGAGAAGAAAAAAATAAACTGAGAATGCCTGTACTTTTGCGTTCTCTCTATACCTTCTCTACCAAAAGTACTAGGGAAGATTTATCAGAAAAGAATGGCCTTCTTCAGGAGTCATCACCACAAATACGGCTGGGAATGAGACGTATCTCTTGATTTACTTGTTAATATGTGTTCCAAAATGGATAACCATATGTGTCTGATCTGCAGAGTAGAAAACATTATGGCTAGATCTTGGAGTTAAAGTTTTTTAAAATGTACAATGGCTGGGTATATTTTGCAACCAGCATATATCTACCTAAATATGTATACATTTGTATACCTATAAAATATAATCATGACTCCTTTAGATACAAATCTATATTTTTTGAAACAAATATTAAATCCTCAAATATGCCAGATGTGGAAGATAGAATAGCTCTAGAAAAGTTTGTCAATGCCTTCCATTAGAATTACATATATTTGTCTTAATGTTTGTCCTGTCACTTCTCTGCTTAAAGTACTCCATAATTCTCCATTCCTCTCAGAGTAAATGTGAAAGTCTACAAAGGTCAATCTCATCTGAACTCATGGACCTCTCTGACCTCACCTCCTACTAAACTATCCTTCTGGCCTCTTCAAGCAGAACCTTTGCATTTTGAACTTCCCTATACCTGATCATCTTCCTACAGATATCTATCTATAAAGTATATTCCTTCCTATCCTTCAGGATTTTGTTCAGTATCAAATTCTCAAAGAGGCTTACTGCAACAAATTGAAAATTGTAACAGTTCCATACATACTTCCAATTCTCCTTACTCTGAACTACTCTTTCTATAGCATTTGAGTTCTGATATATGTAGTTTGTTTGTTTATTTATTTATTATGGCTATTATTTGTTACCAGTCTCCCTCTACTAGAAGATGAGCTCCATGAAGGCATAAATATATGTGTGTTTTTCTCATGAATATAGCCCCAACAGCTTGAATAGTGCCTAACACTTGTATGTACCTAACACATACACTAAGTGTTGAATGATCTTTAATTTAGACCCAAAACATTTGGTTCTAAGATATATAAGACATGCTTAATCTGAAGAAAATGCTTTTCTTAATTTATGAAACTGTACCTAAAATTTGTTCAAATGACTGAAGGGATACGTATCACAGAGGAATTCAGACATATATTTTGGGGCTCTTATATATTCATTAAAATGTCTAATGAGTTTAGAAGAAATGATGCAATATGATTCTATAAGTACAAACTTGTTTTCTCAGCAGAATAAACTGATCTTCTGGAAAGGTAACAAAGACATTTCACTTACTTCAAAACATGTTATGACGATGCAGGTATGACAAGTTTAACACTTCCTTTGTTTAAGATAGCATTAAATAAAGGAAGTTTGTTTCCAATGTAAAAATTAGTGTAGTTAATTAAGAGAAAATGTCAATAGAACTTAACATTGTCATAGGATGATGGTTCCTGCTGCTAGCTATATGTCAAGAGAAAGATAAATAAGATGGAGTGATTTATTAAGCAGTGCCACACTGCAGGCAATGCATTTCTAGAGGATTATAGCACTCCTTGGGTGGTGATGTAAGGCAGAGGACTAAAGGCTAAGTGGCCTTAACCCTTTAATCAGTACAATAGCACAGAAGCGTGGTACTTGTAGACGGTCCCTGCTGATATAGCAAAATGACTTTTATATTTAGAAGAGACTATAATGATATCAAAGAGCATCTAAGTTAGAATAGAATGCCATCAACAATTCCTTATAGCCTCGTAGATAATTATGTGAAGAAGTCATACTATTTCAAAATTTAAAAGCCAACAAAGTTTGAATCACCTTTATATAAAATACAGACTTCTTAAAAATTACTTTAGGCAAAAATTGGTTGCTGATTTAGGAACTTGGTCATTGTTCTCAGCAAAATCGGTATTAAAACAATATTTGGAAAAAACATCTAAAGATAATTTTCCTTTTCAATAATTTTAATAATATAAATTAATTTATTTTCAGATTGTTTATATTAAATAATGTCAAAGATGGTTTAAATCCAGAACCAACTTTTGCAATCTGGCATGGCATGTTCTTCACTTCAGACTGAACTCAGAATAATATCATGAACTTTGATTTTCTCAGATCAAAGTCACAAATTTCACTGGTTACTGAGAATTTGTTTTCAGATCTGGCATGGTATATTTTAGTGTTGCAATAACATAAAATAGTGGGAATAGATACTTAACAAGATTCTTTATAACTTTCTCATATGTTAAATTGTATTTCATAGGTATTTACAATATGTATTACATTTAAGTTTACAATGAAACCAGAGTTCAGTAATTCTGTTAAGCTTAAAGGCTTTCTTTCAATCTATATTTAACATAGGTTATGTTTATATATAATTGACAAGACTGCTTTCAGTTTTATTAACATATTAAATTATCAAATAGTTATTAACATATTTTAAAATTATAAAACATTTTAGTTTTTAGTATTGATACTGAGGTAGAAGGTGGGATTCAATTCCAGAGGCAGGGCTCAGACACTGAACCAGATTGAGGACTGGCTAAAATGGCCAGGGCAGAAGCAGCTTATAATCAGACATGCCCACCAGCCTGTCAAGTCAATTTACCATTGCCTTGGCAACACTCGGGAGTTACCGCCCCTTTCCATGGTAATGACCCAATGATCCAAAAGTTACTACCCCTTCCCTGGAAATTTCTGCATAACTGCCCCCTAATCTGCATGCAATTAAAAGTGGGTTATAAATATGACTGCAAAACTGCCCTGAGCTGCTTGCTACTCTTTGCCCACAGGGTAGCCCTGCTCTACAGGGGCAGTCATGGAGCTGTAGCAACACTGCCTCTTCAATAAAGCTGTTTTATTCTACCTCTGTCTTGCCCTTGAATTCTTTCCTGAGCAAAGCCAAGAACCCAGCAGGCTAAGCTCCACTTTGGGGCTTGCCTGCCCTGCATCAATACTATGAGAACATCAAAATAAAAAATGAAATTTCAGAATCATCATCATCATTTTAGCTGGAAAAAGCCCATATGGTTTCGTACTGCCATCAGTGGCAGTTTGTGAATATTGCTTAGTTTAGAAAAATTAGCCTTCCTGTAATGTTTATGCTTAATATTGTGCTATTTTAGTTGCAGATCTCAAGATATAATTCTCAAAACAAAACCCTAAGTGCACTGTTTGTATAGGATATTAATCCCCCCAAAACCTAAGTCTTCATGGGCCCCAAAGAATTTACTATATAAATTGCAAACATCTTGAATCACAACTTATAATTCCACTCAATTTGGGTTCATTAATTTGTTGTATTCCTGGCTATAGTCTATTATAAAAACATGTAGTAATGACATGCTTAAATAGGGAAAAATGTTTTTGTAGTTTTTCATATTTACTTGAATGACATAAAGTTATTGTGAGTTTATTAGCATATGGCTTTTACTATAAACATTTTCATTAGCTAAACAAGTTTCCCTAATACATTTCCTTATGCTTGATTACACTATGCTTTCTTAAACTAATGCTTATTTTCTGGAAGTTAATGATGAATATAGAAGGATTAAACAATATGGCTGATTCTATCTCTTGCTGTGGCCTTCGGAAACAGTGAGGAAATAATAACTATAATGTTCTGTGCCTATTTTGTGTCATGAATACAGTTTTAATAGTTTTATATCCATAAGTTCTTTTGATTTTCTCAAACACCTGATGAAGTCAGTAATTATTATCTGGGGAACTGAGTCACCTAGAGGTTAAAAAACTTGTCAAATGTCACATAGCTAGTAAGTGGTAAAAAACAGGATTGTAAACTGAGCTGTCTCTCAAGGAAACACAGAGACATGAAAATAGTAGTTTAGTTAGATATTTATGTTACTGAATCTTACATTTTTATAGATAAAAGAAAATTTTAAATAATCTGACACTCTATTGAAGCAAAGATCAAGTGAGTTATTTGAACAATTTGTTTCTTCCTTTTTGACTAGGTAAAAAATTGGCTCATGGTCTGTTTTCCTCTCGTTCAGTATCACAACTTAGTATGTATTTGACCTAGTTGCAGTGTGCTAAATAGCAGGATATCTGTGAATTCCATGCTCGTGGTGTCTTGTGTTTCCTCAGCATGATAATTGTGATTCTATGACGGAGCTGCATGCTTCCCAGTTTATGTCACTTGTGTATTCTAAGCTCCACGAAAACAGCCATCATGCTGTCTTATTCACCTCTGTGACTAGTTAAATAATTCTTGTTTAATATCCAAGTTGGTGTTTACTAGAGAATGAAGAATTTAAAATAGTAAAGGCAGAGATATATTTTTAGGACATGCTAAAGTAGAGCTTAAACAACGGATATAAACACTAACTGCTAGAAAACAACTGAAGCAGATAGAATACACTGTGCGGCAATCCTAAATGGATTGTTAATTTGGAGTCTAAGATACAGAGCTGTAAATATAAAGAGACTGTATAAATTTTGGGCACAGTCAAAATCAAAGAACAATGTTATGTGTCTACAGTGCATTGGTGGGTCATGCATTTATCTTTTGTTAAATTTTGACAAAAAAAGAAAAAAAATTGCCATAAAAATGTAGTTCACTAGTGACACTGATATATATAGTGAGATACATAATGTGTATTTATACTTCTCTATTAAACATTGAATTTTTTCTGCCTCATAAATGTGAAAAACAATCAAGAAAAGTTTGTACCACTTTCAAGGGTATTTAACAAAATGTCATAAGGACTTTGTGACCAATAATTTTTTAAAGTTGAAGGTGGGGATTTTAAATACAGTATTATGTCCAGGATAATTGGGTTTTAAGGATGCATTTTAGAGCTAGGCTAAATGCTAACAGTCTTAATTTTCAAAACATGTTGACTTTGTTTTTGACAGCTCTGGTCAGTTTCCCATGCTTTAAAATATATAGCCATCATTATTAAACCTCTAATTACACATTCATAGACAAAGGGGGAAATGGATTCAGGTTTGGGCATGTCAAACAGAAATTGAATTTTCAAATTTATATTCTAAATAATTTAAGTGATGTTCTCTACCACCACCTGCTTTCCCTTGAGCCCAGTACTTTAACTTAGACCAATCCTAAATCAGCTTTAGGATAAATTAATGTTGGGGATGTTTGTTCCCATTTTTATTACTTAAGCTGAAGAAAATTGTAATATGGTACTGTAAAAACACTGAGTTCTACTCAGATTTCAGACAATACTATTTTAAAGAATCTATAGCACCTGCTTGTTTTTGTTTTTGTTTTTGAGATGGAGTCTCATTGTGTCGCCCAGGCTGGAGTGCAGTGGCACAATCTCGGCTCACTGCAAGCTCCGCCTCCCAGGTTCACGCTATTCTCCTGCCTCAGCCTCTTGAGTAGCTGGGACTACAGGTGCCCGCCACCACGCCTGGCTAATTTTTGTATTTTTAGTAGAGACAGGGTTTCACCGTGTTAGCCAGGATGG
Organism: Nomascus leucogenys; assembly: GCF_006542625.1. Taxonomy (NCBI): domain Eukaryota; kingdom Metazoa; phylum Chordata; class Mammalia; order Primates; family Hylobatidae; genus Nomascus; species Nomascus leucogenys. The sequence continues at coordinate 76,069,362 of NC_044389.1, read as the reverse complement.
TCTCGATCTCCTGACCTCGTGATCCATCCACCTTGGCCTCCCAAAGTGCTGGGATTACAGGCGTGAGCCACCATGCCTGGCCAGCACCTGCTTGTTCTATCATTTAAATTTAGATTTAAAAATATTTTCTCAAAATCACCCTTCAATTTTTTAGTGTCTCTTCGGAAACAGCTTCTTTGTTTTGTTAAATACTAAAATAGTAATTTTAATTATGGAACATATTCACAGGTAGTTCAAAGGAGTAAAAGAAGATGTTGATAGTACTACTTCTTGTTTTATAAATAGAAATATGATTTTTGCCTCACGTTCTTTGATTTCTTTTAACTCTTCAAAAGCCCAGTTGAGCATGAGAAAGGATTTTCTGACTCAGGTCATGAGGAGTTGGTATCAAGCTAAATAATTTTCAGGGCCATATAGTATGCATATAGTTCATAGCATAATTGCTTAGGAGTTCATCACAGTTCATTGGGAATGTAAACCAATGCATTCACAGTTTAAAATCATGGCACTGTTTTCTAGTACACAAATTACTCTTCACTATTGGTAGAATTTGAACATTCACTTTCAGCATGAAAGTTCAACTTTTTTTTATTAGTTGTGAAGAATTGTGTGATAAAAAGAAAGAAAATGGGCACCTCGTCATGTTTTAAATCAGCATGGGGAAATTCTCAAGTGGATGTGACAGCACTCAGAATGCATTTTGGTCCCTTTGTTAAGGACTGCCAATCATAATTAACAACAGAGATGTTGTTTGAGCCTAAATAAAAATTATGGAGAGCTGTTTTAATTTAATACCTGTAAGAACAGAATATAGAAAAAAAACCTGTCTTTGTAGTCGAGTTAACCTGTCATGGGGAATTACTCTCATTTTTCCTCTGTTCACTAGGGTCAGTAAACAACAGAGCTAGTCAATGTCATTTTTGTTATATTCAAATTGAATGTGAAATATTAGATAACAATATAAAGAAATGGCTTTAGCTACTGCATTCCAAGGCTTGAATCCTTTGAGAGTTTGTAAATAGGACATTGGTAAGTTTCATATATTTTATATCTACACTATTAAAATTGATGTCTTTTTGAGTTATTCTTCTGTGCAAAGTTTTAAAGAGATGGTCTCTCATCAACAATCTCTTCTGTTGCCTAATTCAATAGAAAAGAATGTCTGACTCTTCTTTTTGTGGATATGAGAAAGTTGGATTCTGTATAATAGTGTGATCCATCTGACAGTAGGAAGAACTCTTTATTTTCTTCCAAAAATTGTCTTGGGATTTCAAAATCAGTGGGTTGTCTCTTATGTTAACTCTTGTGCAACAGCATCAAATTATTTTCAGTATTTCTAACACTCCTAAAGGCCTGCTTTCTATTCATCACTAGCATCTGTGGAGCTATTTGATCTTTAAGAAAACTACCAAAGGAATTTTCCTTCTTTATTCTTTTCAATAATTCTGGCTGCTCCTCTCATCAGAAATGGCTTATTTTGATCTCAATTTGGTTAAGATCCATTGGCGTGATGTTGAACACTCCTGCAAGAACTGTGTTTTTCTTATTTAGGATCATACTCAAAGCATATAGGCCAGGCATGGCACATAGTATACTCGAGAAATATTTATTAAACCCTAGTTAAGAGTTATTCCTTATTTTCCTTTTGCTACTCACGTTCCTGGCACATTGTTGGTGCTTAATAAATGCTTGCTGCTAAATAAACATACATGTGGTTGCTTCAAATATTTCACATGACTATAAATATTTCTATTTCCCATAATCAGACACAAACATCTGAAGATAACTCTAAAATTTCCCTTTGTGTGTAAACAGAAAGCAAATTACATACAACTACATTTGCAAAGTCACTGAAGTCCTCTGGAGCCCAGATGATAGAAAGAGTCACTGCCAATAAACTAAACATAAGAGACTTCTAAAAATCAAATCCAGTTTCATTTAAGAATATTAATTGAAAGGAGATGTATGTAGACATGGAGATAAGGGAGGACATAAAATGACAACAAAACTTGTATAAAATTGGTCTCTCATTCGTGCATTTTACAGCCTAATTCACAAGCTCTTAATGTTCTAGCCAAACAGATGTACTGAGTTTATCTCTATAATGGACCATACTGCTTTTGCACAGTTGGATTCCCTGAGCTATTTTTCCAGAATGCTTTGAAGTTACAGATTTTTTAAAATGTCAGGATTAGTAAACAACTCACATATATTTAACATTTTTCTGTTTTTAGCTGTCCCTGAACTCTTTTTTAGAAATCTGTCTGATAACACATAAAATGCCTCTTTATCCCTATTCAATCTGGTATAGTGGCTCAATGAAGACTGCAGTTCTGAAATAACAGCTGTACTTCCTCTTAAAAGACTATATTTTTATTGGAAATATCATCAGTTCCAACTCAATTGCCTACATATGGACATTGTCATTGATTGATTCTCTTTTTCATAGGGTTTATAAGCCTTTTCTTAATTTATTTTTAATCAGAGCATAAAGATGCTCTCAGTATCTTTTAATGAATTCACCTTTTCATTGTTAGCAAGTGGAAGAATAACAGCTTTTCAAAGATGAAGTAGCTAATCATATGTGATTCAGCATTATCTGTCATTATAAATTTGTATAAATGTACAATCAACCTACAGGCTGTGCAACTCATTTAAGGGAGCAGTGGGATAGAAAGGTATTTAACATATTTATAGCTTCTGTTATCTGTTGCATGTTTATAGAACTAGAAAAGCATGTTAACCATATGGGTAATTCTATTTATCTTTTTTTCCTGGGTGTGCTCCAAAACTTATTGAAATTTGGTCACTTGGAGGAAGAATTCAGAAAGCCAGTCCATAAGCATGTCAACATCTTCACAAATGAGGCTTCAACCAAGAGGATGCCTTACTAATAAACTTCTCTTAGCTTCTTACAACAACTCAGTGGGGACATTACAAATAAATTTCTTTTTGCTTCAGTGAGTTTTAAGTCATTTGTGGATAATTTTAGTGTTTTATTTGAGACTATAATTTAATAAACAAAATATTGCAGTTAACCTCCATGCTTTATTTAGTTAAGTATTTAGCATCCATTCATTAAATTTATCAATATGAATTTATTAAATGCCTAACATGTGCAAGGCACTTAACTATAAGCAAAGAGACTACACAGAGTAAATAGTACACTATCTTATATTCAAAGGACGCAGGTGGAGGCATGTTTAAAAAAAGGAATTACACTATGATTGATAAGTACTATGACAAATACATCTTGAGGAGTATAGAAGATGGTTCTCAATCCCAGGAAAGACTTCTTGAAAGTAGAGAAATAAAAGCAAAAAATTGTTCAATGAGAACTCATGGACACAGGAAGGGGAACATCACACTCCGGGGACTGTTGTGGGTTGAGGGGGGCGGAGGAACAGCATTAGGAGATATACCTAATGCTAAATGACGAGTTAATGGGTGCAGCAAACCAACACAGCACATGGATACATATGTAACAAACCTGCACATTGTGCACATGTGCCCTAAAACCTAAAGTATAATAATAAAATAAAATAAAAATAAAAAAAGCAGAAAATTAGAGGATGAATAGGAACTTGCTGTATAAAGAGGGTGGGAGTAGAGTCTAATCAGGTTGGTAACAAAGGCACTCCAGGAATTGGAAAGAGCAGATAAAAAGGTGAAGAGGTAGGAAAGAGTCTTGTCTTATGGTCAGGGACAAAAACCAGTTTGGAGTAACTGGGCAATTAAATGTGAGGCACAAATGGTAAGAGATGACAGGAGCCAGGTAATGGAATATTGTTTATGCTCTGAAGAACTCAGACTTCTAAACTGTGGGCATTGGGAAGCCAAGAAAATATCTGCATAATGGGAATTATGTATTTATCTTTCCATGGCATGGATAACTTGGGTATATGTGCAAGTATGTGAATTGTATATTTGCAGGAGGCAACACTGGAAGAAGAAAGACTTATGAGACTCCTATAGTTCAGGTGAAAAATGAGGTAGCCTCAATCTGGTTGACAATCTAGGCTAATCTTTCTAGATAAGAAGAGATTTCCACTTCTAGAAATATTTAGTAGGTAAAATTGACAGGACTTGATTATGGTTGGATATGAGAAAGAGGAAGAAATGAAAAGTATTTTCAGAGTTTCTAACATGAGTCTGAATGGTTGGTGGTGGATCAGCTGGAATAGAGAATGTGAGAGTCTAAGAAGGTTCAAATTCTAAAATGAATTCCATTTTTGGCATGTTCAAATTTATGGTGCCTCTGGTATAGTCAGAGAGTTGCCTAGGTAACAGTTGAACATACAAATCTGAAGTTCAAGAATAGATGATGTAGATCTGGGAGTCATCAGCATATTGGCGGTTGTTGAAACCATGCACTGAAAAATTGAATAAACTGGAAAAGTAAGATGAAAACAGAAGTTAATTATATCTAGGTATATCACCTCCTATTTCTGGTCAGTGCTCATGTCTATCAACATCCTTGTCATCCTTCCTTATTTATTCACAATTTTGACACATGGCTCAACTTCTTTTTCTCCAGTCTAATCCAAGCCATCATTATAGCTGGTTCACCTAACCCTTTACTCTCTCAGTTCCTTGATCAGCTTTGAAGTCCTTCACCAACTCTTAACATCTGGAATTTGTATCCACATACCTACAACATGTTCTCCTCTCTTACATTGCAAAAAAAAAAATTAGGCTTAGATGTCCTATTTTATAAATACAGGCTCCAAACTCATTTGTAATTATGTTTTCACTCTTTATCTGTAATCTTATTGAGACCTCTACTACTCTCTCCTACTACTAACTACTCTATCTTTTTTTTTTTTTTTTTTTTTTTTTTTTTTTTTTTTTTTTTTTTTTTTTTTTTGAGATGGAGTTTCACTCTTGTCACCGCGGCTGGAATGCAATGGCATGATCTTGGCTCACTGCAACCTCCGCCTCCTGGGTTCAAGCAATTCTCCAGCCTCAGCCTCCTGAGTAGCTGGGATTACAGGCGCCCACCACCACGCCTGGCTAATTTTTTGTATTTTTAGTAGAAATAGTGTTTCACCATGTTGGCCAGGCTGGTCTCGAACTCCTGACCTCAGGTGATCCGCCCGCCTTGGCCTCCCAAAGTGCTGGCATGTGCCACCATGCCAGGCCTACTCTATCAATTTCTACTCTTACTCTTCATTACATTCGCATTCTTGGTCCTTCTATTTATAGTTGCTCCATGTACCCCATGATCTACTATTTCAATCATTACCTACATCAAAATGATCTACAATCATTTGTCTTGTTATCTCTTTTTTACATATGCCTAACATGAGTCTGAATGGTTGGTGGTGGATCAGCTGGAATAGAGAATGTGAGAGTCTAAGAAGGTTCAAATTCTAAAACGAATTCCATTTTTGGCATGTTCAAATTTATGGTGCCTCTGGTATAGTCAGAGAGTTGCCTAGGTAACAGTTGGACATACAAATCTGAAGTTCAAGAATAGATGAATTTATTTATTTAGTAAACACTTATGTGACAGTTATGTAAGTTATATCTAAGAACTTCACAATTTTAGCCATCTATTAATAAATTCTCATTAAAACCCATGAGGTGGGTACATCCAGGATGTCCTCTGCAAGAGGAATTCACACCATCACACAAGTTTATGACTCCCAACCTGGAACATAAAATTCTTCTTTAATTGGGATACTCTCTGGGGAGAAACCAACTACCATGCTGTGAGAAAGTCAAACTATCCCATGCAGAGTGACCTCATGGAGAGGCCCATGTGGAGAAAAAGCTGAGGCCACTAGCTCACAGACCGCATCAACTACCAGACATGTGAGTGAAATGAATAAACCTTTGGATGATTTTAGCCTCTGGCCTCTGAATTGTCTAGCTGAAACCTCAGACTTCATAGGGCAAGGACAAGCCTTTTTTGCTTCAATAATAAATTTATTGTTAAATCCAACAAAAACCTTTCAAGCCTTAATTTCATTTGATTCTTTGAAATGTTTAACACAGTCAACCAAAAGTATACTACTAGCTGCTCTGATTTTCACTTGTGCATTTATAGTCACTCCTTATCAGGCACCACTGAGTGCTCCTCTACCCATTCCTCTCCTTAGAGCTCTGTCCTAGGCTTTGTATGGGCCAGTGGTCCTCAATCAGGAGTTTGCAATTAAGAGCAACTACTCAGTGTGATCTCATTAACTCCCATGTCTCCAAAATTTCCTACATTCCAATATCTCCTAAATATATATTAAGTCCAGATGTCTCTTCTGTGCATCTGACAAATATATCAAACCACTAAGCACACATTAGTAATACTCTTTTGGATGTTTCACAGATAGCTCAAACTCAATGTGCAGCAGAATGAATGTATCATCCTTCCTGTCATATCTGCTTTTTCTGTTTTATTTTTTCAGTAAATGAGATCAACATCCAATATACATAATTTCCTATTCAAAAACCTAGGATAAAACTTTATCTCCTTTTTTCCTTCAGTACTGACCCCCACACCACTCTATAGGTAATCAAAGCCTATTGATTCCGTTTCATCAATACTCTCCTCTTGACTCCCAAAGCTACCTTACCTTTGAGCAAGCCACATCAACTCTTGGCTCAGTTATTGTAATAGTCTTCTAATTTGTCTCACTTTTCACATTGCCTTTTTTCAACCTATTCTCCACATTATAACCAGAATATTTCTAGAGTAAAATTTGAATCTGTATTTTCCAGTTTATTATCTTTAAATATCTGATCATTTCAAAGATCAGTTCAAACTCCTTATAATAACAAATGCAGCTTCATCCTCATCTTTACTAGATCCTCTCTCCTTGGACTATCTTAATTTCTCTCTCACTTCTTGGTCTGAAATTCAGTCCTAACCATTTATGTCTCCTTTTCTCCATTTATCTTCTTCAAGAAGCTCTTTCCATAGTTAACTCTGTCTCTCTGTATAAAGTGTTACTTTAAAAAGCCTTCTCTGTGACATTAACATATATTAAGCGCTTCTACACCTATGATCTCCTAACAGTCTATGCTTATCCTATCACAGAACTTTCTACCCACGACTGTAATCCTGTGTTTGCATGTTTGTGTCTCATTAGACTTCTGTTGTGGCGCAATGATGGCAAAGACCCTTTTGCTCACCATCATACACTCAGTGCTTAGCAAAGTTCTAGTTAGTGTGGATTAAATATTTACTGAGTTAATTATTAATGAATGAACTAAAAGTGTCTGTGAAAAACATACAGTAACAGGTAAGCTTAGAGCCCTGGATATGGGAAGGTGGAGGGAAAAGCATGCTTACCAAAGGTTTAAGGGCTAGATTAGAAGTTAGTAAGTCAGATGAAGGTTCTAGACTAATCTTTGATTAAATTAGAATAGAAAAATGAAGTTAAATGGAAGGTCCAACAGAAAATAGGAATAAAAAGTAAGATGTTATTGACAGTTGTAAATATTAGCACAAAAGTATAATGTCTCGATTGTAGCAAACATCTCTCCTCTTCAATATATGTGTGGAGCTTGCAAGAGACTATCAATTTTCTTACTATTTCATTCTCTATGAGGCAATAGTCTCAAGTAAGGAATGCAATAAATATTATTCTATTTTGAAACAGTGAGAGCCAAATAATTAATCAGACAAGTTTAAAGAGTTGGGCAGATTGGATATTAAATAACAGAGCAATGACATTCTTTAGAAAATAGTGAAATTGTAAGTTAAATCACCAGTAAATATTACATATCAAAGTAAAAGATAAAACATAAAATTTCTCATCAGTCTCAAATTAACCAAAGTCTTTTCAATGTCAATATTTTTAATGCATGAAATAATGTCTCTGAACAAAGAACAAGTCCTAACATTCCTTACATATGTAAATAATTAAATAGTACCTTCTCTGGTAATAAGTAATTTCATCCTTGTAAGGCTATTTCTCAGAAAGTCAGAGTTTGGAGAGGAAAATCTGATCTTGATGTTTTCTGTGAGCTTTACCTTTGACATTCACTTTTGCCTTTGTTGATGAAATTAAACTTACATCAAAAGACAATGAACCACTATTGCTGGAAACCTGGCGTGTCTGAGATCCACTAGGAGGGAGTAGAAAATGTTCTTTTCTGAGCATTTCTGAGGACCCTTTAGAACACTTATTGATGTCAGATACAGAACCTTATTAACTGAATACATGGCTTTGGAAACATCACATTCTATTTTTTTTTTAAATACTAGAATGTACTTTTGCTCCTTACCTTGTTGTACAAAAGATCCATACACAAACCACATGGAGTTGTAGAGAGTAGTAGACGTCATTGATCCCATTTGTAATCGCGGGGGATTAAGCCAGTTCAAGAGGTAGACCAGTAGACCCACCAGAAGGACTGTGCCAGCAATGCAAGCCCATAGAGAGAGATCAAATGGTGCAAGACAGGCAAACATATCCACTGTCTTTTCAGCCCTTCGAAGTAGTACCCCCACTGAGTAGTCCATGTAACGTGTTGTAAAGTCCACCACATTTTCACGATCTGGAGTGATGGTTAAAGCAGAAATCCCTATGTCGGCTCTCTGAGAAATTGAAAGAGAAAGGAATACATTAACAGTTTGAAAGACAATTTCATTTGTGCCACTTCAGCTTGCCTTGAGGAAAAAAAAATAGATGCCTCAGGCAATATAAATCTTTTTATATAAACTGAAACACTGCAAAGACTTCTTACAGAAGAGCCATGTGTGAATTTTGCATGTCTTACTGAAAATCTTGCCCCACTAGAGTCAGACAAATTACCTTGTTCATATTATCAGCGCATGTAAAATCAGTGAAGCATATTTCAGACACAGATAACACAGGGAGAAAATGGTCTTTTTTCATGGGTTATTTTATCAAAGCCATCATTAATAGTAAAGGAAAAGCTTATACTGGAGAATCCTTTCCAGGAACATGTTCCCAAGATATTCAATATGTTCTTAACATGTAAATTATTAAGTAGGCTATTTAGAAACTTCAACATGGCATTTTACCATTGGTTTATATTCCTCTTCATAGAAATTTATATTATTGGGCTCTAAACAGATTTGTTAGGGTTTTTATAGCACTAAGGTATCATATGCCAAAGGTCACTACTATGATTGTATTGTATAAACTTCAGAAATATTTTAATGAACAATTAATGTTTAAGGAAAGAGAATTCTTCTTGGAGTAATAATCCCTTTTTAAGGTGTTTTCTTAGATTCTCAGTGATAGCACTCTTAACTACAGCATTTACTATTTATTTAAAACCTAACAGAATCTCAGTAAAGCAGAGGGTAGACAACTTCACATTTAAACTGCATAATATGATAATACATATTTAAATATCTAAAAGATGTGTCTTTTTTGAAATAATGATCTTCAGCTGTGATTAAAGCTGCAGGATTTCCCTTCCAGACAAACACAAACACTAGTAAATTATTTTTTGAACATTTTCTTGTATTTTCTTTTTAATTGTTTCAGGAAAGAAGATAAAACTTGTGTTTATAGCTTTTGGGAACAAAAACCAAGAAAGATATGAAAAGTAACATGCCTAGTAGAATGCTAAACCAACTTGGATGAATCTAGTCTCAAAGTAATAATGCTTTTAAAAATATTCTAGCTAAAGTTAAGCAGTGTGGGTATGTGTTTGTATGTCTGTGTGTACCGAGTTCATATATATTTGCTGCTAGGCCCCGTGCTAAGTATTTAAGTATTTTTTTTTTTACTTAGTCCTTACAATGAACTATGAATTATGTGTTTTCCTCTCCATTTCATAAGTGGAGAAACTAAACCTTAGAAGTTTAAGTAACTTGTTCAGATCTCGGTTAGTAAGTACAGAAGTCAGATATTAAAGCTATGTTTTTCTTATTCCGAAGCCTGTGCTCATAATCATTTTACCATATTGCAGCTATCATTCATTTTCCAAATGAACCATATAGTAGGCACTCAGGGTAATTGGTTCTAGGAAATTTTTTATATTAAAAGAGTGTGAAATTTTGCTGTTTGTACTATTTACATTATAACAAGACCATATTAGTATATGTACCATGGATCTACAATTATTAACTGAATGGTATTAAACTTAATAACACTATATGAAAATGAACTTGCAGAAAAATATTGCTTTCAAACTCATATATTTATTTAATTTTTATAGCAAGATATTGGGAATTGGGTCTTTTCAGATGGAAAATCTAACCTGGATGTTTAACTCCCTTGTCCTGTCTTTTCTGAGCTTTAGTTTAATCTATTCGTGAAATGAATGTAATTGTTCAGTTTCATTATTGTGAGCTGACTCATTTATCTTGATTTTAATGATGAATAAATAACTCTCTAAGATTCAATTAGGTGCTCAGAAGATGCATTTACTTTTTCAGGCCATTAAAGTACTATGGATCAGTAATTTACTAATTGATCACCAGTGACTCAAAGCATTTAATGACTCAACCAAAGTCAGAAAATTCCACCTGAGGAGGAATTTACTGACAACATGTTGATAATATTTATAAAATGTTCATAAATATTTTTCTAATAAATAATTATATGTTTTACTTTTAAATGATTATAAATTGGAATTTTTACTGATTTTAATAATGGATACTTCAAAATATCACAAAGTGAATTTTTAGAATAGAATAAAAATATCTAAAGTTTTTTATTTACGAAAAGGGAGCTGATTATTTGTATGTGCTAAAGTATTTATTAAATTTAACAATTACTTGTCATATATCTATAAACAAATTCCGAAATTCTGGTCTATTTTCAACACTTGGTTATTCTATTTTCAAGGAGAAATTTCTAGCCTCCCTATGGGAGGCGTATCAGAATCATATAATGGACTTTTTCTAACAAATACACACACACACACACACACTCTCTCTCTCTCTCTCTTTTTCTCTCTCTTTCCTGTCTTTGAGTTTTGTATAGTCCTTCCTAAAGAGGTGCTTCACTCCATCCTTCAGAATCAATGATACGGCAGAACACTGTAATGGATAATGAGTATGTGGTAGTCCTTTCTTATATTAGAGGTGCTGCACTGAAGCAAAATTTATAAAAAGGCCAAGCAAGGACAGAAAACCAAACACCGCATGTTCTCATTCATAGGCGGGAATTGAACAATGAGAACACATGGACACAGGAAGGGGAACATCACACACTGGGGCCTGTTGTAAGGTGTGGGGAGGGGGGAGGGACAGCATTAGGAGATAAACCTAATGTTAAATGACGAGTTACTGGGTGCAGCACACCAACATGGCACATGTATACATATGTAATTAACCTGCACGTTGTGCACATGTACCCCAAAACTTAAAGTATAATAAAAAAAAGGCCAAGGACCACTAATTCAGAAAGACAGTTCTAAAACTTCCTAAATATCAATAAACAACATAACCAGAAATAATCAAAGATAATTATTTATTCTTACCCTTCTTAGGTTTTTATTTATTTGGTCAACTCACTTGTCCACTTTTTACAATGACTTGTCACATCTTTAATCCTACTGTTATTATATAGAGAACATAGAAGATGTGAGATTAAAAATCATACTTATTTCTACGTTCCAACCTATAGCCCATACCCAGTCTACTGTATTTATCTGCTTCCACAATACAGGAGCTGTCCCCTTTCCTAAGGCTAACCTTCCATCAGTAAATGTATCAGCCGCTCTCTATTTCAGATACTTAAGTTCCTGTCTCATGCATTCAACATCATCCTATTAACTACATTTCCCATTAAAAGATTCTTTGTTTCTTGTTAAAATGAAATCAAAGAGATTGAGCCCTTCCCTCTACCCTCTGGTTACTCCACGTTACCACATTTTCTCTCCATTTTTATATATCCCAGTCACTCTGAGAAAACTCTTTTTTCCCCATATTGTTGGATACCCTATTCCTCATGGAAAAAGTACTTCTTAATTATTGTATTGTTGAACGTAGTGGATATACTTCAAAGCTCATCTGATCAGGTCTCTTGACATTTAGCATTGATGATTTCTCCCTCCATCACAACTTTCCCTTGAATTTCATGACATAACATACACCTCTTTCTCAGTTCCTTTTTCAAGCTCATGTTAGCAGTTCTCTGGACTTGGGCCTACATCCTTTTCTCATTTGAGCTCTTCTGCCTAGGCAATTCCATCTGTGTTCATTACTGCTATTGTCCCCATCTACACACGATTAACAAATGTATTATTTCTAGATGTGTATCTGAGCTCTGGGGTCTAGACTGATTTATTCAACTACATAATTGACATTTCTACTAAATGACTTAAAAATACCTCAAGTTTAACATTTAACATGGCCAACATCATACTTATGATATTCAACCAGTACTCTTCCAACATCTCTTGTTTTATGAATGGTGTCTTTTTACATAAGTCGTAAAACTTGCTAGCTTCATTATCTTCTCCAGCCTATGCCCCCTATCAAATCTATCACTATTGATTTTACCTCCTGAGAATCCTAATATCCATTCATTTCTCTACTATTTCCAGCTTTCATTGTTTTCCTAGGCTCCAGCTCCTTGTAAGACTACCTGAAATCTACCTTTCTTCCTCTTCGATCTCCCTATTGTAGCCAAAGTAGTCTTTCTGTAGAGCAAATCTGATCCTATCTACTGCCACACTTTAAAAATTTTCAATGAATTTGCATGGCTCTTAGGAGAAAGATTAAAAACATGGTCTACACACCTTTAGGTAGGCTATCCCCAGCCTGCTTCAACATATTCATACTGTACCATTTTCCCTTCCAGCAGTTCTTCCTGATGCATGGTCTTTGTACATGCTATTCCCACAGTCTGGATTGACCCTCCTGAAACTTCAAGTAAACACTCATTTATATCTATATGTCAGCTTGATTTTCATTTTCGCAGGGAAGCTATCCACTATCTCTTTGATTGGAACAATAATTATTGTTTACACTATCAGAAGTTTACATCCCTCTCTTTCCTAGCCATTATGACAGCTGTAATCTTACATATGTTCATATGATCTTTCCAATAATGTTTGACTCCTCCACTAGGCCATAAGCTCCATGAAAGCAAGGATTGTGACTTTTAAAAAAATTACATATCACATTTTCTGGCATAAAATTCATGGTCAATAAATACTTGCTATGAATATATAAATAAATAAAGATGGAGCCCCTACTAAACTTACATTACCTAATTATTATAAATCTCTTCCATCTTTTTCTCCACATTCCCAACAGAGAGAGGTATTTAAATTATAAAAAGAAAATGGCAATATGAAAATTGACTGGTTGTTAGCAATGATAAAAGATTAATATCCTGAATAATTATGTCAATAATTAAAGTAAGGTTCTTGATTTATCAGTATATTCATGCTTACATTATTTGCAAATAGCTGAGATAATTAGGCATCTACTATAGTAAATTCAATATATTACAAAATATTATATGTCAAATATTTAATGTAAAATGATTATTTTAATTTTGATTAGGACTAGCACTAAAACTGGAATATAAATATATTTTTAAAATTATTTTAATTATATAGTCATAATATTTTCCTTGAGAGAAGATACAAGATTTGCATTCTCTCAAGTCATGAAAAGGAGATGGATGGATGATACAATGGAGCATGACTAATAGGCAATATAATCACTGAATCTTAGAAGCTTAGAGAAATTGAAATACATTTACTCTAAATTTAATCTGAAATAAATGATTATATGTAACAACTAAAGATCTAATTTATTCTTGAATATAATGCTAAGAACATTATATTGGTAAGATTAATAGTATGCATTTAGTTAGTGCTTACTATATACCAAGTGTCATGTGTTTTACATACATTATTTTAACATTACACCAGTCCAATTGCTTTTCCTAAGATGAAAAATTTGCATTTGAAATATTCTAATTATCATAAAACTTTGATTTTATAATGAATTAATACCTGCTTCCCTGTACTCTTTATTAGATGTCTTAGTTTTGTCATCCATACATTATGTTATCAATCTAAATAGATCTGCCCTATGACATGGTTCAAACTTTTTCCAAAGATATGATTTTCTATCCCTCAAAATACTTGTCATTCTCCTGTGAACACAGTCTAAATAATCAGTTTCCTCAACTGATATAAATTATATACATTTTAAATAAAATTGGAGGCTGAATCATTTTTATTAGGTGGTTTTTAATACAGTCTTATGCTAAATTTAAGGTCAAATAAAATTTTAAAAATATTTTTAAAATAAACACTATCAAACTAGTAGCCCACATAGTCTTATGCAATTGAAGCAAATGTTAGATTTTATATTTGTCTCTTTAATTTCATTCTTTGGTTCTTTTGCATTTTTCGCCTCTACTGTAATCTATACTTCTCATTCATTATGTCAACTTTATTTTACCAGGTTTGAGCCATTCAGAAGTTTGAGAAGCAAGCCTTTAATTCTTCATTCACATTACTAGTAAAGTATTGATGAAACATACATTGGCAAGTTCAAAGTATGGCAATATGCCTCTAAAGTTCTATGCACTTTGATGATAGCTCACTAGTTAACACTTTGGATATGGCTTTTCAATCACCTATAAATATTCCTTACTATGCTGCCATCAAGCCACGTTTGTCTATAGGGTTTAAAGTGCTTTGTAAAACGCATTATTGAACTCAAAATACATATTTAATCAGATATTCATTTGATCCTGAATAGCTAATGCTATCAAAAACATGAACTGCTGTTTTAATCACCTAAAACACATCTGATTAATAATCCATTCTGTAATTTAATCTGAGAATAAAATCAAACTCACTGCTCTATCAGAATGAAAATTTTATTTCTGGTTTTGAATATGACAGTTTCAAACTAAATATCACCTCTGTTTTTCATGTTTTGTACATATTGCTTGTAGTAATTCACATATTACTCAGGAAATGCTTTCATTTCAAATTTAAATATTTTCTGCAGAAAGCAGAAGGAAAATAGTTACTGAAGAGTTTTGGCACACATTTCACAAGTACTAGGTCTACTTCTGCCTATCTAACTTACTAAACTATTTGTTTCCTTCTCTTGCTCTTCAAGAGAATAAATTTTTGTAAATATTTGAAATTTCTTGATAGTTTTCTTAAATATTATTTGATTTTATTTGGCCTTTAAATAATATTACATTGTAAAGATTCCAGGTTTGCTTGGGAGAAAGTAAGGATTGAAGAAATGCTAAAGGAAGGAAGAAAGGGTGGAAGAAAAAGGGAAGGGGGAAAAATAGGAGGGAGACGGAGAAGAAGGAAGGAAAGAAGAAAAGAAGGAAGGAAGGAAGGAAGGTAGAAGGGAAAGGAAGGGGAGGGGAGGGGAGGGGAGGGACGGGAAGGACGAGGGGCAAGACTACTAATTACGCCTTTAAGTATTCTTTACAGATTCTGATATATAGTATTTTTCTTACCACTAATTTTAAAGATAATTTTTGTTTCTTTTTCTCTTTTCTACAGTTGTTTAACATGATGATTTCTTAATTTCAGGTGAAAAGTCTTCTCTTACTATTCTTCTAAATTTCTAGTTTTATTGTATTTTGATGAGGGAACACTATTTGTAATAAAGTACTTAAATGGAACTTAATAGTGTTTTCTTTGAGGCCAATCAATATGTGATTGACTTTTGTCAATGTTCCACGTATGCTTGAGAAAATGGCATATTATGAGGGTGTAGTGTTTGATCCATATCCCAAAAATGTATCTTATTTAATCTATTCTTTATGTTATTTATTATTGTGTAGATTTTGTTATATTTACTGTGTTTTTCTATGTAGCACGTTTTCTTTGGTATGTTTTTGTTTTACTATCTAGAAAGATTTGCACTTTTATTATAGTTTTTAACCTCAATATTTAAAAATTTTATAATGCCTTTACTCCTTTTTTCCAGTTAACGTTTTGAAAATTTTAAATAAAATCTGTTACTTCCACTTATTCCCTAAAGTGCATTACGATATCCTATTTTCCCCTACTTTCCCCTTTTCCTTTGATTTTTTAATATCATTCTTTCATTTTTAGAACATATGATGATTTCATATTATTATCTAATCCATGTCTCCAACTTTGCTTACTATTAGATATTTTGCCAAAGATTCTCCTTTTATCTTTTGGTTGAATGAAGCTCATTCTGTAATAAACCCTGTTTGGTAATACTTTACTATATTCTAATATGCTGGTGGATTAAATATGAAAGGACATTTAAGATTTTTGGATATTCATATCCAAAAGAATTTTGTAAAAGAATTCAATTATCACTTAATAAGTATTTTTATTACCACTACTAAAGTGATATTGAATGTTTTTTCTTTTTTTGTATGTGATTTCATTTTCAGCCATTCTTTTGGGAATTACTCTAGCTCTTCAGAATTAATTGGGTAACTTTTACGAAATGTCTTAATCATTTGGCCTATTCTTTCCTGAAATGAAGAAAACAGGCAGGATATAACATTATTAATTTGTTCATAAACAAATTACATTTTTTGTCATATTGGAATATATTTAATTGTCTTCTATTTCTTCTTGGGTCAATTTTAATGATGAGATGTTTTCCTTGATAATAATTCATGTCATATGTTTCGTTCAAATAATTAGGATAAAGTTGTACTTACTGTTCCATCATGCTTGTGAAAATTTTTCTTAATTTAATCACAAAAAAATGTGGTGTACACATTTTTTGATACTTTTATTTATGCATTTCATTTTCCAAAACCAGACATTCCCAAGGCTTGTTTTTGTTTTACATCTTTTCAAAGAACTGTTTTTTCCCTTCAATTAACCCTATTGATTTATGGATTCTAAAATACAGATTTTAATGCATTTTAACTTAAACTTTAATGGCTTCATATTTTGTTTATTGAGTTGAAGGCTTGATTCATTATTTTAATTTAGTAATTAAGTAGAGTTTAAAGATGAACATGTTTCTGTAAGCAAAGTTTTAAAAACAATTTACATATAGTGCTTTTGTTATCATTATTTTCTAAATAGTCTATACTTTTAGTTTTTATTTCCTCTTTGCTCTAGGAACAATGTATGAGAGTTTTTGCTCATTTGCTGTTTTTACTTCCAAGTGGTTTGAGATTTTGTCTTTGTTTAAAACGTTATTCATCTTAATTTTTTTGTATTTTAATCTGGTAATTTGTTAGGTATTACTTATGTTGTATACAAATTTTGGAGTTGGGGGCACATAATATATTATCAATTTTTGTAATTAACCTATGGGTCTTCACTGTCTATAGGACACAAATTTATATAAAATATATATTAATTGTACTATTTATATTATATTTAATAAAGTTGTAAAATGTTATCCTTTCAGTCTTCTCTATCAAAACTCACCTGTTGATGGTCCATAATTCATAAGTAACTTACGGATGTGTTTATGTCCAACCACAGTTTTAAAATACTTCAGCCAGAATTCAAAATTAGTAGAGTCTACATAAAAATTCAAACTTACAATTTCATGTGAAAATTGTTGAAGTCTGTTTCAAGCAAAACTTGTTGAATCTGAGAGACAGTGCCCCCTTGGAAAGTTCATGAGATCTTCAATTCACTTTAGCTCTCGCAATTCAAGCACATTGTGTGCATAGGTACTATATCCAACTTTACTTTTATATCTTAACAGCCTGATCTCTATTAGGTATTTGAATTTATTATCCTTCATTTTCTCTCTTGGTTTATTAGTCTAACTTATCAGTATGGCAGATTACATAAGATAGCCACAAAGCTCTTCCTATTCTGGTATTCCTGCCCCTTTGCAAGGTACTGTTCAGCTCTTCCAACAATTGGTGCAGTCTATTTCCCTATCCTTTAACTCTGGGATTAACCAGGGACTTGCTTTGGTCAATGGAAGAGAAGCAATGTGATACAAACAGAGCATTGGCATCTATCTTGCTGTGCCAGGAACCCTGGATCACCATGTGAATGAGTCCTAATTTGCTTGCTGAAGAGTGAGAAGCCATGCAGAAGACAATAGAAATGCTGCTACTGAGCCACAACAGCAACTTGGCAATGAAATATTATGCTTCCTGCTGAGCTCATACTCTGCTCTTTTCTGCATTTTGTACCCTTCCAAATTAGGACAATTAATGGATTTTTTCAGGGTCATGTGAAAAACAGCAATTTCTTAGGTGTGTGCTTTTTTGAAATCTGCCAATTCCTGGTTCAGGGAGGGTACCCTTACTTAATTTAGAGTACTGTTGTAAAATTTCCTCTAATTTTCTATTTATTTGTCATATCATATGAGATCTAAAAAGTGGAAGGTAAAGGTAGATGCTTATGTTTTCTTCAACATCTTAAGTAAATAGATATTTCAAAAATTTTAAAAATTTCTTTAATGGAATCATTTTAAAATATCTTCCAAGCTCAGTAGAGACATGGGAAAATAAATATTTTGATGGGGCTTACACATGATAAGTCAGTGAATATTATTTTCAAGTACTTATAATGTTATTCATTTCCCAAGTTTTAGGTATTAAAAATGTGGGAAAAGGAATTTTCTAACTTGGATTCCCAGTGAAGTGCAGTAATATAAATTATGTTAGAGTATTTAGCTGAACATGGAAGTTGGGCCAATATAAAAACAAAACACAAAAGTGAAACTTTTATATAACACAGAAAGGCTAATAAGTTCATTTATAAAACATAGGGAAGCAAAACTAAGATGAAAAATAAATAAGTTTAAACACTGAACTGTAAAAACTATGTATGAATATATTCTAGTTTTTAAAGGGTCAAATTATATAAAATCAGCCTATTTTCTTCCTGCAGGTAAAACAAATGCCCAAAATATCACTGGCTTAAAAATCAACATGGAAGAAGTTCCCTGGCTGACTGTCCCAGGTTTATCAAGCTTCCAGAGTTAAGAACCAAACTTATTTTCTCTTGTTGCTCTCTGCTGCTCAGTACCTAGCTTCCAATTCATGTCTTTAGAGGGCTGCTTGAACACAAGCCATCCTATTAACATTCCAGCCAGAAGAAAGGAGGAGGAAGATAAGAATAAGAATAAAAATCCTTCCTTCAAGAACATTTCTCAGAGGCATCACATGATATTTCTGCTTAAATATCATTGGCTACAATTTAGTCACATGACCACACTAGCTCAGGAGAGAAACTGGGAAATTCATATTGTGGGAAGTCTGTATCTGGCTATTACGATTCAGGAGCTGTATTACTAAGAAAGGAGAGAACAGATATTTATAAACAATTAACAGTCATTGCTACATTTCCTCATATGTAAACAGTTTTGAGATTGAAAAAGTTCTTTTAGACTCTTTTCTATTTTTACATATACACAGGTATATACATTTTTTCCATAAAAATTTTCATAATGTAATGTAATCTTAGAGAAATACACATGTTTATACCTACCCCAATCTTTCTAAATACTGCACAGAATTTTGAGCAATAATTATTTTTGTTACTTTTGTATTTTTAACACATCGATAGCACATGAATAGATACTCAATAAGTGTTTATTGATTATAAAGGTACTCTGATTAATTTACATGTTTTCGCTTTGAAGGAGTTTTTTGAATGTTTCCTTTTTCTTACCTATTATTAATAGATTAATAGATATTTTGATCTGTTGCCACAATTTTGAAGTATTATATTCCAATTTTTGAGAAAAGTGTTTTATTTTTTCTTGGGTGCTATTCCTTTTCCTAGCTCCCTCTTTAGCAGGTCCCCAAGCCTACTCACATGCTGATCTCATTTTAAAGTCCTTATAGGAACAGTTTAGTTTTCACCAGTCTCTGAACCAGCTTTTATCTTCCAGCCTGATTATATATACTGAAAAATACCTATTTTCCTTTTCTAATGTATTTTCACCTGAGTTTTTGACATTTCCTCCCTAGAGTTTACAGTTATCCTTCATTTCTCTGTTTTTCTGTATCTCTCCTATGGGACTTATCTGTTTTATATTCCCGATTTCAATATAAACTTCTTGATGTAGGTATTTTATCTTTGTAGTCTTCTGTCTCCCTAAATATTTTCACACTGCTTTGCCCACGGTCATTTTCTAAAAATGTTTTCCAAGAAAGATCTCTCTCTCTCTCTCTCAACTTACTTGTTCTGCTTGTTCTTTGCAATTTGGTAGTAATAAGTGCTTTTATATAACCTTCAATTCTAGCATTCAAGGAATAGATTCTTGGCTATATACTGCCTGAAAAAAGTCTCTCCCACTTTGTCATTGACTTAAAGGTTTTCTTCCATATGAAGCTCGTAGCCAGGCCCTCTGACCTTGGTAGCTTGGGTTCTAATATTTTCAGCCCACATGTGTGGGATAAACCCCATATATGCTAGCTGTGCCGCAACACTGCTCATGATGTATCACCACCTTCCTTTCACTGAGGCCAAATCTGAGACTCAGGCAAGGTAAATAGCTTGCCTGAGATTATAGGTGAAAAAATTGTGGAGTTGGCCATGTCCCCTATAATATGCTTGATAGATTTGATTAACTTTTTGCTTTATGGTTTCTGTATAATCTCTTCCTCCTAATTACTTCCCCAGTATTTATTCATTGCTCTATTTTTTTCAGCACATATGTCCTTTTTAATTCTTACTCTTATTTTTCTGAGTTCTGATTTATACCTAAGCAATACTCATACTAGGGAAGTAGGAGAAAGAGATTTCACAGACATGGTGGTAAGTGTATATGTATATAACTGAACATATAAGGCATTATAGGCAATTATGTAAATTTCAGTTGAAGGAAAACTATTGGAGAGTTATAGGGAGAGTGTAATATGATCTGACATTTTAAAACAATCACTTTGGCTGCTCTGTTAAAGATAGATTATAGGAAAAAGAGCAGTAGCATGGTGAGCAGTTGAAGGGCCACTGAAATAGTCCTAAAGAGAGAAAATAGTGGCTTTCGAGTGGTGAGAAGTGATCATATTTATATTTATGGTATATTTCAGATTTACAACCAGACAAATTTGCTGATGCATTGTATGTAAGGCATGACAGAGAGAAGATAATTCAAGGACAATTCAAAGGTTTTGCACTGAGTAACTTGAAAACTGGAGTTGCCATACACTACAACAGACCAGAATGGGGGAAAGGGGTGAAATCAGGAATTCAGTTTTGAACACTTAATGTTTGAGGTACCCGTTAGAAACGGAAAATGCTGAAGGCATTGTGAGAAATAAAAGTCTGTAGTTCAGGTGAGAGGTCTGGGTTAAAGAAACAATTAGGGAAGTGGTCTACTTATAGATGATAATTGAATCCATAAGATGGGATGAGTCCACCAAAAGTTGAAGTATAGATAGTAAAGCAAGTGGTGGATATGTGTTGATCTCTTCTCTCTCTCTTTCTCTGTCTTTCTGTCTCTCTCTTCTCTATATAGCTGCTTAGCTCTTGAAGAACAAGAACTCTGTGTTCTATACTTTATGTATTCTCCAAAATTCCATCTACATATTAGGCCCCAATAAATGCCTATTGAATGCTAAGTGGGAAAAAAGGTACCAGTTATAAATTACAGTAGTTTAGAAATTATCTGTAACATTAGAAGAGGCTTAAAAATATATTGTTTCTATAATTCCCAAGAGGTAATGCTATATCTTTGAAGAAACAGACCATCAGAAAGAGTTTTCCAGTCATGTAGAGACTTCTTCAATTTTCTAAGAGGCCATCTGAAGGCTGCTTATGGGCAGAGAATACAGAAGCAATCGCTGACTGAAATGCCCAAACTGCTAATACACATTTCAATCAAATGCAAATCAAGGATAAAAGAACTAGAATTGAGTGAATTTTTATCTTCATTATAGTAAAATTTTCAATCATTGTAGAATTCACTTAATGTAGCTATTATAGATGTTTTAGGAGCTCTGCAGGGGAGGGGAATGTAAGCTCTTTGTTAATAAGAAGATAACTAGCTCCCAGAAACAGTTTGTCTCTATGAGAAGTAAACCAATTCTGGCTGTTCTCCTGGTGATTCTGTGCAGTATCAAATGAAATACAAAATGAGTAAGAGAGACACTCAGATGTCCTCACACTGCTAGAGGGAGCCTCTGAAGCCAAACTGCAGTCACCTCCTACCTGGACACAGCTGAGCCTTGTTAGGTCTCCGGATTTTTTTTGTTCTTAGTCAAGGAAACCTTTACTTATTTTAAAGCCTGCCATTACAAAATTACCAAATTACAAAAAGAAAGCTCAGGATCATTGAGACTTAGAACAACTGAAATCTGAAGTATCCAAATGGCAGGCAAGAGTAAGTCCACAGTTATCTTTCAAGGCATGGCTCTGCTTCCAAATATTCATTCTGAGTATTTGTATGTCAAGTTAAAAAAAATCCTTTAAATGAGGTTGGAACATTGATTGCTAGAGTGAGTGAATATTTAAAGGTTCCATTTGTGGTTTTAATGTTGTACTAAAGGATGTTTCCATTTCTCTAATATTAAAATTAACCTTTTCATTTAGTAAAGTACTCACCATTGCAAAAACAGAGAAGGAGGAAATATATTCTATATTGCATCAACTACCTTTCTAGGCTATAATAAATTCTTATTATTCTCTTTTACTTGTAGCATATTTCTCTATGTTTATAATTTCCAGACTAACATAGACTAGAACTGGCATGTTAAATAAAAATGACCAAGCAATCTAAACACAATACCTCACAATTATGCCCATAGAACATAGAGAATTTCATATCTGAAATGCCCTTTAAAAGTTATTTATAGTATCCTCACCCAAATCTGCAACCTCTTATATGCCTGGATGTTATCTTACTCATTAATTTTATCTCCAAATCATGATCAGGGATAGATGAAATTCTAGGTAACAAATGGCATTTCAATAGCCAACAGTGGATTTCAGGATTTATCTATCCTTAAGTTATCAGATTTTCTCATCATAGCTTCAGCTGGATAAGCTGTAACCCACCAAATCTTTTTATTTGTAATATTTTACTGAATTTTTGTTTGTCCTTGTCTATAAGTTCTCCTTAAATCTAAGAGCCATTCCTGGATGGCATCATTCCCTTTGGCAAATGTTCACTCTCTGTTCTTTAGTTTTGATTCAAGACTTATTATTCACCACTTATCTGTGCTTGCCATCTATTAGGCCAAGTACTTAATGATTCAAGTCCTTTATCTGATTGAATTGCTCCTTGCTGTTTGCAATGTCTGCCAATTAAATATCACCTGCAAATTTAGAAAATTGCTCCTACAACCATTCACTAAGTCATTTGCATCTACATAATTTATTTCCTTTCACAGATCTCTCTTTATCCTTTTCCTTCATTAGTGTTAAAATCCTTCCCTATCAACAACAAATATTTTTGGCCATGTTTTCCTCTTGTATTTATATACAAACAGGTTGTATGATCTCCCACATCTATGTTTTAGTTGCATCCAATATTCATATCCAGTGGATTAATTTTGAACACTCACCATTCAGACGTGCAAATATGTATTCTTATGACCACATATATTTCTTTTTAACTTCCTGCCTGTGTACAGCTGACATACTCTGGGAAACTCAATCTGTCTATTATTACTTGTTTAATCTCACGTAAGAATGAAAACCTTAGCCACTGTCCAATTGAAAGTCCCTATAAGGGCTCCCCTTCTTTTTAAGTATTTTACTCTGTTCCCCTTTGTAAAGCTATCTTCTCATTTCACAAGGCCTGCAAGCATTTATCACTGGGCAGTCACTGGCAGGTGTGTTGTAGGGAGGAAGTTCTTCTTTGGTGGGCAAAGTTTTCTTATTTTCAAGGCTGGTTTGCAGTAATGAAAATATGTAAGACTCTTTTGTGTGATCATGGAACATTTTTGATGGCTTTCAGGCACCCAGCTGAGAATCCTTTTTCATTCACAAGCATTGCTTCTCATAACAGGACCTTCTCCTGATCCCAGTGGGTGGTGGGCTCTCCCTGCACAAGGCTGTCTCTGGCCTTTGTCCTTGCCAGCTCTTCCTCCTTCTCTAGACCGTGGGAATCTTAGGTGTTCCTGCCACCCTAAATTTGACTACCTAGGAAATGGTGGTCAGAATGGTGGGAACTGTGCCTCCCTGCAGCATGTTCTGCTGGCATAGAGAGATAGGCTGGACTTTATGGGAAGAATGCCTGATCCTTCCCAACTGCCCCTGGCATGCCCAGTGTGGGTGGAAAAGGGGGCAACTCATCACATTCTCAGGTTCTCTGAACTCTCTTCCCAAAGTTAACCCTCTCCTCCCTCTAGTTTTTAAATTATTTCCCCTCACAGCAAAAATAATTAACACCGGTCCTCCTTACCCATGCTCAGGTGGAACAATTTAGGACCTTAAATAATGATTCTGTGCATGATCTTCCTATTAATCCAACATTCCCAATGAAGCTTTTATAATGGAAGTGATGGAAGTACCTGTTTCCTAAACTTTTAGAAATTCTCAACATTATTCACTTGGGTTCCAGATGCTCACTTACTAATTGTTCCTAGACAATTCCATGAGAATGTTCCTCAGGTACCACAAAATCAAAATGTAGCCAAATTCTGTGTCCCTGTTGCTCTTTTCCAATCTGCTTTTCCTTCTGCATCCCCTATTTTTGTTGTGGTGTGTTCATCTGCTCATTTTCCTCTGCTAAATTTCTCACCAAGTCTCAACCCTTCCTTCTCTTCTCTAAGTTATCAATTTCTATTATTATGCCATAGAATATTAACTGTTTTCTCAAACTCATTTTTTTGTTACTCTCCTATTACTGTTGTTTTAATTTAGACATTCCATTATTCCTCCCCAGATTGTTCAAAAAGCCATTTGTTTTTTCTCTTCCTCACTCCAATGCATTCTCAGGCCTACCTCAGCTATCTTTCTTAAACATATGTTAAATCACATTTTTCTCTTTTGTAAAATTCTTTTATAATTTGTACTGGCTAAATGATAAAGTGCAAACTCTTTATCAAGGCAAACATGCTTTTATAATTAGGCTTATTGTTGCCTCTTATACTCCTACTCATCTGAAGACCTAGCTTAAATTTCTCCTCTTCTGTGAAATCTTTTAAACTCCCCAGGCAGAAGCTGCCATTCAGCCCCTGGGTTGCCATGGCACCCTGTATTACCCTATGGCATTTTTCACACTGTGTTTTAATTATTTATCTACACATTTGTTTTTCGTGTGCACTTAGAGATCTTTGAAGGCCGAGGAACAGTATCTTCCACTCCTTTGTATCTATGATGCCAGGCACAGTGCCCAGAATACAACATGCATTCAAAAACATGTGCAGATAAATGGATGAATTTAGGGCATTCTGCTGTGTACTTGGCATACAAAGTAAACATAACCTTAGTCTTCTGTTTTCCAAAACAGGGACTATGCAGAAAGAAGCTCTCTCTCTCCCCCTATCTCTCTCGTTCTCTCTTCCTGAGATTGTACATATGCCCATTTATAGATACAGATGTAGATATATATAGATAGATGTGTAATATTACACAAAGGTAATTTGAAAAGAAGTGGAATAGGTGTTCTCAGAGGACAAGATTACTAAGAGATGGGAGTAGTTTGAAAGCCTCATGGGACAAAGTGCAAGTTTAGCTAGGGTTGAGAATTTAGGATGATGAAATGAGTACGGGCAGTCTAGGCAGATTAAAGCTGAATGTCATCTAAATGGAGTGTGATTAAATGCAAGAGGGAAGTGATATAGACTGTAGAGTATATTGCAGGCCTTTCTAAAGGTTTTAATTTTTTATGGAAAGAAGACACAGGTGTTTGAGAAAGAAGTGTGAATTTCGAGAAGTTTAGAAATGCAAATCTTTTACATCACACCCCAAATCTTTCTCTATGTAATCTTATGTTTTGTCTTCTACTCATACTCTGTCTGAACTCCTATCTGAACCTTCTTCAAGTATGCAGGTTTAAAAAAAACAGCTCTGAACTGTTTGAGTATTGTTTTTCTTACTGACATGTGACTGGGTTTATTTAAATGCTTTGCAGACAAAATGTATATTAAAACTCTGTTTTTCTCTGGAAACTGGTAAAGGAGTTAGGCGCTTGGATTCTGGAGCCAAACTTCCTAAATTTGAATAATTAATTATCTACAACTTGGCTACGTGACCATGGGCAACTTACTTCACCTCTGTTTCATCATTTGCAACATTGGAATAATAGTAGTAATTATCGTTGTGAGTACTGAGAGGTAATAAATACATAGTATGTGAGACTGTGTCAGGAATAAGTAAGCTCTATATCAGTGCTAGTAGAGTTGTTAGTCAGTTTCAAGCTATGTTTTAAATTCCTTGTGGGTTTTGTGTTAATTGCAGTGTTGTCAAATCTATTATTGATGACAAGTATGTCATCGAACTCTGGTGATGTTCTACTTTATTATGAAATACAACATATAAAATAATTCCAAGCATATATAACACAGAGCTATAGCTTTATTTTACAAAAGCACTAACTAATCATATTTCATAAACTTAACTTTCTAAAAAATTATTAACTGCCCTTCTCCATTGCAATATATTTGCTTTCGGATTTATACCGCCTACTCGTTTCTCCTTTTGAAACTCTAAGTTCGTATCTTTTATATCTATCAGGTGGGGTCTTAGTATTTTCTTGTTGATTTTGACTTCTTCATGTAGCAGTGAAGCGGTGACACAAACAAGTCACCATTACACTTTTACAAATATTTTCTAACATTTTGTTTGTAATTTAATTTGGTTCATTATGACTTTTTATTACTGTCTATTTGAATTTTTGTGTACATGTAACTATTGATAGTTTCCTTGTAACTTATTCTATTGTTTTTAAGCCCCTGAAGGATATCTTTTGTTTTTCCTGTTTGGTATCTACTTCTCCTTCCTCTAATAACAGCATCCCACTTTTCCTTGGGATTCACTACTCCCCGAGGCTTGCTTTAGGTGTTTTGCGTGTAGCTACTCCTACTCTCAGTGCTCCACCTGGGCAAGTGGTGCAGGCCTGGCATTGAGAGCACTGCCTCCTCTTGAACGCAATACTTCATAGTCAGAGCCAGCGAATGTTAAAGCTGAGGCTCTGTATTGGAACTGCAGGTAAAGGAGAATCTATGTTGATATTGGGATAGGTAAGAGGATGAAATCTAAGCCTAGAGCTACTAAAAGTCACTTTACTGCCAAGAGAGGAGAGCCTGCCTGAGACCTGGGGCAACACACACACACAAAAACACAGCTGAGAGAGGCAGCAAGCGATACCAAGGCCTGATGAAAGGAGCCTGGATCTCATCCCTGAATAGGCCAGTTTTGTGAGAATTAAATTATCTTTTCACTTCAATTGGATTGTCATTTGCAACCAAAGACACCTAATTAATTTAGCTTAGAATATATGGGCAGGTTATTTTCAAGATAGAGAATACCTTTTTTAAGAAATGGGGAAGGAGTGAAGAATTTGAAAGAGACTGAAAATAAAAGAGAAGTAGGGATAAAGAAAGGTAGAGGGGCAATTTAAACTTCATCTATATGCAGATTGGCCTCAAATGCAAGTGTCCATTCCATAACCTTACCCAAACTCCAGACTCATATATTAGATTACTTATTTCATTTTCCATTTGGATAGCTCCAAAGAGGTATATCCAGAATTGTTAAGAGAATGGAATCAAACAACTTAAGCTAATATCCTGGTTCTTCCACTTCTTAGCCATGTGACCTTGAGCAAGGTATTTAAATTCTCTAAGCCTTGATGTCTTAAATCTACATAATGGGCATATTAACTATCTATTTCATCAAATTATTATGAGCATGTAAGGAGTCAATACCTGTAAAGCTTTAGAATAGCATCTGGGTATTATTACTCATTTCTAAAATAGTAGTTTTGATTCCACATTCTGCAACTCCTAGCCAAATATTTCCTTCATTCGTTTCTTATATGCCAATAAATGGTACCACTCTCAATTAACTTGAAGTAAAGTGAGACTAGCTGAATATAACAGGCTGTTTAATTAATGGACAAAATATTTAAAATAATAGGAACAAAAGCTCAAAGTCTAGTCTTTCAACAAAGATAAAAACATTTTATATAAAGTCCAAATTTAGTAGGCTATAGTAGGTTAATTGATTATATTAAAGAGCAATGAGATCCCATTGAATGGTTATTAATTAGGGGAGTGTTATTACCTAATATATGCCACGTGGCCACCACTCATTCTTTTATGTACAAATATTTTCTAGATATTGAGGCTTCAGTAGTAAACCAATATATTTTATGAAATCTCTGAACAACTTAAGCTTACATTTTACCAGAGGAAGACAAATGAACAAGTTAGTACATAATAAAATAATTATGTGTTATAAAGAACAATAAAATAGAATAAGAGAGATAGGTAGTACAAAGGATGGAAGCTGTTCTTTTGAAAAGGGTGGCAATGGCAGTCCTCTCTAATAAGTTTTAAGCAAATGCTGAAAAAAAAATGAGGTGGACAGAGAAATATCTGGGGGAACAGCATTTTAGGCAGATAGGAGAGATGGAAATTGAAAAGGCCAAGTTCATGAGTATAAGGAAGTACAAGGGGTACCATAAGCTTGGAGCATGGTGACAGAGGGAGAGATAAAGAGATCACAAAGAGAGTTGATTGGGCAGATTATGTAGACAATTTTAAGGACAGTTTTTACTCTGAGTGGGATGGAAACCCATCAAAAGTCTTCTAGCAGGAAAATGACTGGATCACTCTGGCTGCTGTGTTAAAATATATTGAAGGCAGTCAAGAGTGGAAAGGGAGAGTAATTGGACCTCTGCAGCTACAATCCAGAGAAGAGATAATTGTGCCTAGGAACAAGATAGTGAGTGGAGCTGGGGAAAATGGAAACAAAGGCTGTTTTTTTTTGTTTGTTTGTTTTTGTTTTCTGCTGCTGTGGCTGAAAAGACAAAATTACAAAGCGTTGAGTTTAGAAGAGATCGTTGGCTTTGGTCTTTTTTTAATTTTTTAATATATTTTTATTATACTTTAAGTTCTAGGGTACATGTACACAACATGCAGGTTTGTTACATATGTATACATGTGCCATGTTGGTGTGCTGCACCCATTAACTCATCATTTACATTAGGTATATCTCCTTAGGGACATGGATGAAGCTGGACACCATCATTCTCAGCTTTGGTCTTTCTCTCATTTCCCCACAGCAAATCCTATCAGTCTACCTTCCAAATATGTGTTGGATTTATTACATTTTTAAAACACAGAACCTGAGGAAGTTTTTACCAATCTATCCGAGTCAACAGATACAACAAGATCTATTTGTTTTTCCTGCAACATATTCTTGAATTCATTTTCTTGGTTCATCTTCACAATAGCTTCATTCCACTGATGTGGACACTGTGACTCAAAGAGGATTCAAAACTCTTTTAGGCTCACATGGGCATTAAATGTGTCAACAGTATCCATAACTAATGCCTTTGATGTCACTAAAGATGAGAGAATCATGGAAGGATTTTGAGGTTGAATATCAACAACACAAGGGACTTACACTAGATTCTCACAGCTTTTGCAGCAAACCATGGAGTTTAACAGCTGAACATGAGGAGAGCATAAAAAATGAAGAGACTAGAAATCGAGGCTTGAAAAGTGTGGAAAATGTTTGGAATGGTCATGTGGGATTTAAATAAAAGGTCAATACCTAATGAATTAAAGGACACTGGAAAATCAGTGAAAGCTCTATTGACGTTAGCTACCAGGGTATTGAAATGAACTCCATCAGCCAAATGTCATGACTAGCTACATCAATAACCCAGTGTGCAGGATCCTAGACAATAGGAGTGGGAATGAGCACAGGAGGCATAGAAAAAGAGCAAGAGCTTGAGCATGGCTTGGGCAAAAAATATACTTATTTTGAGCCAACATGGCGTGGGAATTCTCTTCCATCATTTTCACTATTTATTAGAGGCCATGGAATTTTGCCTTTCTTAGATACTCAAGGAACCTGTTTTTTTGTTATGTATTAATGAGACTGTATGTATGTTATCTCCATTCTTGTTTTGTTTTGTTTTACGTTGTCAATTACATGTGCTTTCTGAAGTCTTACCACCTCTACCAGACAAACCTCACAATAGTATCTTCTTCTCCTTCTTTGAAAACTTTGAGACCTGGCTAAATGTTTCTCTTCACACAAAAACCGACCAACCTCCTAATAGATTTCAGAATCAATGTAGATATTCCTTACAACAATCATTTTGGGTTGGGCCATGATTCAGATAGATTTTATTTTCTAAAGCAGTCTTAGGTTTTCAGAAAAATTGAGTAGGAAGTGTGAATAATTTACCCTATTATTACCATGTTGCATTTCTGAGGTACATTTGTTACAGTTAATGAACCTTGCAATCATTATTGGAGACGGATCTCACTCTGTCATCCAGGCTAGAGTTCAGTGATGCTATCACAGCTCACTGCAGCCTCGAACTCTTGAGCTGAAGGGATCCTCCCACCTCAGCCTTCTCAACAGCTGGGACTAGAGCCATGCACCACCATGCCTAGCTAATTTTTTTAATGTTTTTTTTTTTTTTCAGAGGTGGAGGTCTCTCTATGTTGCCCAGGTTGGTCTCAAACTCCTGGCCTCAAGGGATCCTCCCATCTTGGCCTCCCAAAGTGTTGGGATTACAGGCATAAGCCACCTTGTCTGGCCAATGAACCAGTATCAATACATGATTATTAACTAGGGTGTACAGTTTACATTAGAGTTCATTCTTTCTATGGGTTCTGACAAGTGTATAATGTCAGCAGTGTATATCCATCATTACAGTATCATCCAAAATAGTTTTATTGCCCTGAAAATCCCCTATGCTTCATCTATTCATCCCTCTCTCCCTCACCCCATTTTGAGCTATTTTAAACTTGTTTCTTTTATCTTCTCTAACACTCTGCCATGAACCTCAAGGTCAAATTGTAGAACTTTCGTATTTCAGTCTCTGATTATCTCTTTCTAACATACTCTTTCATTTCTTCACCCATACTTCATCTGTTTTTCAAATTCATTTGATCTTCTGATTAACTTTTCCAGAATTGTATCCAAGTTTATGTCTCTGATCATGACTATGCTTCCTTGATCATTTTAGCTCTTCTTTCATCTCATTTAATTCCCTTACCAAGTTTATCCATCCCGTCTCAACCTTGATATGAACGTTTTCATCTCTGCTCCTAGACTTGGGCATTCAATCTCAGCTGAAGAAAGTCACACCACTGTGTAAACTAGCAGCAATGAAAAAGTATCAGTTTCATATAAACCTCCACTCAGTCTTTAGTGGCACTGATCTATTCTTTTATCTGTTCTGATTTAGCAGTCACTTTCCCTTTCCTCAGTGTCTATTTCAATCTTCACCACTCTCCTGTAGACTGTTACATAATACATGTCCCCATAACTGTCAACATACTTAATCTCCAATTTTTATCAAGAAATTTGAAGGAATAAGAAAGTATCTTTGTCAATTTTCCATTCTCTTGCCTATCTATTATTAATATACACATTCTCATCATATTATATTCAGTATCAAAGTAACATCTTTACCTCATCAAAATCAATTTTCAGTTTAATCATTTTTGATGGAGTCAAATCTGTTCCAGGATATTTATCCTTCACTGGCTTTCTTATATTACATTTTCCTTCTTTCTTTTTCTTCCTTAGCTTATAATTTTACTCAAGTCTCTGTTAACTTAAAAACAAACAAAAACTCTACCAAAACCAATCACCCTTCCAATTATTATCTCTTTCTTCCCCTCTCCATCTAAAATTTCTGAAAAAATAATACATATGCATGTCATTTTCACCTTTTCACATCCAAGTTTTTCCATCATCTTTTGCAGTCTGGCTTTTTCTCCCACTATGCTACCAAAAGAGTTCTGGCTTGGGTAACCAACAACTCCCAAATGGCCAATCTAGTGAACATTTGGCAGTTCTTATCATCAACATCTCAAATAGTTCTGACATTGCTAGTCATAGCTTATTTTTTGAAACTTTCTTATTTTTTTCATAAATTCTTCTACTTTTGTCAGTTCTTAAGTGACAGCTTTCTCTGGGTTTCATCCTAAGATTAGCCCAGTGATCCTCTTACTCCATGTGTTCTTTTTGGCAGTCTGATGTACTTTCATGATTTCAACTACCACCCACAGGTTGCTGACTCCCAAATGTATACCTCCTATTGCACTTTCACAGTGAGCTTCAGAGTGCTACATATCCAACTCACCCTATTCTAAACTGTCCTCCTCCTCTAAATCTTTTTCAGCAGTCTCCGTCCCAATTAGTTACACAACCATCCTTTTATGTATTTGTACTATGAACTGATGAATTATTCCAGACTTCTCCCTTCTCACTTTAGTCAATAAATTCTGTTTATCCTACGTCCTTTTTATCTCTGATTTCCTGTCTTTCATTCTATTCACAACATTAGTATGGTAGGATAGATTCTCATCACTTTTTGCTTGGAGAGCTGCAAAATTCTCATAAATTTTGGCTGCTTTCCGTGCTGTTTCTAACCTTTCTATCTTTACTTTTACTCTTTTGTCTGTCAGTAGACGTCCTTTACTTTCTGCCAATCCCTCTTTACCTAGATAATTACTACTTGTTATTTTGTCATCAGGCTATATTTCTCCTCCTTCAGGAAATTCACCTTTACTCTACCTTCTTTGTTGCTTTCTTAGTGCTTCTCTATCATTGCAACTAGTGCATTGTATTATAAGTGTCTAGTTTAACCTCTGTGTTTCTCATTAAGACAAGATCTCTTCAAGGGCAAGAACCATGTTTTATTTATCTTTGTATCTCCAGTGCCTAGCACAGTGCATAGCACATAGAGGCCATCAACAAAATGTTTTCATGATTAATGTCTATGTCTTACTCACACTTGCATCCCTCCATAGCACTTTGACCATGGCATGTGATTAACACATGTTAAGTGGTGTATGTTTTGGAATATTTATAGGCAGGGTGCAGTGGCTCATGCCAGTAATTCTAGCACCTTAGAAGGCTGAGGCGGGCACATCACCTGATGTCAGGAGTTCAAGACGATCCTGGCCAACATGGCGAAACCCTGTCTCCACTAAAAATACAAAAATTAGCCAGGTGTGGTGGCAGGTGTGTGTAATCATAGCTACTTGGGAGGCTGAGGCAGGAAAATCGCTTGAACCCAGGAGGCGGAGGTTGCAGAAAGCCGAGATTGTGCCACTGAACTCCAGCCTGGGCAACAGAGTGGGACTCCATCTCTAAATAAATAAATTAAAATAAATTAAATAATAAAATAAAATATTTATAAAGCCTCCCGGTAAATATATGCTTTCTATTGTTAATGCATTGATGAATTAAAATACCCATCACAGAAATTCATTTATCTAGTAAAAGTAAAGAATTGCCAAACTTTGTGTCAACCATGAAAAATAAGGAAAGCTGTGTAGCCCCGTGCAGCTGATTTACTCTGTTTAGCCTTGGGAGCATTTTATTTCTCAGAAAATGGCATTATTGGCATTATAATTACTAAAAAAAAGTATCTTATACTCCAATATTATATGTCTACTTTCAAAAACATTCTTTACTCTCATGAAACCACGTGGGTGGGTGCAGTGACAAAAAAGCCTAGTGTTATACTAGAAGTTTAGAAATTGAGAGATAGGACTCTCAACGGTGCTATATTTTAACATGGAAACATCACTATTAATACTTACATGCTACGTATAGTACTTTATCCTAATTTTACAGATTTATAATTTAGTCCACTTATTCTTCCTTTTTTTCCATTTTCCTGGGTTCTGGCTTTATTCCATTGTTAGATCTATTTTCCTTGGGGAGTAAAATTCTTGTCATATAATTTAGCATTTGATAATCAGTTAGCATGAAGAGATTTAATTTCCAGGTGGCGGAAATATTCAGGTAAAATTAGGCTGAAGGAACAGGTTATTTTTAAATACAAAACTACCAGTCATGTTCTTTATATAAAATAAATCTTCCATCGAAATAACCATCAAGCTTTTTTCTTCATATAAACCCCAAAGGAATTTTTTAAGTATGTACCACTCTACATTTATAATTGACATATTAATTTTGCAATCATTTAGAAAATTGTAAAGGGCACAATTTACAGACAGTACTGATCATTACCTGTTTTCTCTTAAACCCATACATACCATTTTCTATTCTGCTATATACTGTGAGCCTTATAGGGATGAGAATCTGCAAACCAGATTTCCCAGGCTCCTTTGCCATCTGCTTCTCCGTAATTTCCACCAGAGGGAAACCACTGAAGATACCAGACAGAAAAAGAAAGAGAAGAGCCTTCTGCTTTAAATGGTTATTTCAGTGGCTGCAGCAGCAGTGGCAGTAGGCAATTCTCGATCCCAGCAGCTAGGGCACAGGCAGCAACTTTTTGGTAATTCCAGGTCTGATCAAGGGGCATATGCCTGGCAGATACAATCAACTGACACATCAGTAACACTTGATATCTGTGTTTTACTCTTTTCTTTTTGCTTTTCCAATGTCCTACTCTGTTCATCCTTTGCTCTTTGATTCCTTCTAGCACCTTTGTGATCAACCCACAATATTAAATTCTCCTCTTTTCAAAATTTTAGGAATGGTTTTCATTTCCCTGAGTGGGCATCGGCACTGACATATGTATATTGTGTTGTAAATACTGATAACTTAAAATAATATTGTCAAGTCACTTTTAAAAATATATCTGTTAGAATCTAAATATCACAGTGATTTGACCTCATGCTTTAATAGGTAGAATATTTATATCATTTTATTTTATGCTTGAACTATATTTATATTCCGTCCCACCCTCACACAATTGTAATTCAAATACAATAGAAATGTGTGTTTGAAAGTCTTTTCTTGATCACCAAAGTATTTTTGCATAAAAAATATGCATACAAATTAAAATTGCAATCCTTATTAGATAACCAGTGACTATAAAGTTTTAGGTATAAAATCATTTTATCTGAATTGAGTCATGATTCGATTAGTATACAATCTATGGATTCAGTGTCTATAAAAATAAAATTTTACTACAAATGCAGCTTACAATGTTATGGATAGAGCCTTTAAAAAAATAATTTATACATCCATGGGTCAGTACTAATTATGGTTTAAATGAGGTAGAGTTTAGCATTAAGACTTAATTTCTGTATTTTTTTACTTTATAGAAATCTTTTTCAAACAAATTAATATATGAAAAAGGAAGATTTAGTGTCTATTTCAAAATGTCACTCAACACCTTGAAATTTTTCTGTGCTGAATATACTGGCTTGCCCTTGGAAAGTCTTCTAGTACCCCGAAATACTCCACTTTAAAAGCTGCTGACTTGAAAGCCAGCCGAAGAAGAAACTATATCATCAAACATCCAACTGTCTCTAATTCAGAGTTATCTTTGTTTTTAATTGTTTTGGTACTTCTATCCTAAACTTGATACACTTTTTATTTCTTATATAAAGTTCTCTGTGGGCCTCTCTTCCCTTCTAAACTAGGAGAAAATAATTTCTCAGTTACATTAACTCACCCTTAAATATTTCTCCTGTACTAGGCAGAAGATATCTCTCATTTATCTGTTTCACATCTTTTGGCCAGATTTGTGTTTTCATAAATTTTAAGAACACATTAATTGCAGAAAATTATAAGAGTAGTGAGGCAGAGAAGGACTTGAGGAGACTTTACTGTATTATTAGTTTTTAAATAGACTCTGTATGTACATCATATCAATCATTTGCTCTCTCTCTCTGACTGCATTTTCCTCTCTTAAAAGTATGTATGTACTGGACCACTGATGTCTGGTTTTAATAAGAAAGCTCTCTAACATGAGATCTAATCACTGTGGAATAATCATATGAATTCAGAGCTCACTTTCCATCATTTCTTCTTTGACTCTTCTTTAATGTGATGGTTTGTGCATAATCATTATGATATATATATAATTGCACTATATGAAACATTCTTTTAAGTTTGGTAGCCCCTTAGAAAGGCACACATGAGTTAATCCTGTTAATTTTAAAATTCTTACTGCCTTGTACAGAGATATTCAGTGGCAATATTTATTTAAAATATACTTAGATTCACAAAAGTATGTGTATGATCAGAAGGTATAATAACAATAATAAGCTTGCTTTTCTGGAGCTCCCTCATAACATTTTTATGCCATTTCAACGGTGTAATTTTGCTTTATAGGGGTAAATACACCTCATAAAGTTTGAATATGATGAATTTTATTGGAAAGCTAAGTTATTTTATGATATTTTATTAAAGTATCATTATGTAATTGAATTAACATTTGTGACTGTTAAAAATTAGAACTTACATCTCTACTGGTAACAGTCAGAATACAGTTAAGGGAATGTTGTGTACCTTTAACTTGATAGTCATTTTCTAATGTTGACTGCTCTTTCCTTCTTGAAATGTTATTTTCTGTTGGCATTCATGACAACCCATTTTCTCAATTTTCTTTTAATCTCTCTATCTACTCTCTCTTCTACTACAGAAGTCTTTTCTGCAGGTTTCTTCTCCTCCACCTGCTTAATAGTTTTCCTAAAGCCTAGTCAGAGTGACTAAATATCCTCTTGAACAAAATAAAAACCTAGTTCCAATGAATAATTTTATATTTTTTTCTGTCTAAAAATCATATGTCAGCTTCTTTAGGCCTCAATTTTTTATTTGCAAAAGGACTCCCTCTAAACTATAAATTATCATACAATAATGACATGCTCTTACATGCAAATAATACAGTGAAATTGATTGTTTATGAAGAACATTCTATTTCTTGTGTATGATTGTTATACAATAAACTTATATTTTCAAAACATAGTATTTGGAAGTGATCTTACCATTAACATACTTGTACTCCTCATTTTTATAGGTGAAAAGGCAAATCTCCAAAATTAAACTAACTAGTGTAAGCACATAAAACTAATTAAAAACAACATCAACATACTAATTTGAATGCTTTTTATGTTTAATTTGCATCTAGCAAGTGAAGTTTATTAGCATAATAACTCATTAAGGATTTTAACCACTATCTATATAGAATAAATTTGTATAATGCCTTTTCTTTACACTAATTTTAACATAATTGCTAATCTGGGTTTAGATCAGGACAGAGCCCTTAGAAACATAAAGGTAGAACACTGAATTTGTGACTTTTAAAAGAATAGATGAAGTTGCACGGTTTTAATAAGAAGGATGAGGACTGATGATTGCCCATTTTCTATTAAAAATAACGATAATAATGCTTTGCAATAAAATTCTATATGTAACTTACGTATTAAATAGGCCAAATTCATTAGGATTTTATAGAATATAGAAATAGCTTTATTATTTTCCCTACCACTGCCTTAAGAAACCTTTTATTTCTACTCTTCTCCATTCCTTGCAAACAATTTAGGTTAGATCCTTTAGCCTTCTGAGTACTTTAAAGCATTTGAGAAATTATTCCAATTCTAGCAATGATGCACTAGCTTTTATTGGACTAGCCCTATCAGAATAAAAATTGAAAATTCAGGATCAAATTGAAAAAAAATACAGAAAAGACTGGAGAGCCACCCAAAGCAGGCAGAAACTGCAGGTACCCATGAAAATAATAACTGCACTGGGTGGAGCCCTCCTTTATAAGGCTTAGTCATTGAGGACCCACTTCAGTTCAGCGGAGATGGGGTGGACAGAGCTCAAGTAGAAAGTCAGTCTTATTAACTAACCTGTCAGAGGATGGAGTTTGAATCAGCTAGGGTTGCCAGAAATTGAAAAGGGAAACACAAGAAGGAGGATGCCACAGAAGAGTGAGCCCCAAAATCTGTGTATAAACTTTCTAAAATCCTTAGCTGACCCCTAAGCTGCACATATGTGGGAGAGATCCTAGGAAAATTAGCAAAGAGTAATGGCTAGAAGGCTAAACATGTTAAAGAGGGGATTACAATTGTTGCCTATGACAGGGAAGATACAGATTGAATTTTGAATTCCTCTAAGTCAGAAGGGCTTGAGGAGAACCACAGGCTTTCCCCCAGAAACTCCAGAAGGCTGTATCTTAGAAATATGTGGATTAGGAAAACCAAGGGATTTGCCCTAGGAACTAAGATTACATCAAATAGACCTGACTTAACAACGTTTAAAGCTAAATATCCACAAATTCAAGAGGAACAGATAGTGATTTAACCATCCACTGAAGCAAAAATCAATCCTTTTCAGAATATACAATTTCAGAGACATAATCACAAGTCTTAACAATGTATCAACCACAAAGTCCAATATATAATCAAATGTAACCAGAAATGTGAGGAACCAGGAAAACGCAATGTATTCTGAGATGATAAGATATTGAAATTTTAGAAAACAAGGACTTTAAAGAAGCCATTATAAATGTGATCATGAACTTTTAAGAAAAGATAGTCATAACTGATAAAAAGATAGGAAATCTCAGCAGAAAAATAAAAATTATTTCAAAAAATTGAAATTCTGGAAAGAAAAAATAAGCAATCTAGAATGAAAAAGCTACTGAAAGGACTTAACAAAAATTCGAAGATGGCAGAATATCAGTAAACTTGAAGGCAGATCAAGACAAATTGTCAAATCTGAAGGTCAGGTAGTAAAAATATCTTAATAAAACAAGCAAGGCCTCAGTGACTTAGGAGACAACATTAAGTGATCTAACTTGAATATTCTCTGAGCCTCAAATCAAGAAGAGAAAGGAAAGAAGGTAAAAAAAATTGAAGAAATAATTCCCTGTATTTACTAAATGTAACTTATCCCAGAAGTTTAGTGAACTCTCATCATAATAAATGCAAAGAAAATAATATCTAGAACATCATAATTAAATTTCTAAACACCAAAAAATGAAGAGAAAGTTGTAAAATGGCCACTAACACATACAAAAAATATACTACATATAAAGAATCAGGATACAGATGATGGCTAATTTATCATCAGAAATAATATATGGCAAAACTGATAGAATCACAACTTTAAAATGATGAACATTAAAAAACCCTGTAAATTCAGAGTTTGATAACCAGTAAGAATATCATTTTTAAATGAGGGTTAAAAAAGACATTTCAAGGTAAACAAAAGTTGAGAGTATATGCTACCTATGTAGCCCTGCACTTCAAGACACTCTAAAGAAAGTTCTTCAGGTTGAAGGTAAATTATACCAAATGGGAGCTCAAATATATGTAAGGAATAAAGAGCCCCAGATACAGTAGATAAGTGATTATATCCCAGCAACTGTCTTTTTTTTTTCTTTCTGTGCCTTTAAAAGACAATAAGTATTTAAATAAAAAACTATGATATTTGGTATGAGGTTAATTAAATATGTGACCACAATATCAAAAGGATAGAGTGAATGCAAATAAAATTATATTGCTGAAAGTTTATTACTTTTTATGTGAAGTAGTACAATATTAACTTTAGATAGAATGTGGTAAGTTAAGAAGGCATATTATGACCTTTAGACTAACCACAAACAAAAATACAAAGGGAGACAACTAAAAAGGCAGTAAGAGCAATAAAATCAAATACTGAAATATATTTAATTAACCCCAAGTAAAACAGGAAAAGAAGCAACAGAGAAAAAATAGTATACATATAAACCAAATAGTAAGTTATAAACCTAAACACAACTATTCAATAATTTATGAGGGAAATGTAATAATTATAAATGTCTATGTGCCTAATAACAGAGCCTCAAAAAACTGAAGCAGATTCTGACAGGACTAAAGAAAGACACAGAGGTTTTAAACACCTTTCTGAGAATTGAAAGAACAAAGAAAAATATATACGTATGTACAGACCCATCTTGATTAGATTACAAAATGAAATGATTAGTTTCTAAGCAGTGAATGTTTTAATTTTTTCCAATAACATCACATTTTTTAAAAGAAAACAATAGTCCATCCTGGCTAACACGGTGAAACCCCGTCTCTACTAAAAATACAAAAAAATTAGCCGGGCTTGGGGGCGGGCGCCTGTAGGCCAGCTACTCTACTCGGGGGGCTGAGGCAGGAGAATGGGGTGAACCTAGGAGGCGGAGCTTGCAGTGGGCCGAGATCGAGCCAATGCACTCCAGCCTGGAGGACAGAGTGAGACTCTGTCTCAAAAAAAAAAAAAAAAAAAAGTACAAAATTGCATGTGTAAGTTACATTGTGATTTCATCACATATCATATACTCTTTCTGTTTTGGGGGTGTAAGTTGAGCAAAGAAAAGGTCTTCTTCTAAACCCTTTTCTATTACAGGATATATTTTAACATTTAGGTTTATTTTGTCATCTACTTTTCTTTCCACAAAGTTCATAAAATAGTATTGAGTGAGACTTTTGTACTCAACTCCACCACCTAATGCTTAACCAACCTAAATACATCGCACTTATATTATATGAAATCAGCTTCAAGGTGTTACTGTTGAACCTTTAGGTATGAGACAAATAATTGAATCTTTAAGTATGAGACAAATAAATAAATTAATTCTTACCTTAAAGACAAGTTCTCCTACCAAGCCATTCCATGTCCCATCTTCTTGTGGGCTTCCGTATTTGTGATCCGGTGCTACATAAATTTCATAGTTAAAACCCAGGTAGTTAGATAAGGCATCCAAAACATCAATGGAGAAGCCCTGGTATTTCTTCGGCTTACCCAAGACATTTTCAGAGACCATCACAAAAGGTTCTTCCTACATGGAAATAAGAGAAATTGCTGATGTCAATCTATAGTGCTCCCTAAAAGCAAAGATTAATTCTTTAAAAGAGTTTTGATTAAATCTAAAAATTGCTTTATACTTTGAAAGAATCAACTCAGGAATATAACTTATGCATTATTAAAGCATCATATTATTTAACAATGCTTAATCATTCAATTTCTTATCATCTCCCTTTTAATTATTACCATATCAAAAATTAGATAAAAGTAACTAAAAAACTTAGGGTCCATGAATTTATTTTCCCTGTCCTCAGAGGACCAATCTGAGATTCCTCAATAATAAAACATTCAACAAACTATAAATTTATCATATCTATTCTCAGGAATTTATTGTTTGTAAACCATGTAAATTACATCCAATAAAATTTTAACAGCTATAATCTACATAAAACTATCTGGAAAGATAAAAAAATTCTAAGAACATATAATTTAGCTGAAATTAATAATATCGCATTTACTGGGAGTTATTCACTAAGTAATTTTGTGACTTTGATATAAACACACATTTCATTGGAAAAATAGCTTCTTTATGACTGATATGAGAAATTCACTTACCTTTTCAATAAACTGTCTAATTTAGTAAATTTAGCAAACAGATTTCTGCTTCCACCTCTTTTATCTTTTCCCATTTTTGTCTTTTTAAAGCTAACAAATAGACCCCTTTCACTTTTGAGAACACCTGGTGTTAAGAAAGCTTGATTGATTTGAAACATACTGGCAGACTACAGAAAATTAGATAATCTATTCCTTAATTTTCTACATTTGCTCAGAAATCTTTCAGAAACAGTAATATTTACAGATAACCACTCATGGTGTATGTAGTCCATCCAGCCCTCTGGCCAGGATAAAATTTCTCCTTGTACATAAGCCAGAATACCCAAAGGTTTTTTTTTTTTTTTTTGAATCATTTTTCCTCAGAGATTCACAAAATAGCCTTCATAATGCTTTCATTTTGGCTTTTATTCAAAGACACTATAAGTAGCTTACAAAATCACTGCACCTGTTATAGGAATATTGTCAACTATAATATACAATTTTCTCCCTAAAAATTGCTATGAGATAAATTTTGTAATTGTTCAGGGTCAAAGAGCTTCATTTGCCTCAGTAGTGCCTTTTTCAAAATGATAAAAAACAATGTAACCAATTATTGAGGTATTTCTTTTCATTTTGGATATTCAGAAAATCAGTACTAAGTTTGATGTTCATCTATAACTATGTTGATATTGTGGTATTTGTAACATTTCTTTAATCTTGGTTATCTAAGGTACTTACATTTTCTAATTTTGAAAACATATTTTAGTTTCACTGTTTATATGTTATCTTAGAGCAAAATGAACTAGTAAATGGACAGTTGGTAGAGTAGGTTAC
This sequence comes from Nomascus leucogenys, assembly GCF_006542625.1. Classification (NCBI taxonomy): domain Eukaryota; kingdom Metazoa; phylum Chordata; class Mammalia; order Primates; family Hylobatidae; genus Nomascus; species Nomascus leucogenys. Next base: position 76,027,443 of record NC_044389.1, on the reverse strand, counting down.
TGCTAGTTGTCCTCCAGAGGAGTTCTCTTCTTCTCTAATTATATTTTTTTATATTTTACCACTATGGAGAATAAAGACAATCTGTAGTCCTACTTCAGGCAAAGTGGCTTGCTTCATGGCCATGTGACTAATTCTGCTCAATGGGATGTAAGCAGGGTGGTTTGTGCAACATTTCTTTTTCTTTCTGCTACCTGAAAACTAGAAAGAACATACAATGGCTGGTGCTCTGGTAACTATCTGAGACTACACACAGCAGAGAAAGGAGAGAAGTCTATGTCCCTGACACCTAAAATGCTGTACAATACTTGGGCCAACTCGCCAAGGCTCTAGAATGTAAGAAAGAAAGAAATATCCCAGCACTTTGGGAGACCGAGGTGGCAGATCATGAGGTCAGGAGATCAAGACCATCCTGGCTAACATGGTGAAACCCCATCTCTACTAAAAATACAAAAAAGTAGCTGGGTGTGGTGGTGGGCGCCTGTAGTCCCAGCTACTCGGGAGGCTGCGGCCGGAGAATGGCATGAACCCAGGGGGCGGAGCTTGCAGTGAGCCAAGATCGTGCCACTGCACTCCAGCCTGGGCAACAGAGTGAGACTGTGTCTCAAATAAATAAATAAATAAATAAAGGTGGAGCCAAGATGGCCGAATAGGAACAGCTCCGGTCTGCAGCTCCCAGCCTGAGCGACACAGAAGACGGGTGATTTCTGCATTTCTGTTTGAGGTACCGGTTTCATTTCACTAGGGAGTGCCAAACAGTGGGTGCAGGACAGTTGGTGAAGCGCACTGTGTGCGAGCCGAAGCAGGGCGAGGCATTGCCTCACTCGGGAAGCGCAAGTGCTCAGGGAGTTCCCTTTCCTAGTCAAAGAAAGGGGTAACAGATGGCACCTGGAATATCGGGTCAGTCCCACCCTAATACTGTGCTTTTCCAACAGGCCTGGAAAATGGCACACCAGGAGATTGTGTCCCGCACCTGGCTCGGAGGGTCCTATGCCCACGCAGTCTCACTGATTGCTAGCACAGCAGTCTGAGATCAAGCTGCAAGGTGGCAGCAAGGCTAGGGGAGGGGTGCCCGCCATTGCCCAGGCTTGCTTAGGTAAACAAAGCAGCCAGGAAGCTCGAAGTGGGTGGAGCCCACCACAGCTCAAGGAGGCCTGCCTGCCTCTGTAGGCTCCACCTCTGGGGGCAGGGCACAGACAAACAAAAAGTCAGCAGGAACCTCCACAGACTTAAATGTCCCTGTCTGACTGACAGCTTTGAAGAAAGTAGTGGTTCTCCCAGTACGCAGCTGGAGATCTGAGAATGGACAGACTGCCTCCTAAAGTGGGTCCCTCACCCCTGAGAAGCCTAACTGGGAGGTGACCCCCCAGTAGGGACAGAATGACACCTCACTCGGCCGGGTACTCCTCTGAGACAAAACTTCCAGAGGAACTATCAGACAGCTGAATTTGTGGTCTCATGAAAATCTGCTATTCTGCAGCCACCGCTGCTGACACCCAGCCTAACAGGGTCTGGAGTGGACCTCTAGTAAACTCCAACAGACCTGCAGCTGAGGGTCCTGTCTGGTAGAAGGAAAACTAACAAACAGAAAGGACATCCACACCAAAAACCCATCTGTACGTCACCATCATCAAAGACCAAAAGTAGATAAAACCACAAAGATGGGGAAAAAACAGAGCAGAAAAACTGGAAACTCTAAACAGCAGAGCACCTCTCCTCCTCCAAAGGAATGCAGTTCCTCACCAGCAACGGAACAAAGCTGGATGGAGGATGACTTTGACAAGTTGAGAGAAGAAGGCTTCAGATGATCAAACTACTCTGAGCTACAGGAGGAAATTCAAAACAATAGCAAAGAAGTTAAAAACTTTGAAAAAAAATTAGAAGAATGGATAACTAGAATAACCAATGGAGAGAAGGCCTTAAAGGAGCTGATGGAGCTGAAAGCCAAGTTTCGAGAACTACGTGAAGATTGCAGAAGCCTCGGTAGCAAATGCAATCAACTGGAAGATAGGGTATTGCTGATGGAAGATGAAATGAATGAAATGAAGCGAGAAGGGAAGTTTAGAGAAAAAAGAATAAAAAGAAATGAACAAAGCCTCCAAGAAATTTGGGACTATGTGAAAAGACCAAACCTACGTCTGATTGGTGTACCTGAAAATGACTGGGAGAATGGAACCAAGGTGGAAAACACTCTGCAAGATATTATCCAGGAGAACTTCCCCAGTCTAGCAAGGCAGGCCAACATTCAGATTCAGGAAATACAGAGAACGCCACAAAGATACTCCTTGAGAAGAGCAACTCCAAGACACATAATTGTCAGATTCACCAAAGTTGAAATGAAGGAAAAAATGTTAAGGGCAGCCAGAGAGAAAGGTCGGGTTACCCACAAAGGGAAGCCCATCAGACTAACAGCTGATCTCTCAGCAGAAACTCTACAAGCCAGAAGAGAGTGGGGGCCGATATTCAACATTCTTAAAGAAAAGAATTTTCAACCCAGAATTTCATATCCAGCCAAACTAAGCTTCATAAGTGAAGGAGAAATAAAATACTTTACAGACAAGCAAATGCTGAGTGATTTTGTCACCACCAGGCCTGCCCTAAAAGAGCTCCTGAAGGAAGCACTAAACATGGAAAGGAACAACCAGTACCAGCCACTGCAAAAACATGCCAAATTGTAAAGACCATCGAGGCTAGGAAGAAACTGCATCAACTAACGAGCAAAATAACCAACTAACATCATAATGACAGGATCATATTCACACATAACAATATTAACGTTAAATGTAAATGGGCTAAATGCTCCAATTAAAAGACACAGACTGGCAAACTGGATAAGCAGTCAGGACCCATCGGTGTGCTGTATTCAGGAAACCCATCTCACGTGCAGAGACACACATAGACTCAAAATAAAGGGATGGAGGAAGATCTATCAAGCAAATGGAAAACAAAAAAAGGCAGGGGTTGCAATCCTAGTCTCTGATAAAATAGACTTTAAACCAACAAAGATCAAAAGAGACAAAGAAGGCCATTACATAATGGTAAAGGGATCAATTCAACAAGAAGTGCTAACTATCCTAAATATATATGCACCCAACACAGGAGCACCCAGATTCATAAAGCAAGTCCTGAGTGACCTACAAAGGGACTTAAACTCCCACACAATAATAATGGGAGATTTTAATACCCCACTGTCAACATTAGACAGATCAATGAGACAGAAAGTTAACAAGGATATCCAGGAATTGAACTCAGCTCTGCACAAAGTGGACCTAATAGACATCTACAGAACTCTCCACCCCAAAACAACAGAATACACATTTTTTTTCAGCACCACACCACACCTATTCCAAAATTGACCACATAGTTGGAAGTAAAGCTCTCCTCAGCAAATGTAAAAGAACAGAAATTATAACAAACTGTCTCTCAGACCACAGTGCAATCAAACTAGAACTCAGGATTAAGAAACACACTCAAAACCGCTCAACTACATGGAAACTGAACAACCTGCTCCTCAAAGACTACTGGGTACATAACGAAATGAAGGCAGAAATAAAGATGTTCTTTGAAACCAACGAGAACAAAGACACAACATACCAGAATCTCTGGGTCACATTCAAAGCAGTGTGTAGAGGGAAATTTATAGCACTAAATGCCCACAAGAGAAAGCAGGAAAGATCCAAAATTGACACCCTAACATCACAATTAAAAGAACTAGAAAAGCAAGAGCAAACACATTCAAAAGCTAGCAGAAGGCTAGAAATAACTAAAATCAGAGCAGAACTGAAGGAAATAGAGATACAAAAAACCCTTCAAAAAATTAATGAATCCAGGAGCTGGTTTTTTGAAAAGATCAACAAAATTGATAGACCGCTAGCAAGACTAATAAAGAAGAAAAGAGAGAAGAATCAAATAGATGCAATAAAAAATGAAAAAGGGGATATCACCACTGATCCCACAGAAATACAATCTACCATCAGAGAATACTACAAATACCTCTATGCAAATAAACTTGAAAATCTAGAAGAAATGGATAAATTCCTTGACAAATACACCTTCCCAAGACTAAACCAGGATGAAGTTGAATCTCTGAATAGACCAATAACAGGTTCTGAAATTGTGGCAATAATCAATAGCTTACCAACCAAAAAGAGTCCAGGACCTGACGGATTCACAGCCAAATTCTACCAGAGGTACAAGGAGGAAATGGTACCATTCCTTCTGAAATTATTCCAATCGATAGAAAAAGAGGGAATCCTCCCTAACACATTTTATGGGGCCAGCATCTTCCTGATACCAAAGCCTGGCAGAGACATAACCAAAAAAGAGAATTTCAGACCAATATCCTTGAAGAACATTGATGCAAAAATCCTCAATAAAATACTGGCAGACCGAATCCAGCAGCACGTCAAAAAGCTTATCCACCATAATCAAGTGGGCTTCATCCCTGGGATGCAAGGCTGGTTCAACATATGCAAATCAATAAATGTAATCCAGCATATAAACAGAACCAAAGACAAAAACCACATGATTATCTCAATAGATGCAGAAAAGGCCTTTGACAAAATTCAACAACACTTCATGCTAAAATGTTTCAATAAATTAGGTATTGATGGGACATATCTCAAAATAATAAGAGCTATCTATGACAAACCCACAGCCAATATCATACTGAATGGACAAAAACTGGAAGCATTCTCTTTGAAAACTGGCACAAGACAGGGATATCCTCTCTCACCACTCCTATTCAACATAGTGCTGGAAGCTCTGGCCAGGGCAATCAGGCAGGAGAAGGAAATAAAGGGTATTCAATTAGGAAAAGAGGAAGTCAAATTGTCCCTGTTTGCAGATGACATGATGGTATATCTAGAAAACCCCATCGTCTCAGCCCAAAATCTCCTTAAGCTGATTAGCAACTTCAGCAAAGTCTCAGGATACAAAATCAATGTACAAAAATCACAAGCATTCTTGTACACCAATCATAGACAAACAGAGAGCCAAATCATGAGTGAACTCCCATTCACAATTGCTTCAAAGAGAATAAAATACCTAGGAATCCAACTTACAAGGGATGTGAAGGACCTCTTCAAGGAGAACTACAAACCACTGCTCAATGAAATCAAAGAGGTTACAAACAAATGGACGAACATTCCATGCTTATGGGTTGGAAGAATCAATATCGTGAAAATGGCCATACTGCCCAAGGTAATTTATAGATTCAATGCCATCCCCATCAAGCTACCAATGACTTTCTTCACAGAATTGGAAAAAACTACTTTAAAGTTCATATGGAACCAAAAAAGAGCCCGCATCGCCAAGTCAATCTTAATCCAAAAGAACAAAGCTGGAGGCATCACGCTACCTGACTTCAAACTATACTACAAGGCTACAGTAACCAAAACAGCATGGTACTGGTACCACAGCAGAGACATAGATCAATGGAACAGAACAGAGCCCTCAGAAATAATGCCGCGTATCTACAACTATCTGATCTTTGACAAACCTGACAAAAATAAGAAATGGGGAAAGGATTCCCTATTTAATAAATGGTGCTGGGAAAACTGGCTAGCCATAGGTAGAAAGCTGAAACTGGATCCCTTCCTTACACCTTATACAAAAATTAATTCAAGATGGATTAAAGACTTAAATGTTAGACCTAAAACCATTAAAATCCTACAAGAAAACCTAGGCAATACCATTCAGGACATAGGCGTGGGCAAGGACTTCATGTCTAAAACACCAAAAGCAATGGCAACAAAAGCCAAAATTGACAAATGGGATCTAATTAAACTAAAAAGCTTCTGCACAGCGAAAGAAACTACCATCAGAGTGAACAGGCAACCTACAGAATGGGAGAAAATTTTTGCAACCTACTCATCTGACAAAGGGCTAATATCTAGAATCTACAATGAACTCAAACAAATTTACAAGAAAAAAAACAAACAACCCCATCAAAAAGTGTGCAAAGGACATGAACAGACACTTCTCAAAAGAAGACATTTACGCAGCCAAAAAACACATGAAAAAATGCTCATCATCACTGGCCATCAGAGAAATGCAAATCAAAACCACAATGAGATACCATCTCACACCAGTTAGAATGGCCATCATTAAAATCTCAGGAAACAACAGGTGCTGGAGAGGATGTGGAGAAATAGGAACACTTTTACACTGTTGGTGGGACTGTAAACTAGTTCAACCATTGTGGAAGTCAGTGTGGCGATTCCTCAGGGATCTAGAACTAGAAATACCATTTGACCCAGCCATCCCATTACTGGGTATATACCCAAAGGACTATAAATCATGCTGCTATAAAGACACATGCACACATATGTTTATTGTGGTACTATTCACAACAGCAAAGAGTTGGAACCAACCCAAATGTCCAACAACGATAGACTGGATTAAGAAAATGTGGCACATATACACCATGGAATACTATGCAGCCATAAAAAATGATGAGTTCATGTCCTTTGTAGGGACATGGATGAAGCTGGAAACCGTCATTCTCAGCAAACTATCGCCAAGGACAAAAAACCAAACACCCCATGTTCTCACTCATAGGTGGGAATTGAACAATGAGAACACCTGGACACAGGATGAGGACCATCACACAATGGGGCCTGTTGTGGGGTGGGGGGAGGGGGGAGGGACAGCATTAGGAGATATACCTAATGCTAAATGACGAGTTAATGGGTGCAGGAAATCAACATGGCACATGGATACATATGTAACAAACCTGCACATTGTGCACATGTACCCTAAAACCTAAAGTATAATAAAAAAAAAAAGAGATTCGATAGTTTTAAAAATGGGAAAAAATAAATAACTAAATAAATAAATAAATTTCCATATTTTTTGTTAAGGTACCAATTTTTTCCTATTATAGTAATATTTGATGTTATTGAAGTTTGAAGATCAATAGATCAGTAGATGAGAGGTTTTCAGAATGAATCAGATTTCTAACAATACTGACTTGTTTAAATGACATCATAATACAAGTGAAAAGTGAACAAGCAAACCTTTAATATTATTGGTAAAATACAACACATCTTGATATTCCAAATATTCATATATTTAAAGTACATAATAAAACTTTAGAAAATTGGCAGAATTTGCTACATCTCATTTGGTTGTTTGGACAACATATAGAGCCAGCCAATGACTAAACCTTGTACAAATATACTAAAGTTGCTCCTGAGGTGATTAGAATCAGAATGGATTAAAAGAATTTCAAAATAAAGATCAAATTCACAGACCATGTAAATAAGATCATAAAGTTCTATAATTAATATAGCCTTTAATGCTTGTATTGTGATATATGATGGCAACAGTAAGCATGTACTGATTTTCTTATATGCAACTCATTCATTTCTAGATTTTGAACATCTATCAATCAGCAAACTAATTGTAAGAGGATTCATGGAAGATATTACTTGACTGGCTCTTCTACCAATATTTGGAAGTCATATGCATTCTTTATTTTTCAGGACCTTCAAAACCAAAAAAATTGGCTATGTTTACCAGTAATTTAATCACCAGGAAGTTGAATAACACTCTTGGATGTGATACTTAAAAAATTATGAATTATTACATAGGTAAATGATAGATGTGGCAAAAATACTGTCCTAATGTATACGTTGCTAAAAACTATTATTCTTTTTCATTTTTAACTCATAACTATCTAGACCAATTATTTAGTGTGCTAAATGGTTATATTTTCTTCATACGTTAAATTTCTTTCTTGAAATGACTTTAATTCTACCTTTTAAGTAAATCTCTAGGCAAACAGATCCCTTGCACAAGTCTGTTGTCAAAATCTGTTCCTAGCAATGTCACCTATAATTGGTTAAATATACAGAATAGAAATGGCTATACTAAGGGGACTTTCAAAATGAATTACTGATGAACATACCTTTTAAATTTTATGCCCTAAATAAACTTTTATTGCATCCTATCATTCTTCATCTGGATCAATGTTTTTAAAGCTTTATTTTTAAGCTCTGTTACAGATTTGGACCATTACTCATAAATTCTAGCTCAAACTAGTACTCTGTGAGTACAACCAGCCAATCTATTCGACAGGTAAACATAGCAAAAGAAATCTGATTGAAGCTCTGGGACCTATAATAGAAAAGATACTTGTTTCTTCTCTGCAGTAATACTTAGCTTGTTTTGATCACTTTTATCTATGCACCTATCTCTAAAATTTATTCACTCATTGATTTATCCATTTAACATTCACTGAGCAGCTAGCTACTGCATCAAGGTACTACACTAAATATAGTGAGAGATATGGTATTAAGTCATGGATATTACTCTCAATATAATGATACCCTATTAGTGGGGCATGTACTCAATCATGGTGCTCAAAGAAAAAATATAAAGGAAGCATCATAATCTGTCTTAATTGAAGCTTACCTCCTTGAAGCTCTATTTTTTTCCACCTATGGATTAAAATCCAGGACTGCATAGTTTAATCTCAAATTTTAACACAATTTATGGTGGTATGCTGATAGAGGCTCCAGATTCCTGACAGAGAAAAACATGTTCCTCTCTAGAAAAAGGTAACATTACTTTAGGTATAACATGATTCCTTCAAATAACTTTTTGAATATGATGTCCAAACAAAAATCAAAGAAATGTGGTGAAAAGAAATATTAGATTGGTGTAAAAGTAATTGTGGTGTTTGCCATTAAAAGTAATGGCAGAAACCTCAGTTACTTTTGCACCAGCATAATAATTCTTCAAAAATAGAACCTGCAGAAAAAACAAGGAACAGAAATTGATCTCTCAAGAATTTAGATATTAGAATTTTCAGATGCATATTAGAAATATTACGTTAATTGTGTTTGAAGAAATGAAGGGCAATTTTTTTTCATTGGCAGGAAACTGGAAACACAAAAAGGTGTTGTTACACAGTTGAAAAAGAACTAAACAAATCTGAGAATTAGAAAAGACAATTACCAAAGTTAACATATGACTGAGTCATTAATTGATTAGAAACAGATGAAGAAAGAATTCACGAATTGCAATAGGTCAGAATTAATATCCAGGGTGAAAGAAGAATAAACAAGAGGATAGAAAATCCCAAAGCAAGAATAAATAGACGAGGAACAGAAAGTGAGGTAGTCTGATAATCCCAAGTACTGTCAAGCATATAAAGAAATAGAAGTGCTCCTATTTCTAGAAGTCGAAATAGAAGTGGGAGTGAGTGGCATTCACTCCTGCTCAATATATAAATTTACAACCATTTTGAAAAATATTTTGACTTGTCTAGTAGCATACAGAGCTACTTATATACAAGTTAATATTACTTGGTTTTAAGTATTACATCGATATTTATCTAGTATGAAGATATGCATGGCTATGTCCTAGAAATTCCACCCCTTGGGTATGAATACAAAAGAATACTGGGCACCAAACTATATGTCCAAGAATGTTCATAGCACCCTTGTCTGTAATAGCTCAAATGCAGAAACAATCTAAAAATTCAAATGCCCATCAACATGGAAAAGATAAATATATTGTGGTACATTGATGCAGTGGAATACTAAACAGCTTAAAATGGAAGTTAACTGAAGCCGTACCCTAATATGAATAAATGTTTAAGAGAATAATTTGAGTGAAAAAAGCAATAGCCAAAGAAAGCAGATTTTGATTCCATTTACATAACATTCAAAAATGGGTAAATTGACTATATTATTTAAGAATTCACATGTAGCTGGAGACAATCTAAAGAAAATAGACAAAGTGATCATCTTTGGGTGGTTAGCCTCTGGGATGTTGGGAAGGGTCTGATCAGAAAGATGCACCGGGGAGGTGGTTTCTGTGGTAATGACAATCGTCTGCTTTTTGCTCTGGGTAGTGGTTTCTGGATGTTACTTTACTATTTATTAATTAATGTTTCATGCTTTTTTCTGTATACATGTTATATTGCAATATCAAATAAAGATAAAAATATGTTAACTGCGAACAGATAATGGAGGGCAACAAAGCCATATTAAAGTGTCTGCTATTTACTTGACAGGGAATTGAAGCTTTTGTGGAAGGGAAATAGGATAGTAAGAAAGTAATTTTAAGAGTAGAGTGTAGAATGGATTATTGCAGGAGAGAGGATTAGGGGTCCTTTGCAACAGCCCAGATGACAAGAGATTATGGCTTGTGCCCATTTAACATATATTTTCAAAGTGTAAGTAGATGGCTTTGAGTCTTCCTTTATAAGGACAGAAGGGAAAATAATAAATGATAAAATCCTGTCATTAAAATTCATTTTCCAGCAATTAGTTTCAAAGAGTATTAATAGGACTTGAGTCTAAATTGGTGAAAACCTGTCTGCCTATTAAATGAAAACAAATTGCAGATTATGATTTGCTGATCATTTGCATGACAGATGCTCTAAGCACAAGCCTCAGCAACTGGAACAAACGAAGCTTTCAGAGAATGTCTGTGGTTTATCAATCTAAGTGCATTAGCATGAGGATCCACAGACCTGCTTATAGAAAAGGGTGTTTCAGTGGCTGATAATTTTCATATTAGCAAGGATTTATTCACATCACTTGTTGGGTTATTAGATAATAACTTCATGATTCTGAATCTGTATTCAGTCACTTAAAAAATCTCATGATAAATGCTTAGTTGATTTACAACACTGTTTGCAACTTGCAGATTCTGCAGTTAATTCCTATATTTTAATAACTATGTAATATTGTTTACTAGTGATGGCGTTGGAAAAAAGCATCTGACATTTTTGATAGGTACAAGCTACAAGCTCTACTGCCAAGGCTTTACTGAGAGCTGTTTAGAGGTTTTAATATGCACGACTACAGAATGCCAGGAAGGCCAAAACTAAGAATGAGTCACTGGAAATTCTTTATAATTCTGCTCACATATGTAGCTCAAAGACATTAAATAAAAAAGAGAATATTTCTTAATGGCTTGTTTAAAATATTTTTTCCCTAAAACATACTCCTGGCTGAAGCAAACAATAGTTGTCTTTATGCATGGTGTGAGCTTATATTTTGCTCAAGGATGACACATTCCATTTTGATATATGCAGAATTAATGGCCACCATTCTTCTCGGAAAAACCTCATTATTTTTTATAGAGCATATGTGAGTATTAGAAATGTTCACAAGTTAGGAAGGCCAATGATATGGAATCTGTTAAAAGGAGATATCAAGACACCAGAATAGAAAAACAAAATAAGGAACAGCAGGAGAGGAAGAAACAATCTAGGTGTTGTAAAGAAAACTAGTATCTGAGTTTCATGGAGAGAAGAAAAGCAGATCATTGGGATATGCAATGAAAACATTTTTAAAAAGAGGGATTGCAGGAAGATTTTATGAAGGAGCAAATGTTTAGAAATAATACATTAAACTTAGATTTTAAACTTTCCTTAAAAGTTTTTACCAGACAATAAGATACAATTATAAATGATAAAAGTAAAGAAAAATACTTAGTCATCCTAACTTCTTAAATCCCTACATCTTCTATATTATCTTATATATCATTTCTATTTCTATTCTGTAAGCAATTATTTAAATACAAATATTTTAAATTGAGCATAAAGTTAAAGCTATTATGCAAGATGATTGATTTTTAAAATAAAATATTTGATTTTAGACATTGCTTTCAACTAATGAAATAGTCACATCTTAGTGACTTAAAGGCTAAGTGGAGAGTGGACAAGACAATTTTTTTTTGTTCAAAAGAATTTGAAAGCAGCGTAAGTTGCTGTAACTGGGAATACAAGGTAACCAAACACATTAGGCAATTACAATAATCCTAAGTACCCTAGTTCTCATTTGTTGGCTCTCCCTGACATTCATTTGAAAATACATTTTGGAGACTAAGATTTTATGAACCACATGATCAACCTTTAGGAACTGAAAAATACCAAACTCTCGGACTGTGTTTTGAGTATGAGTGCTGGATAATATTTTTTGTTGCTTGTTAGGTCCAAGTTTTCATCATATTAGCAAATTTGACACAAGTGAATCTTACATGTGTCTATCCACATGCATGAGTAAATTATATTCTATAAATATTTGTTGAAAGTTTTCTAGGTACAGAGTACTTTGCAAGTGCAGTGATCTTAAAGAAAGCTATCAAGAAATACATTCGAGATATAACATATTGCAGCTGTAAGCAATGACTGGCTGTACCAAATGAGAGAAGTCTGCAACTATTTAATGGAAGAATTTGGCAACATTTGACTTCAGAATGGTAATGATATTTACAAACACTGGAGTTGATGAATTATATTTCTGTTAAAATATTTAAAAAATAGTAATGTTAATAAATGTCAACTGAAGCTTATGATATGACATTATCTGGATATAGAGGCATTTAATAAATGTAAACTAAAGCTAATTAAATATTGGAATGTAGCAGAAAGCCACACAAATATTAAAAATAAAAACCATATAAAACTTGAAAATGTTTTAGTATTAGTGGCATTTCTATCCAAAATAATATTACTTATAGGGAAATGGCAGAAATTCAGATATTTATTCAGTCATTCAAAAGAGTGCTAATGCCAGGTACACACTAAGAATACAGCAGTGAACAAAACAACAAACGAACATTTCTATTCTTCTAGACCTACATTCTAGTGGGAGTGACAGACAACAAACAAAAAAGGAAATATATATATATAATGTCAGGTGGTGATAGGTGCTGTGAAGAGAAATTAAACAAATAATGAGAAGAAGGCATATGTGAGAAATGATAGTACCTTCAATTAGAAAGCACCTCTGTAGAAAGAGCATTCAGACAGAAGAAAGAGTAAGTACAAATACAGCAGTTAAGAGTCTCTGACTTGTTTAAGAGTCAGAAGAGACACTAGTGTGGCTGGGACCAAGGAAGCTAGAGCCAGATATTAGGAAATATCTGAGAGGCAATGTATTTGGATGGGGCAGAGCTTCACTAGAGTCTTTAGGCCACTATAATGATGTCAGCTGTTACTTTGACTGAGCTAGGAAGCCAGATGGGCTCTAAGCAGAGGAGAGACGTGATCAGATATATTTTCACAGTTTACTAGACATTTGACAGTTACTATTGACAATAGACTGGAAGAGGCAAGTGAAGAAGCTGGGAGAACAATTAGGAGTCTTTTGCAATAAATCAGAAGTGACTTAGCAGTAAAATGGATTTAATAAGACATAATTGGATTCTAGGTAATTTTTGAAGGTAGAGCTGATGAAATTTGTTGATATATTGGGTGTGAGGTTATAAGAACTTAGTGAGAAGTGATGCAACACCATCTCATACTTCCTAGAGGTGCTCAGTGGAGGCATTAGTCTTTGGAAGAGTATTAACTTCTGGGACTATCCTTGACTGTTTTTTTTATTTTGAGTATGTGTCATAATAATTCTATTAGATGAACTAAAGCTTTCAATCAATAGACTAAAGTCCTCAAGGTGAATGTTCAATATGGAACCAAAGACAGTATTCTGTTAAAAACCTGCAGCACTGAATACAAAATTAATACACATTCAAATTTAATGGAGGAAAGCATTAAAATGTATACTTTCTTTTTTATCCCTACATAATTGTGACTTAGAATTATTTTGAGGAGAAATATTATTTATGAGAAGAAAAAATAATAATTAAAGTCATAATCTTTAAAGCTTAAATTTTAAAAGGACAAACTTTAACAGCAACCATTGAGGGTGAATTATTTATTGTTTTGCTCTCTTAACATAACTTTGGAGAATACAAATTAAAATAACAAGAACTATTAATTTATTGCTTATCTGACTGGCAAGGATAAAAATGAATGTTAATGTTTATCAGCAAGCATGTGAGAAAGTAGGCTTTCTTATGCACTACTTATGTGAATTAAAATTAGTAAAAGTTTTCCAGAAAACAAACTCACAATAAAACAGTGAAAGCCTCAACCCCATATAAAAGTGGGCAAAGGATATGAACAGACACTTCTAAAAAGAAAACATATATGTGACCAATAAACATATGAAAAGAAGCTCAACATCAGTATTAGAGAAATGCGAATCAAAACCACAATGAGATATTATCTCACACCAGTCAGAATGGTGATTACTAAAATGTGGCACATATACACCCTGGAATACTATGCAGCCATAAAAAATGATGAGTTCATGTCTTTTGTAGGGACATGGATGAAACTGGAAATCATCATTCTCAGTAAACTATCACAAGGACAGAAAACCAAACATCGCATGTTCTCACTCATAGGTGGGAATTGAACAATGAGAACACATGGACACAGGAAGGGGAACATCATACTCCAGGGACTGTTGTGGGGTGAGGGGATGGGGGAGGGATAGCATTAGGAGATATACCTAATATAAATGACGACTTAATGGGTGCAGCACACCAACATGGCACATGGATACATATGTAACAAACCTGCACATTGTGCACATGTACCCTAAAACTTAAAGTATAATAACAATAAAATAAAATTTAAAAAAAACCTAGATGACAGGTTGATAGGTGCAGCAAACTACCATGGCACATGTATACCTATGTAACAAACCTGCACATTCTACACATGTATCCTGGAACTTAAAGTAAAATAAAATAAAAAGAAAAATAAAAGGGAAAGGCTGTAAATTTTTTATATTATCTCATCTAATAATTGTACATCTAAGCAATCATAAATGAGCATAAATGCGCACAAGTATGCATTTTTAAAATGTTCATTGCAAGTTATCTAGGAAGAAGTTGAAAACAACCTAAATACGCTACAATCAGGGATGGATTTTATTTTGCTTTAAGATATGGGTCTTGTTATGTTGCCCAGGTTGAAGTGCAGTGGCACAATCACGGCTCATTACATCCTCAACCTCCTGGGCTCAAGCAATCCTGCTTCAAACTCTTGAGTAGCTGGGAATACAGGCACACACTACTATGCCTGGTATTTTTTTTTTTTTTTGAGATGGGTCTTTCTATGTTGCCCAGGCTTGTCTCAAAGTCTTGGCCTCAAGTGATCCCCAAATGCTGGAGTTACAGGCATGAGCCACAGAACGCAGCCTGGGACTTTTTTTTTTAAGTCTATCTGTATGACACAGCACAGCACACTGGGCTGTCAACTTCAGTGTCTCAATGCCCCGTCACATAATTATCTACACAGAGTTGGACTGTAGGTCATTTTTTAAAAAACCAAGAATAGCATTTGAAGTTCAGGATTGGTTTGTTTTTTTCTTTTTTCTTTTTAATAGAGAGATGCAAAACTATCTCTTTAAAGACATTAATTTGCATTTCAACATAGTTCACGGAATGAGAAATAAAACTGTCAACAGTTAGAAGGCTGGGAATTATATACAACCCTAAATAAATTAATAGACATTTGAGGCAGCTGTAGAAATTATTCACTAAGTGGCTGAAAAAACTATTGATCACATCTGTTAAAAACATCTATTCACAGCTGGTCGTGGTGGCTCATGCCTGTAATCCCGGCACTTTGGGAGGCCGTGGCAGGCAGATCACAAGGTCAGGAGTTCAAGACCAGCCTGGACAACATAGTGAAACCCGTCTCTACTAAAAATACAAAAATTAGCCAGGTGTAGTGGCATGCACCTGTAGTCCCAGCTAATCTGGAGGCTGAGGTGGGAGAATCGCTGGAACCTGGGAGGCGGAGGTTGCAGTGAGCTGAGACCACGGCATTGCACTCCAGCTTATGTGACAGAGTGACAGAGTGAAACTCCGTCTCAAAAAAAAAAAAGAAAACTATTCAATTAAAAATACTCATTTGCATATTGCTAAATGGGAAGAAAATGTACAAAGCTATCCACAGTGTGTACATGTTTGAAATTGAAAAAAATAATAGCAGCAAATATTCATATGGAACTTAGTATGTGATGGGTACTTTAAAAACCTTTTGTGTATTCATGCTCAATAGTTTTATGAGTTTGGGACCTCAATTGCCTCAAATTTTATAGGTAAGTAAACGTAGTTAAGTTTAGATAGCGGTAGACACTAAAATATTAGCAAGTAACTTTTTGGTGGAAGAATTATGATTTTGCTGTTAATTTTTGTTTTCCATATTTTGTTTTTTGTCATTAAATACAGAATACTTTTTTCAACAGTACTTGTGGATAATGAGCCTGAACCAGGAGAGAGAGGCTAGGGTTGGAAATAAAAATTTGTTTATAACTTTCAAGAAAGTAAATGAAGTCATTCAATAAAGTACAGTGAAGGCCAGGGATGAAACTCTGGAAGAAGAGAATCCAATGAAGGAGGTAGAAGGAGGTAGAAGGAATAGAGAGGCCAGGCACGGTGGCTCATGCCTGTTATCCCAGCACTTTGGGAGGCCAAGGTGGGAGGATCACCTGAGGTCAGGAGTTCGAGATCAGCCTGACCAACATGGCAAAACTCTGTCTCTACTAAAAATACAAAATTAGCCAGGCATGTTTCTGCATGCCTGTAATCCCAGCTACTTGGGAGGCTGAGGCAGGAGAATCACTTGAATCCAGGAGATGGAGGTTGCAGTGAGCCTAGATCATGCCATTGCTCTCCAGTTGGGGCAACAAGAGTGAAACTCTGTCTGAAACAAACAAACAAAGGAATAGAGAGGTCAGAATCAGAAGATGTTGAAGATGCAAGAGAGGACAGGG
Source organism: Nomascus leucogenys (assembly GCF_006542625.1). Classification (NCBI taxonomy): domain Eukaryota; kingdom Metazoa; phylum Chordata; class Mammalia; order Primates; family Hylobatidae; genus Nomascus; species Nomascus leucogenys. The sequence continues at coordinate 76,010,845 of NC_044389.1, read as the reverse complement.
CTTCTGGGAGTAAATTGCCAGTGGATTCCAATGGAGGTGAGAGGTCCAGGAAGGTAAGGCCTGAAAGCATGCATTTAATTTGTCACGTAGAAGATCATGAAGACAAAAAAGCAATTTGTTTGGAGAAGTGAAAATAGAAGCCAAATATCAGTGATTTGAGGATAAAAATAAATGACAAAGTGAAGACAATTGAAGAGTCTGAGACACTTACACGAGAAAAGAATTGGTAGAATAAAGGAGATTCAGAGCAAGAGAATGTTTTTTACCTTGAACATATTTTCAGGCTACAGGAAAAAGCAAATAAAAACAATAAAAAGCTTACTTTATGCCTGTCATCATCCTTATCACTTTACATTCATTATCTCATTTAGTTTTTTTATTTTTTTATTTTTTGGTATTGTTATTTGCAAAGGAGAGAAATAAAACTTGAGGGTAGAGTAGATAAATAATGTGAAAGTATATAATATAGTTCACATAACTTGAGTTAGAATATTGTGAAATTTTCTAAACCAATATTGATTTGATTATGGTAGTCTATCTACCTGTTTTTTATATCTTGGAATTTGCAAATGACTCTGTTGACCTCTCTCTAAACTTCTAGAGACAAGTAATAAATCTGTTTTCAGAAGCAAACATATAACACATCTCTGAAATATTTACTCATTGTTTAATCTAAAAATGCAGTTTCCAGCTTCCAAGAGGAAAAAAGTTTGAGGTTACAAAGCTACTAAGAAAGATGGAAATTTGAATCCAATGCCATCTGGTGCTGAAGTTCATATTCTTAATCATTAATTTAGACTGCCTCCATCAGTATATGGGTCTGCATGTGTGTATAGAGCAGGGTGCAGAAATTACATCGTTGATAAAAAACTTGGGCTACTCTTAGTCTTTGACATGGTCGTGTCAAAATCTCTCTCTCAGTGTGTGTGTGCGTGTTGCTTTCTCTTTCTCTCTTTCTACTATACCTAAAAAATGCTTTATATCTAGAATAAATCTACTTATACTTTCTTTTTTCCAAGCCACACTTCAACTTTCATCAGCATATTGAAGGAATCACAGTTTTAGCATAAAGATTAAAGTGAAAATATTTGAAATCTGATCTGACTTCCCCTTACCTAACTAAAGCTGACACTACCCCCAATACAGCTGCTATTAACTCTCTTCCAAGAGATTTTTGCTAATTCCAGGAAGGAGATCAACTACACATTGATGCCCTAGCCACATTTTCCTTCCCTTTTTTAAGTTGCTAAACCAATCTTTACCTCTGGGTATTCAGGAAACTGTTGAGTGACTTCACATGCATGTGTAGATTAACCTTTTCTTTTCCCCTGTTAATCTGTCTATTATCAGTTAATTCACAGGCCCCTAAACATAGGAACCTAAGTGGGTAATGTTTTCCTCCCAATGGTATTAAGCCATTTTCCCGAGCAAAGAGTGTCTTCCCTAAAAGATGTGGAGAGAACAAGGTACATAATTATTTTGCTACCCTTACTCTATACGCTTTGTAGACACTACCCTCACTATTTCAGCCACTGGCCTGGCTGATCTAAGCTTTTAAGAATAAGGTGACAGGTTTTCTATTTCTAGTGAGATGAATGCTTTCTGAGGGATATACCTTTTTCTTTTGATTTTATTACGAAGCGCAGTGGGAAACTTTAAAGAAAAGATCTCCTGCATAGAGGGCAGAGACATAAGAGTAGAAAGCAGAAAGGTGCTGATATTTAAAAGCAAGAAACAAATCTGCAGGGATTTACAAAAAAATGTGGAGACATTTGAACTTAAAGCTACAAAGGCTTTACGTTTCTGTGTGTCACAATAAGCATGTAAAGGAATATTACTACATATTATTAAGATTAATAATAAGGCACATAAAAATGACCTCTGTGCCAGCTCTTATCAGGACTGTGGATCCAGACTGTAGTACTGAATTAATTATTAGCACATATATAAAGAAATTAAATGGAGATTCCCATAATTTACTGGAAAATATATAGATGCATATTTTTATTGCTATATTTTATTGCATAATAAATTGAAAAGCTTGACCTAAAATCAGCCCTTACACCTACCATGCCTATAAGATCCTGCTTTCCTGCCTAGATGAAACAAATGTCATTTGCAAGTGATAAAAAAAAGAAGAAAATGAGCATTGGTCCTATTTATTCTTGCATTTCTCAGCATATGTTCCAGCAGTGTCACCAAATGTAATATCACATGTATCGAAATGCATCTTAATTCCTGAGACATGTATCGAAGTGCATCTTCCCTGAGACTGATAAAACAAAGGAGGGATAATTTTCAAACCCTTTGTTTTTGATGAGTGCTCTTTTAAAAAATTCTCCTTCACTTTTAAAAAAGTGAAAGACCTTGCTTTCAAATGCTAATCAGCTGCTTCTTTATTCCCCAATAGACTTCAGACTACTCGGCCTCAATACTTCATTTTCTTGAGTGCTTTACTGACCATGGTCTTGGAGATTACATTTGGCTCAGAACACCATCGTAACTTGTTATTTTTAATTGAATTGCAAAGTATATTACTCTACATAAGAATCATTGGGAAAATATTTAGTCTGAATATTTTGTTTTCCCAATTCAAAAATCATAACACTAGCAATGGTTAAAAATAAAAATGAAGAAGAAGAAGAAGGAGAAGCAGGAGGTGGAGGAAGAGGAGGAGGAGGAGGAGGATGAGGAGGAGGAGACCTTCCAAACATGAAAAAAAAAATTCTGAAAAATTGTTAAGTTCCTTTGCTCATGCTAACTTCCATCACCTAGAGAAACTGAAATTCCTTGCTGAACAATTTTAAACATGATGCAAGGATCACAAATTCAGTTTCAAGCATTATGGACTTTTTGGTTTCTATCCAGGTTAACATAATACTTGGAAGTTTACCTGGAGATGCTGTGAAAATAACACCTTAAAACCAAAACCTCTGTATTTCGACCGATCATTAAAAATCCCAAGGAATATATTATAAAAAAGTATACTACCTTCCTTCCCTTGATCAGCTTTTCCATTTCTGGGACTTCCATACAGTATGGTGGGTCTCCCCTTGATTATCTTCCCACCTCCCAGAAGGAGCTGAATTTTAATAGCATGTTCACTATTCCAGAAGTTGACAGATGAGTAAACCAGCCCCAGATTTGGATGCTTTTTGAAGATATCGCTCTTCATTTCAGACTCTCCTAGAGTACCATGTAATGCAGTGGATAGTGATTTGATCAATGCTTCTCTATTGGTCAAAACCTCTTACTGTGCCTTTGAAAGAATCCAAGTTCCAATTAGGGACTTAGTTTTCTCTTTGGTAAGGCTGCCATGGAAGACTGCAGCATTTTGGGAGGGACAGGAAAAGCATATGTGATTTGTCAAAATTTATTTTCTTTTGTGAACTGAAATCCAATCATGATGTTGCAACTTTAAGGTTCCTTTTCTCTACTGAGAAGGAAGATTTCCAAAATGTGAACAACAAAAACTTTCTGTGACGTTTTTTCATCTGTTTACCCAATGCTAATTTATATCAGCTATGAAACAGCAAGAACATCAACATGCTTTTGCAGCTCAGAAGGGGAAGATGAGCGTGCAGCTTCCTAATAAAAAGCTGGACATTTTGGGAGGTCAGGGAAACATGTAAAACATTGAAATAGCAAGGTGTGTGAGAGTATCCTACTTTATATCTATATAAATATTTAGATATTCACCTAAATTTCTATTGATTACTACACAACTCAAAGATAAATACATACTTTCCACATTTTCTTTTGAATTTTTGATACAATACGATCTCCCCAAATGACACCTTTCTCAAAAATCATGTGTGAGCTCTGGCGATTGTTCTGATTCCTGTCATTCTTTGCCCACACTCGTAGGATTTCTCTCTAGCATTGATGGTCTAGTACTCAGGCAAGATTCACATTTCTGCAAATATTTTCCTGCACAGCTCCCTCTAATTTACAACATATCTCAAAAATGAGATAATATGTGCCAACCACATCAGCTTTCCCACCCTCTGATCTCTACTTCATAAACTCAGTGAAGCTGACAAGTTCTGTTTTGGATCCATATCTTCATGTCTCCAGCCTGGAAACTGCCAGCAGCAAGAAAGCTGGGATAATTGTTGGGATCATTTAGTTGTTTCCAGCCTTTTAGGTATCAAAGTCCATTTCTACCAATTGACCAATGTCTGAAAAGCTTTTTCCATACTTGGCTCAGTTTTATAGCCCTTTGTGGCAGGAAATTAGGCCAGTCCTTGTTAGAATCATCATGGCTAGGAGTAAATTAGATAGATAAGGATTCAATGCTTATTTTTAGCATATTTGTAACTTGAAGAAGTTATTTAATCACTCTATCCTAGCCATATCAATAAAATGCAAAAAAAAATTAATACTCTAAAAGTTTCAGTTAAGACTAGAGAAAATACTAACAATGAGATTTATTAGTAAGCTAGTTGGTAATGTTATCTGTAAGCTTTAATACTTACTAATGTGTTCCTTTGTAACTCTGAAATGTAAAATCTATTTCAGTAGCATCTCTCAAGTTTTTATATTTATATTCATGTTAATTTCTGAAGAATTTTATGTAGAACTGGTTTTGTCTTGTGACTACGTTGAAACTACTGCATTGTCAAAAGATGACTTAAAGCTTCAAGGACACCTTAACATTATGTTTTCGTTCAGATGGAGTGGTACACTGTATTTCTGAAAATATATAATATAGTTCACATAACTTTGGTTAGAATATTGTGAAATGTTCTAACCAAATATTGATTTGATTATGGAAGTCAATCTACCTACTGTTTTTATATCTTTGAATTTGCAAATGACTCTGTCAATCTCTTTCTAAACGTCTAGAGACAAGTAGTAAATCTGTTTTTCAGAAGTAAATTAGATAACACATCTCTGAAATATTTACTCATTGTTTAGTCTAAGAATTCAGGTTCCAGCTTCTAAGACGAGAAAAGCAGGGTCATGCATGGCTACCACATATACAATAGCAATACTCTCACATGTCTGTGTGACAGCTATCATTTCAAGAATTGATGTGATACAAAAGAAAAAGAAATTGTCAAGCCATTGTCATGCATCAATTCTTATGATGATTTTATTCAGTCAGCACTGAAGTAAACACATATACTAGGGTTGCTCTAAATTACATCATTTGCATAGGCCATTTTTCTTTAAGTGTCTGTTTATAAAAATCATATTTTCCCCATTCACATAAGATGAGTACACTCAGAAGAAGAGACAAAACAAAATATGTATACAACACAGAGCTATGTCTACTGACTACACTGTTTTAATAATAAAAATGAGTACTATTTTACCTAAACTTTACACTGGATCAGAGTTGTAACAATGTTATTTTTAACTTGGTGAATATTATTTACATCATACAATATTACCTTCATAGTCACAGAGAAATTTCTTACTGCATTGTCTTTAAAGGAACTCTTAAAAAAGAGAAGACATGACACATAGGCTGCTGGAATTTTCTGTATTTCAATTTCATATACTTCAGATAATATTTGATTTTACTTTCAGGATACTTTAAATTCTTGATAGAATATCATATCTACATACTTCCAAATATACTCTTTCTAATGCTGGATATCCCTTCCCTCTTATCTATGCCTTGATAATCCCTGTTCATCTTTCAAGATGAATTTAAGTATCATCCTTTAAGCCTTGCCCACTGCCTTACCCATAAGTTAGATACTTCTTTCATGCTCTTCCTTAACAGTCTGTGCATAAAAAGAATAGACACATATCAAACTTTTCATGTGCCAGGTTCTGTTAGAAGGTCTTTGTTCTTTGCATGTACTAGTTATTTGAATTTTTTTAGCAGCTTTATGAGGTAGGTAATTTATATTATCTCCATTGCACAGATGAAGAAACAGAATCATAGAGTTTAAATACTTGGCCTACATTCACAGGTAGGAGAGGTGGGGATTTAAACATAGGCAGTCTGGGGAACCAGACTCTCTCTTTTTAAAAAAGTTGCTTTATTCAGATATAATTCACATAATATACAATTCACCCATCCAAAGTGCACAATCCAATAGCTTTAGTGTATTCACAAATATGTGCAATCATCATTGCAGTTTTAGAACTTTATTACTAGCTCCCCCTCAAAAATGCCACTCTTGTTAGCTGTCATCTCCCAGTCTCCAAAACTTTCCCAGACCTAGGCAATCACTGATTACTTTCTGCCCCTGTAAGTCCCTATAGACTTGTCTATTCTGAACATTTCATAGAAATGAATTCATATAATACATGATCCTCTGTGTCTGGCTTCTTTCCCTTAGCATGCTTTCAAGGTTCATCCATGCTGTACAATGTTATCAATGTGTAATTTCATTCTATTGCCAAATAATATTCCATTTTATGGTATACTACATTTTATGTATCCATTCACCAGTTGATAGACCTTTGGGTTGTTTCCATTTTTGGCTGCAATCAACCATGCTGCTATGAACATTTGAGTACAAGTTTTCATATGGACATATGTTTTCATTTCTCTTGGGATTATATATACAGTGGAATTGGTAATCATGTAGTGACTCTACTTTTAACCATTTGAGGAACTGCTGGACTGTTTTCTGAAGCAGAAGTACCATTTTACATTCCTACCAGCAATGTATCAGCATTCTGATTTTTCAACATCCTTGCCAACACTTGTTATTATCTGTCGTTTTGAATATAGCCATCCTAGTGGGCTTACAGTCACAGCTCATTGTGGTTTTGATTTGCATTTCCTTGATGGAAAACTATGCTGAGCATCTCTTCATTTGCTTACTGACCATTCATATAAATATATCTTCATTGCAGAACTGTTCAGATCTTTGCTCATTTTAATTTTGTTTATATTTCTTCTTCATATTGAGTTATAATATTTTTGTATATGCTAAATATCACTTATGAGATATATGATTTGCAATTATTTCCAGAGAATGTAAACTTTTTTGTTAGTGTTGTTTTTGTTCATTTCTTTTTCATTTTTGACATCTCTGCTTATTTTGCTGCGGAGTGGGTCCATGGAACCCCTCATTTGCCACCCCAGAAGTGAAACTGCAGGAACTGTCTTCTTAACCACAATGCTATCCTGTGTACTTCCACTGTAGGATTATTACATGGCACTTATCATATTTTATTGTAACTTTAAGTTTATTTTAGATATCAGCCCCTGGAAATTTCCTCAGCCAGAGTTGTCATTCTTGCCTGGAGTCCTGAGCCAAACTTTATTTTTATTAATTCCTCCAAAGGAGCCCTCTCAAGACATTGCTGTGGGAGCCACCAGAGCTTGCTGTCAGCTCTCTTCCCAACTCCTTGCTGTGAGGACTTGCCCAGTGCAGTCTCTTGTCAAGTTTACTTTCCCAACCCCTAACCTTGCCTCCAGGTTCAAGAGGCTCAAACGCAGAGACCTCAGAAAAGCTTGAACTTTGAGGTAGCGATGAAAATTCTGAAAGTCTCTAAGTAGCAAACACTTGGACAAAGTCCTTAGTAAAAAATTTAAGGACGATGACATTCCAGAACTATCACTGGAGGCATTTGTTTAGTTATATATTAAAATATAGAGTCTATTTAAAGCTAGCCTGGAATCAAACACAATTTATATGAGACAATATAATTGATATATAAACTTGTAGATATTTTTGAAAATCATAATTCAGAGTGCTTTCGTTTTTGGTGCTAGGTGTTTTTTGTGCATTTTTCCTCTGGGAAGTACCAGCTTCACTGGCAGAAGAGTTCCTGTGGTCCTCATTAGCAGGTTTTCAAATTGAGGTAACAGTGACTGGACCTAAAACTCATTATTCTGCAGTTTACATTTGTTTGTCTCCCTTAGAGTGCTCCAATCTCCCACAAAAATCTGAAGTTTGATGACAATGAATAATTAGACTTTTATGATCACTCATGCTTTTTTTTCTTTCCTGAGTTTACACATCATAGTTTAACTGCAGAGATAACGTATGTAGAAGCACTGTTCATTTTGCTACCTGCTTTCACATAGTTTCATCCAGTTAATATAGTAGTAACCCTTTGTGACTGGTTTTATTATTCCTCTTTCACAGATGGAAAAATTGAAGTTCAGAACAGCTTCTTGGTTTCCATAAATTCAAAGATCAATTAAGCAGAAAAACTGGTACGATACTGAAAGTCATACCTTTTAACTGCAAGTTCAGTGCTTTTTGCAGTGTGTGCCAAATCTTCTTAGTATAGGTGTATTAAATAGAGGAGACTTGGTGAAATAAAGTCAACAAAATTGTTTGAAGTACTTTGAATGAAAAATGAATTATATATTATTTATTCCTTTGGAAAAGGTATATTAAGAGGAAATTAATACATTGCTTTACTTCACACTGATGTATATAAATAACTAAATCTAACCTTCATACTTTTTTTTTTGTATTGGTACAAATTAAGATTCTGGTGCCTATATATCAGTCACAATCTCCCTCAAAAAAAAAAAGAAATTCCAAAAAGTGAGACTAATAATAGATATTTTTTAGGAAAAAGAAATTACTCAAAATGATAACTCAGTAGGCGGCTGTCTGCTGCAGCCAGGCAAACAAACCTTCCTTTGGTGAGTTGCTTAGAAAAACCTACCATTCTCTCAATAGATATTTTCGATATTGCTTTGTGGTAATGGTTCAAGATAAGCTAACTCTGTGTATTTCCTATCTCTGTGTATATCCTTCCATGATTGAGGCAACACTTTTAATTTAGACAGTAATTTTTCCCATTGCTATTACTGTCCTATGTTTTCTAATTGGTATATTTCCTCCTGTCTTTTCTTTTGGAGGTATTCTTTAAAATAATTATTCTTGATGAACATTGATGCAAAAATCCTCAATAAAATATTGGCAAACCGAATCCAGCAGCACATCAAAAAGCTTATACACCATGATCAAGTGGGCTTCATCCCTGGGATGCAAGGCTGGTTCAACATACACAAATCAATAAATGTAATCCAGCATATAAACAGAACCAAAGACAAAAACCACATGATTATCTCAACAGATGCACAAAAGGCCTTTGACAAAATTCAACAACCCTTCATGCTGAAAACTCTCAATAAATTAGGTATTGATGGGACGTATCTCAAAATAATAAGAGCTATCTATGACTAACCCACAGCCAATATCATACTGAATGGGCAAAAACTGGAAGCATTCTCTTTGAAAACTGGCACAAGACAGGGATGCCCTCTCTCACCACTCCTATTCAACATAGTGCTGGAAGTTCTGGCCAGGGCAATCAGGCAGGAGAAGGAAATAAAGGGTATTCAATTAGGAAAAGAGGAAGTCAAATTGTCCCTGTTTGCAGATGACACAATTGTATATCTAGAAAACCCCCTTGTCTCAGCCCAAAATCTCCTTAAGCTGATTAGCAACTTCAGCAAAGTCTCAGGATACAAAATCAATGTACAAAAATCACAAGCATTCTTGTACACCAATCACAGACAAACAGAGAGCCAAATCATGAGTGAACTCCCATTCACAATTGCTTCAAAGAGAATAAAATACCTGGGAATCCAACTTACAAGGGATGTGAAGGACCTCTTCAAGGAGAACTACAAACCACTGCTCAATGAAATAAAAGAGGATACAAACAAATGGAAGAACATTCCATGCTCATGGGTTGGAAGAATCAATATCATGAAAATGGCCATACTGCCCAAGGTAATTTATAGATTCAATGCCATCCCCATCAAGCTACCAATGACTTTCTTCACAGAATTGGAAAAAACTACTTTAAAGTTCATATGGAACCAAAAAAGAGCCCGCGTCGCTAAGCCAAAAGAACAAAGCTGGAGGCATCAGGCTACCTGACTTCAAACTATACTACAAGGCTACAGTAACCAAAACAGCATGGTACTGGTACCACAACAGAGACATAGATCAATGGAACAGAACAGAGCCTTCAGAAATAATGCCACATATCTACAACTATGTGATCTTTGACAAACCTGACAAAAACAAGAAATGGGATAAGGATTCCCTATTTAATAAATGGTGCTGGGAAAACTGGCTAGCCATAAGTAGAAAGCTGAAACTGGATCCCTTCCTTACACCTTATACAAAAATTAATTCAAGACGGATTAAAGACTTACATGTTAGACCTAAAACCATAAAAACCCTAGAAGAAAGCCTAGGCAATACCATTCAGGACATAGGCGTGGGCAAGGACTTCACGTCTAAAACACCAAAAGCAATGGCAACAAAAGCCAAAATTGACAAATGGGATCTGATTAAACCAAAGAGCTTCTGCACAGCAAAAGAAACTACCATCACAGTGAACAGGCAACCTACAGAATGGGAGAAAATTTTTGCAACCTACTCATCTGACAAAGGGCTAATATCCAGAATCTACAATGAACTCAAACAAATTTACAAGAAAAAAACAAACAACCCCATCAAAAAGTGGGTGAAGGATATGAACAGACACTTCTCTAAAGAAGACATTTATGCAGCCAAAAAACACATGAAAAAATGCTCATCATCACTGGCCATCAGAGAAATGCAAATCAAAACCACAATGAGATACCATCTCATCCCAGTTAGAATGGCCATCATTAAAAAGTCAGGAAACAACAGGTGCTGGAGAGGATGTGGAGAAATAGGAACACTTTTACACTGTTGGTGGGACTGTAAACTAGTTCAACCATTGTGGAAGTCAGTGTGGCGATTCCTCAGGGATCTAGAACTAGAAATACCATTTGACCCAGCCATCCCATTACTGGGTATATACCCAAAGGACTATAAATCATGCTGCTATAAAGACACATGCACACGTATGTTTGCTGCGGCACTATTCACAATAGCAAAGACTTGGAACCAACCCAAATGTCCAACAATGATAGACTGGATTAAGAAAATGTGGCATATATACACCATGGAATACTATGCAGCCAGAAAAAGTGATGAGTTCATGTCCGTTGGAGGGACACGGACGAAACTGGAAAACATCATTCTCAGTAAACTATCACAAGGACAAAAAACCAAACACTGCATGTTCTCACTCATAGATGGGAACTGAACAATGAGAACTCATGGACACAGGAAGGGGAACATCACACTCCGGGGACTGTTGTGGGGTGGGGGCAGGGGGGAGGGACAGCATTAGGAGATATACCTAATGCTAAATGACGAGTTAATGGGTGCAGCAAACCAACACGGCACATGGATACATATGTAACAAACCTGCACATTGTGCACATGTACCCTAAAACCTAAAGTATAATAAAAAAATAAATAAATAAAAAATAAAATAAAATAAAAATTAAAAAAAAAGAAAATAGCAAAACATGAGTTTGATGTTGACTTTTTTAAGTGCCTTTTTGTTATCCATTATTGTTATTTTTCCTTGAACCTATTGATTTGATTTATAGTGCTAATAAAAGTCCTAATAATAAAATAAAATAAAATAAAATAATTATTCTCTTTATGTGGCTTCTTGCCCAGTGACTTTGAATTTAACTTTCCAGGAATATCCATTAACTTAATTTGTAAAAATACCATACATTATTTAATCTGAAATGTTTCCTATTGTAAGATGTGCAACTATTTTACACATCACTAATAAAGAGAAACGATGCTAATTACAATTGCAAATAGAAGTTGAAGGATGCATCCTAATTTTAGAGATATTAAAATATGAAAACCTATGTTTTTTAATTTATAAAATACAGAAAAATCACTATCACAGTCTTTACTATAGACTTCCAGTCATATATTTATATACGAATTCAATTTATATATTGAATTATTTTAATGGTAATTCTAGGCAAACAAATGCTGTATTGTGTATTTAATGGAGAACAACTGCACTGAAGTTTTTCAAGACTATTTTGAGAGCTTTAGAAGATATCTTGCAAGAATCAAACTCCCTGGATGGGTGCGGTGGCTCATACCTGTAATCCCAACACTTTGGGAGGATTACTTGAGGCCAGGAGTTCAAGACCAGCTTGGGCAACATAGCGAGCCCCTGTCTTTACAAAAAATAAATTAGTCAGGCATGGTGGCATGCACCTGTAGTCCCAGCTACTCAGGAGGCTGAGGTGGGAGGATTTCTTGAGCCCGGGAGTTTGAAGCTTCAGTGAGCCATGATCATGCCACTGTACTCCAGCCTGGGTGACGGAGTGAGAGCCTGTCTCAATGAAAACAAACAACAAAAAATCTCTCTAAAGTCAGGATCTTTGACTGTTTTGTGTGAATTCATGAGTGAATGTATGTTTATTAGGAATGTCCATGTCTTTTTTAAGGCCAATCAAAGCAGGTAAATAAGAATTACTAATCAGTGAGCTCCTCCCAAATGCCAATTTATGGTTCTCAGATATCTTATATTTGTTGCAGCATAGCTTCTCATGCCTTTCTTTTCATTTGTAACCAATTCCTTTCCATTTTATTACCATATATATTATGATTATGTTTATAACTCAGTAATGTTTCCAATAGTGTTTTTGTGAATTACCATGAAAACAATTGAATGACTTAATTGGTCATTTATTGCTATCTACATTGCATAACTCAGGAAGTTAAAAGCGGGAAAATCTTCATAATTCCTTTGTAGTAATACACTTGGACCACTTGGTAAGAAGTAAAGATCAGTGGGTAAATTATGGAAACAAAGAGATTAGAAGAGACACCAAGTAGTAGAGACTGCTTTTATTGTCATTCTTTCTTTTCTTCCATTTCTAAGACATATTTCTGTGGCTTTGGTGATGGTTGAATACAAAGAAATCTATATATGAAGCAATTTAGGAAAATTCTCCTAAGTTATCAATCCAACTAATGCAATCCTCACATCTCAATAATTATACCAAATTTCATTTATATCTAACATGAGTCCATTCTGATTCAGAAGGCAGATTATCAGAGTGGCTAAGGACATGATTTGTGGAACCAGGATCTCTGATCTTGAAATTTATATCCGGCTCCTGCTAGCTATATGGAGACAGAAATTTAGTTAACTCTTATGTACCCTATTTTTATCCTTATAATGTAATTAGTACCACTCATATGAAATTTTATAAGGATTAAATAAGTTTATATATATAACCTTCTTATAATAGGTCCTATCAAATGGTAGATGCTGGTGTTGGTTTTTCCCTCCTTTTCTTCTGGATTCACTGAGGGCTTCACTGCCTTGCTCTGTGTCCTGAAAGACTAACTTTCATGGTCTTCCTTACTTAGGCTCCCATAACCTGTGACTTCTGGTTGGATTTGCAGTTGGAGACCATGCAAAGAGATAGACAAGAGGAGTGAGATCAGGGTATCCCTTATTCCCAGTTCCTTATAGCCTGATTTTGGTATTGGCAGTGATTCTCTTTCTTTTTCTGCACTGTAGCTCACTGCTACTATGGGCGATGGTCTCTCTCCCATGGCTCTATTGCTTTGTCTACTAATACTGCTTCCTCCCATACCTTATCAGTCTTCATGTAAGTCAATGCTTTCTGTGCATCTAGGTCCTGGTGATTCAACACTGCTTGTTGATTCCTTTAACACTATTTACATCTTTGTCAATAATACCTCTATTTAACTCTTCAATGAAACGTTTGAGACCGCCACTTATTTGCCCATGGGATCACAAACAGTAGAGTGCTGAATTGTGTAGTTTAAAATAAATATGAGATTATTTCTTTCAAGTCAATAAAATATCAACAGTCATAAGAATAGGAATTTCAAAACCTTGGTAAGAAAAATCAATTTTATTAACCTGGTGTAATTGATAATATAAAATTTCTTAAGAAAAGAGGGAGTGGGTAGAGCTGAGACTAGATTTCATTTTCAATAGAAGAAAGGAGGAAATACCTTCTTCCAATGTACACATTGGTCCTTTCCCTTTTCTCTTCTGGAAAGTGTTGGACGTAAATATTTGGAATATAGGAGGGCGGGAGGTTACGTTTAGGTGACAACATCAAGTTGAATAGAGATCAAATCCTAGTTTCAGGGTTTAGTGAGGTAAAGCCTCAAGATTTGGGAGTTGCTGGGTGGGGTGAGGGGAAAGTGGTTCTCAGTGTTGAGTAGAAGAAGCTTGCAAGGCCATATAACTAAGAGCTAGACCTGAAAAGGCACTTGTAGAAAATAAATAAGAAGGGAATGACTGGTTTCCATTCTCACAGTAGTTACAGAAAGACACAGGAAGTATGCAAAATTATTAAATACAATGATTGTATATTGTAGTAATGTAATAAGTGTAACAACCTGTTACTCAACTGGCACCCAACTGATAAGTCCATCATAGAAGACTTGAAAAAAAAAACACACTGCTTGCATGTCTCCAGTCACAAAACCATATTCAATATCTGTGCAGGGCTAAGCTTGCAGGAAATAGAGATTATTAAGAGTCATGAAGGTGAACCTGGGGTGTGCAGGCATTAACACTGTGCGAAGTGCTGCTATTTCATGAACAAAATAGCAATTGTTTTATTCAGCCTGGAAATGAATTTAACATAATTGTACCTACAAGCCTTCCCAATAAAACTCACTTTCACCTTATTCAGACGTAAGCATTTTCAACTCTCAAGTCAAACGAAATTCTATAGACACCTCAATTCTCACACTTATCACAGTAGGACTGGAGACAGTATAATGGATCTTTAAGAGGGAAGGGGTTAACATCTAGAATCTGACTTCCTGAATTTGAATCCTAACTCTGCTACTTACTATCTGTAAAACCACAAGCCTCAGGTAATACTTACCAGAGCAGTTACCACACGTAGAACCACTCCTTGCATGTTATGTTATTCTTCAATTTCTTGTAGGCTCATGTATTTATGAACATTATACAGATAGTAAGTAGCAGAGTTAGGATTCAAATTCAGGAAGTCTGATTCTAGACCTTAACCCCTTCCCTTAATGATAATATATATATATACATATGTATGTATTTCAACTTCTGGATGTCTCAGTTTCCTCTTGAGGTCAGAATATTACCTATTTCCTTCTTGAGGTCAGAATATTACCTAATTCTTGGGAATATTGTGAGGACAAAATAAGACAATACATGCAAAAGACTTAGTAGACTAGCTTGCACATAGTAACTACAGTTAGCACTCCATATTCACAGGTTCTGCATCTGCAGACTCAACTCCATAGATTAAACAAACCGAGGCTCAAAAATATTAGGAAAAAAACCCAATAAAAATAACAAAAATAAATACATAATTCGGTAGAGCCACTACTTACATAGCATTTACATTGTATTAGGTATTAAGAGTAATCTAAAATGCTTTAAAGCATATGAGAGGAGGTACATAGGTTATATGCAAATACTATATCATTTTATATCAGAAACTTGAGCATTTGCAGATTTTGGTGTGGGGGTTTCCTGGAACCAATGCCTCACAGACACCAAGGGTCAACCATATTTAATCAACCTGAGCTGTTTTTCTCTATGTGCAGCAACCTAACAAGATTCTATGAATACTCTGAGGACAAGGTCTGTATATTATTTCCCTTATATCCATTACTGAGTCTATCATATAGTAACTACGAAATAAATATTTGCTTAAAACTGATTGAGGTTAATTGGACTTAAAGATTTGTTTTCTTTTCTCAAAGGAAAACAAAGCACATATACTGTCTTTCATGGCAATCATCACTGGAGTTTTCATGTTAATCACTGGAGGAAAGACTATTAATAATTTGCTGTACTTTAAATGTCTGTCTTTTTTTGATGTTAGTGCATCAATGTAAATGCATATCTGCACCCTTAGGTACATACAGAAGCAAATTCACATTTAAGTTGTGAAATACTTATAATTATTTACCAAAAGCAATTAAGCCCTTTTAAAAATAATAACTAGGAATAATTTATGGGCCACAAAAAGAATAGGTTACACAATTGAATGTCCTTTCATAGAAAATATTCATAAATCCACTTTTTTGACAATAAAATTATATTGCATATATTTAATTTGTAGTAAACAATGTACAAAGGGCAGAAACTGCTGTTATAAAATTTGATGAACATCCAATTAGCATCAACGTATCAAAAAGTCTTCCTCTCCTATTTACTAATTCTGCAACTTACCTAGCCCATAGGAAAATCTTTTTCAAAATTAAAAACAAGTAGACTTTTCTGAAGAAAAATAAAGTAGTAACTATAGACTATTATGTTTTGAAGCAGGCTATAAACTAGAACATGATAAAACACATTGGAATAGCAAAGGAGAATGTATGCCTTCGTGGTTTATGGCTATTTAGAAAGAGCCCATTTGAGTATTTTACTGTTTAAGAATATTTCTATTAACATCTTGTTATATATATCTATTAGGAAAGAAAACTATAATGTATAGAATTATGACAGTTACCATTTATTGACTTTTTTATTATTGTACTTTAAGTTTTAGGGTACATGTGCACAATGTGCAGGTTTGTTACATATGACTTTTTAATAAGTAAATGAAATTGTAACAGATCTTTCCCAGGTATACAGTAGACTCTCCTTATCCATGGTTTCTCTTTCACCAGTTTCGGTTACTCCCCAGTCAGCCATGGCCCAAAAAATATTAAATGAAAACTTCCAGAAATAAACAATTTATAAGTTTTGAATTTAACATTGTTTTAAGTAGCATGATGAAATCTCACACCATCCCACTGACATGCCCTAGATGTGAATCATCCCTTTGTCCAGCATATCCACACTCTATAACCTACAAGCCCTACACAATGTGATTGTGTTGGAAGAAAACATAAAACTATCCACAGTTTCAGGCATCCACTGAGGATCTTGGAATACATCCCCCACAGATAAGGCGAAACTACTGTAATCCTATTCAACATTCAGAGAATCACTAGATGATAAGTTCTATCAAGACAGAATTATATCTGTCATTTTATTTGTCAATGTCCTCAGTAATCAGCACTGAGCCTGGAATACAGTCAACAATAGATGCCTATTAAACAACAGCTTCCCTTTGAAGTAGGTTCTTACGAGAAAAAATTCTTAGTTTGTTAATATTTCACTATTACAGAATGTACATTTTACCAAATCTACCATTGTTTGGCATGGTCAGGGTTATGTTCATTTATAGTTTCAACGTTCACTATATGTTCACTATCTATGTTCACTATAGTTTTAATGAAAGAAGGCCTGAGACATACCTTTACTTTATCATGTGTAGAAAACTGTAGGATGGAAATTGAGCCTAAAATTTCTAAGAAAATTCCTAACACATACACTGTAATTAAAAGTCTGCAAAACTGTGATCCTGATCCACGTAAATTGAAGGCTGTGAAATACGACCATTAAAAAATCTTAGAAAGCGTACTTAGAATTTGTTAAAAGCTCTTTTAAGATTATGTCATCAGTTAATAAAAGCAAGAAATATAGGATAAAGTAACCTCCAAAAGTCAAAACCACAAGGCTCAGATAATACTTACCAGAACAGTTACCACGCGTAGAACCACTCCACGCATGTTATTCTCCAATTTCTTGTCAGTCAGTGACCCATTCAGACCTGTGACAGGATTCCAGCACCCAAGCTGAAAGATAAGACAACTTTGGTCATTTTTTTTTGCCTGAAGAACAGTCCCATCACCTCTGTATAGTCCTTATGGAGAACTATGTGATAGCTCTTAGAATAATTGGTATGGAAAGAGTACTGCACAGGTTTTCTTTTTAAATAGGAAATGAAGTTATTAGAAATGCCATTTCTTGCTTTTAAATATCATCATATGGCACATGACCGTACCCAATGTGCTTTAGGAGGCTCATTGAGGACATTTTACTTAATGAGGAGTTATGTATACACCAATCACTCAGTCCCAGTAATGCACTAATTGGAAAAATAATAGCACATGTAACTCTAACATAATGTCTCTTTTAATATATCAATTACTGTAAGTTAGATTCTCTAATAGTTTCAATGGTTTTAATTTGATCTTATATGGCTTTTACTGGGAAAAAAGACACTATTTTTAATATGGTTAGAAGGGCAACTGCTTTTATTTGAAAAAAAATCATGTGTATGTCTTTGTTTTCAAAGTATTCATAGCACATAAAACAATATAATTTGCCTTTTTGGCAGTGTTATCAGTTTGCTTGGAATATTTTGGCAGCAGCCTTTCTCTTAAAGTCTTGCAATGACTCACTGCTCTTTACTCACCCAAATGGTAGTTTAATTTTATGCTGTTATATAGGTCTTATCTCTTGGAATATACAAATCTGAGGGCTACCAGTTTTTAAATTACTGTCTATATATCTGAATGGGATGAAAATTGATGACTCTCGATCAAAAATATGGAGAAAAGAAAGAGATGATTTGACTTGAATTAGCAGATAACTGTTTACGGAACAAGTCTACAGAGAGAGAGAATGTTGTAATGCACATCTTGAGAAGAAATTTCCTATTATTCATCCTGAAACCAGCTCCATGAGCCTTCACATTTGGGAACATATTCTGCATGTGCACACTTAAAAATGTAATGGATCTTTCATCGTATTCAGAGACTGTTTTGATTAACTGAATGGTCATAGGGGCAAATGGTTATTTGTGCTGTTTCCTCCTGATGATTGTGATTTATTTCTTTTTATTGAGGTTTGTCTGTAGCTTCCAACGTCATCTACATACTGGCTGGCAAGTCTCCCCCACAAATAAACAATTACGTGCTTCCTATTAAAACCCAAGTTTCCCGTTAAGCTCCCCAAAAGGTGTTTAATTAAGAAAACTAAAATGTACATAATATATCTTAAGAGAAGGGAATGTCACAGTATAAACAGCAGAGCCAGCTTTTTCCTTATTAAAATAATTTGGAAAAGGCTGCTAATTGTTAGTTTCAACTGTAAAAGCACATTAAATTCATACAATGATATGTCATTCTTAGTTATATAAAAAGCCTAATTAGAACTTAGATCCAATTAGCAAATCCAAATGTGTTGAAAGTCTAATTATCAAAGATATTGTGGTCCTCTTGCCAAATTTAAAATTTTATGAAATTTCTTTTGAGCTTTTCTCTTCTGAGGTCAACAAAAGTCTATCCTCAATTACATTCCCGGATGTGTGCTTTTTCTAATTACTTCCTCAGGAGGATTTTACTTTCCTAGACTAAATAATATTGGTGGAAAAAGTGATCTATAACATTAAGTGAAGAGCTATTCCAATGTGCTATCTCCACATATTACAACCATATAACTTAATTTTAAGCTTAACAAATAGCTTTTAAGATATAATCTTGTTCATGGTAAATATGTCTAAGCTGCCAAAGCACACACGGGAATTTCTTTTCTGTCCCCCTTAGATTTGTCTCTTAAGTTTGGTGAACCTATTGTCAGTTTGTGTAAATAAATGACATCTATTAGCACCAACTTGACTGTACCATTTTGGTGTATTGAGTAGTCAAAAATATCAGCAACTGGATTAACAGTGAAACCTGAGCCATTTGTTTCAGCAATGCTATGGACAAACATTTACAAATATATAATTTCCAGTTTCCTCAGAATGATGTTTTCTTTTAAACATAACTGAACATGGTCAATGGTTTTATAATTCTAAAGCATTCTAGTATTTGGAGGTTCCAAATAACAAGAGCAAAAAAGCATTTGAAGTAGGTAGAATAGGTAAATATATCTCATCTTTTAACCTAGGCAATGTCTTAAACATTATTTATACCATGTATAATATTTCTTTTCATTTTAGAAATGTTTAATATTTGTATAGACTCTCTCATATGTATTACAAGACAATAATTTCTCTCCTCTGCTTGACAAAGACTTTTCACCTTTCTGTGTTCTTTTTTTTTCCCACCTGATTCATATGCCCTTTGATAACAGCATTTGTACAGTTCTTCTTCTTCTTAATAATAGCAGTCTAGATTTTAGGATTGGTAAGTTCCATTTATTTAACTTAGTTCTTCCTTCAAATGTACAAACAAACTTTAATGTCTCCTAAATATTAGCTGTGGATGTCAAGAGCTAGGATGCTCAAAGACTGAATTTGGGAGTAAAGAATGTTTAGGATACAGATTATCTGGAAAACTAGAAATAAAGTACATTCTCTTATCACATATCACAATGGGGTATAACTAAGAAATTATTAAGGAAACAAAATAATACTTATTTCCTATATTGATTACATTTTTGAACACTGTTTAATGCTTTCTACGTGTCAGCCATGGTACTGAGCTTTTTATACATGTAAGCTTCACAATGACCGTATGAGAAGGTGCTCTTACCATTATTATTTAATAGACAAGAAAACTAAGGACTTCATTAAGATCACATATTTACTAAGAGGTGAAATTAGTATTTAATTCAATTCTTTTTAAAGTCCAGATACAGCATTTTTCATTGAGGTGTTGTTTTATAACTTATGAATCTTTTTCATAAATGTCATCTATTTAAGGTAGGTAGGGAAGATATTTCTATTTTATAGTCAACAACATTGAGACTCAGAATTATTAAGTGTTTGGTTTTATACTCCTGGGCTCAAGGGATCCTTCCACCTCAGCCTCCCAAAATGCTGGGATTATAGGTTTAAGCCACAGCACCCAGCCTGGATTTCTCATTTTAACATTCTTTAATTTCTGTTCATATTCACTTATCTCCCTGAGGTTCATTTCAAGCTTTTTTATTTGATTATAATAAATTTTTAAAATAATAAGAAATAAAGATGAGTTAGATTCATACAGATTCAAATTGAATTTGTATCTGCAACTGGTAATGTTTCTTGTTGCATAGCAAGAATGACAGGCATAGTGTTTGATAAAAACTAGAAGAAGGACTTCACTTAGGTTCAAGTGTGAGGCTTATCTAACAAGTCCTCTGGTTTCAGTGTCTGAATTCTCATTAATTTGACTTCTCTAGTTATGTGGAGATGGTTGTTTTTGTCTGCTGTGTCTTTGATTTTGTTTCTGTTTTTGTTTTTTTTTTTTTAACAAGGAGTCCAAGACTAGTAAAGAGAACACACACACAAATTCTCATACCGTCTATTCAGCTGAGTGCTTCCTAAATAAAAAACAATAAAGGTGGCCCCTGCAGCACATGAGACTTACAGAAAGTCACATCACTGATGGCAAAACAAGATTCACTATCTTCAGTGGTCTGGCAGTCTGAAGAAAATTTAGAAGGGATAAAAAAAAACCCAATTCAATTTCCTTTCAATTACAGTATATTGATTCTCTACAGTATTATCTGGTTATTGATTTCCTATAGTATTTTCTGTCATTTTAAGACCTTAAAATGCCTAGTGCTTTAATCATTTCCTTCATTGGAGCTTTGGCGATAATAATCTTGTAACATTCTGTTAAAATCAATGTAATATCTTGTGTTCAACAAACTGGGTTGATGTATTTGGATGAGCACAGTAGCCTGCTCCTAACATTATGTGTACTAATGATCAAGTTTTAAATATTTACTCTTTCTTCCTCAATGTTTCCACTTCTTATTTGCCATGGGCTGTAAGGAATGACTTGCGACTGATGTAAAAATAATTTTACATCATTATTTTTCAGGCAGTGTTATAATGTCAAAAAGAGCTGAACTGCTCAATTTTAATTTTATGCTCAATAGTTTGTAGGCTGTAATAACAGGAGTCAGGAGAGCTCTTAATTGAATATCAAATGGAATTATTTCCATTTATTAGCTTGTATTCATATGGAACAAATGAAGCCCGTCTGTACGACCAATGCTCCAGCTGCCGGACACAAAATATCCACTGCACTGAGGGCATATGCTACCAGCCACAATGTTTTGTTTACTTGATTTCTCAGCTGACAAAAAGAGGGAACAAAAAGCCATAGGCAAAGCATCTTAAAAGCCAGCCACTTAGAAATGTGCAGCATTTATTTGGTAGATATTCTGTAAGGGCATAGAAAGTGTAAAAAATACATATGGCAGGTTGACTCAGATACATGTTTTATAGAATTAAATTGGAATGTTTTCCACTTTGACATGTGAATGAATGCAGTGTGCCAGTAATCTCTCCAATGATAATTTTCTTTATGGTATTTCCACCTGCAAAATAGGTTCAATTTGTAAAATGTGCTCCCTAGAGGATGATTATATGCTCCTAAGATTGTATTACTACAGTTTGGTCATTACCATAAAGTAGTAGTTGTTCTTGAGATTATGTGGAATAGCCTTAGCACTTGAGTTTCCTCCAGGAGAAAATGTCTTTGAAAAGTCAGAAAAAAATCACATGGTTCAACCACTTTTATCTCACTGTTTCACTACTGAAAACAGAACCTTCATACTATGTAACAAGAACTTGTTAACTGATTCCTACAAATGAATAAAACATGAGAACCAGCATATATATATACACACATATATATACAAATATGTATACATATATCTATATATAGACATATTTGAATATATACATATATACATATATATGTCCATATACAGGTATGTATAGCCCACAGATGTTTTATGCAGTCATAATAATCACTCTATTACCAACTGGCATTTAACTGATTTAATGATATTCTATTTTTATAGCTTTTCCTTTCTTTTATAATTCTTCTGGTGTAAAATTACCATTACACTATATTTAGAGGCAATATATCATACTAGTTCAGATAAGAAGCTCCAGAAGATTGATTGAGTTCAAGCACCTGCTCTAACACTTACTTGGTGTGTGCTGTTGGGTTTCAGTTTTCTCATCTCTCAAATGGGAATAGTAAAAATGACTTCCTCAGATGGTTTTTGGGACCACTAACTGATTTAAAATATGTTAACTGTTTAGAAGTGTTCATGACACACTGAGATTAAAGAAATGCTTGTTATTATTTTTCCTATATAATCAGAATTCTTTTGTTCCTTGCTCAGTCTCATTCTTCGGGTGACTTAGTAGTCTGAGTGATAAAACATGCCCTTAAAGCTGTGGCTTTCAACTTTTGTTGACCATTAGAATATTTTGTTGACTATTAGAATGGAAAGCTTTAAAAAATTCTCATGCTCCATCCAAACCCCGGGACAATTAAGTCAGAATCCCCAGGAGTATAACCAAGGCATCAGTAGTTTAAAAGCCTTTCCAGGTGATTCCAATGTATAGCCAAGGTTGAAAACCAGCTGCCCTAAAACTTGCTTCAGACTGGGTGCAGTGGCTCACGCCTGTAATCCCAACACTTTGGGAGGCCAAGGCAGATAGATCACCTGAGGTCAGGAGTTCAAGACCAGCCTGGCCAACATGGTGAAACCCCGTCTCTACTAAAAATACAAAAATCAGCCGGGTATGGTGGCACATGCCTGTAATCCCAGCTACTTGGGAGGCTGAGGCGGGAGAATTGCTTGAACCTGGGAGATGGAGGTTGCAGTGAGCCGAGGGCGCCACTGCACTCCAGCCTAGGCAACAGAGCAAGACTCTGTCTCAAAAAAAGAAAAAAACAAACTTGCTTCAACACACAGGGAATACAAACTCATAGAATGGCTACTTAACCTCTTTGAATAAAGTCATTATTTTGACTGGTTTCCTTTGTGAAAGCTAATTAGGGATATTGTCCCAAATAAACTATTTTTTATAATAAATATGATATGAACCTATAAACTATGTGCCAGAATGATGACTACCTTGTCCACAGTTGTACTCCTAGCTCTTATCATAGTATTGTTGTATTGGTATGTGGCAGTTTCGAATAAACAAATCCATGATTTAAAACTCCTGCTGTCCTCTTTGTTCTTTCTTTTTGGTTCTCCAGTTGAAGCTGAATGAAAAACCAAAATGTTTCCAACTAGACACCGTGTCCTAATATGATGTTGTATCCTTGAGAGTTTTCATGATTCTTCAGGGTCATTCCCTTCCCTCAAATTCTATTAGCTTTCCTTTTCTATCAGATCAGAATATTATTATTTTTCTAATAATATTTTAGCATTTAATTATTACAACCTGATAAAAGTTGCTGGATTTTCTTCTCTTCTATTCCATTCTACCTTGAGACATTTTAAGATGTTCATTTTAAAATCACATTAAATTCTCACTGTCTTTGCTATCTCCTCCATTAAATAATTAACCACTTAAGGTCATGGGTACCATCTGAATCATTTTTTCTGTCGATTACCGTGCCTTTTACCATGTTTTGTACCAGTAAAGTAATTTTTATGAAACTGACAAGGTTAGTGTAAAGCATCTCTATTGCAATTTAGATCTTTACTCCTAAACAATAAAAATCTCAAGCTCAGCCATCTCCTTATATTTCACTATCACTTCACTGTCTCTGCTTAGATACCTCAAAGGGAGCTCAAATATCTCTAAGATTAAGCTCACTATCTATCCCTACTATCAGCTCAGTCCCACTAGCCAAAAATCAAGCTGTCAGTCTCACCACCTCTCAGATCCAATTCTTTGCCCAACTCTGCCAATTTCACCTCTTTAAAAATATCTCCTGAATCTATTTAACTCATTCCTTCCTACCATCCTAGCCGAAGCTAACTTCATAGCTTCTCTTTACAGTCTTTCATTGCAAACATAAATTCTGAGATTATAACATCTGCTTAAAGTCTTTCCATAGTCTTCCAGTATTCTCAAGATAAAGGCCAAACTTCAGATGTGGCCTACCAGAATTTGCATGATTTGGTATTGTTTATATTCATAGACCCATGTCATAACACATTCCCTCTTTTTCTTTGAATTCCAACCAACCGTATGAGTCTTTCTATGGTTTCTTGAGTAAGACATAATCCTCCTACCTTGAAAATTTAAACATTGTTTCTAAAGCACTGACTAAAGTATATCAGAACCACTAGGGGAGTTATAAAAAAAGATCCCAACACCAAAGCCATACCCCATGCCAATGAAATCAGAATCTGGGCATGAAATCTAGGCATCAGTATTGTGTAAAGTTATGAATATGATTCCAAAGCAGAGCCAAATTTGAGAACCAATGGTTTTGAATATACAATTTTCCTTGATTGGAACAAGCTTAAGACATCTGTGATTCTTTAATGAATTAGTAAAGTCATTTTCCCTCATCCTTTAGATCGCAATATAAACACCTGTAGTTTGGGGTAAACTCTCCTTGATCTCCTGCCCCCACCCCAGGCTACCTCATATACTGTAATACAGAAACATGTTCCTCTCTTTTAGAGTAATATTGTAGTTAAGTTTGTTCAATATATATTTTATATGATCAATATTTATTGCAGCAATTATCTATAAATTTCCATGTGTTCAAGAAAAAATACTGTTTTGTTTCCTCTCCCCATTTATTAAATACATAATTCTTGGCACAAAGTGAGACTTCAATTTTGATTGGATACTAAACAAATTTAGATGATTTTTAAACAAGAAACTTAATACATATTACAGTGATTGTACATAATTTCTTTCTTTTTTTTTTTTTTTTTTTTTTGAGACAGTCTCACTCTGTTGCCCAGACTGGAGTGCAGTGGCATGATCTTGGCTCACTTCAGCCTCCGCCTCCCAGGTTCAAGTGATTCTCCTGCCTCAGCCTCCTGAGTAGTTTGGATTACAGGCACACACCACCATACCTGGCTAATTTTTGTATTTTTAGTAGAGATGGGGTTTCACCATGTTGGCCAGGCTGGTCTCAAACTCCTGACCTCAGGTGATCCACCCACCTTGGCCTCCCAAAGTGCTGGGATTACAGGCATGAGCCACCGTGCCTGGCCTGTACATCATTTCCTATATGATGCTTTAAATAAGTATCTCAATATATAGCCAACACTGTGTTACCAGCTATCAGCTGAGATTTTTCCTCCTTTTAAATTTAGATGGTGAATTTCCAACTATCTTTCTTCCTGAGAGCAGAGCAGTTAAACTCTGTATAGTAAAGATCAAGGAACATTTTTCAAAAGCCTTCAGTATGAGGAATAATGATATTACCTAACCCTGGAGAGAATAAAATAAGTTGTTTTATTGGAGCTATAATCTGAACGGTTATATACAAGCAACCATAGCAATAGTAATAATAAGAGTAATACCTAATCTACGTTAGATATTTTCATCTATACTATATCTCACTAGAAAGAGAACCACCAACATACAAATGAAATATAAACTGTTGAATCTTTTGGGAGGATTTCTCCTAGAAATCCTCTCGAGGAATCCAGCTCCAAGTCAAAAACCTCTGTATGATTTTGCCCTGCCCTAGGCAATACAAAGGCTCTGCCTGGGAGGCCTTCACAGAGGAAAGCTTCCCTCCCCATATTGACTTGCACAAACAATGTGCTGCAGTCTCTGACGGGAGTTGCAGTCAAGGACTTAGGACCCCTGGCCAGCCATGTTTTATATATATATTTGCATTCTTAGCCCAGGAGCCTCCATTCAGAGGCTTCTTTACTGGAGACTCTGAGATGAGGCTTTCCAGGAGCCTCTGCCAAGACCTGCTTGTTGGGAGGAGTGGGTACCCTGGAGGACACTTTTCTCCATTCTGACTTAGTACTTGGTACTTTCCCATTCCTAGATCTTCCCCTAGCCTCTTCCCCTGCCCTTAGGTCCATAAAACCACAGGAACTTCTAGTTTGGGGTTCCCTGAGCAGTAAGATAGTTATCCAAAACTGTACTAATGCATCTGACCCTTGCGTGGTGCCATTTGTAGGGGAAATGAAACACAGGTGAAGCCGGCACTTTCTTTCTGTACTCTTGATTATACTATCACAGTAAGTGGAATAAAAGCTTAATTGTTACTTTAATTTTGGCTTGTTGTCTTAATTGAATACTCCCACATCTGGCAGCTCAGCCCTCCCCAGCTCAGTTCAGTTCTTAACATCTCCTATTTAATAATGGTGGTTTATATTTACTGAAGACTCCTTATGAAGCAGGTATCATGCCAATCATTAGATATTATTTATCATTTTTTGCTATAATCCTATCAGTATTATCCTGATATGATTATAATTATGCTAATTTTAACAGATGTGGAAATTGAGAATTAGAGGGATTAATTTACCTGTTCCAGGCTACACAGCTAACAAATGACATAGCCAGGATTTGAATATAGGCTCCAGAAACTGCTCCAGAAACTGCTGTCATTTTTTACCTCAATCAATAAGACACTATTTGAGAGAGGAATTAGAGCAAGGGTCATGCAGACAGCCTTAATAGTTTTGAGTGCTCACTTGTCAAGTTCAGCTTTGTGTTTTGGGGTCCTTGAGAAAATACATTTTTTTAAATAATAAACCCTTCTGTTTTGCTTCAACTATTCAAATTTGGTTTCTTTCATATGAGCTCAGAAATTTATATCTAACATATATGGACAGTATGGTAGATTTTGTGAATGCATATCCAACTCAACATAGAGAAAGGAAGATATTTTTCAAAGACAGATAAAGAAGTAAAGAACATTAGGATGGGTGGTTAGATTTTATTTTCCGTAAAATCAGTTTTTTAAAAACCTTAGATTCTTGATCTGAAAATGAAATGGTTTGTTAATGAGAAGAATTCTAAACTCAAAACTCACAGCTTATTAGTGATTGGGTTTATTTTGGGAATAGTTTTTTTTATATTATCAGAAAAGCAATGTAAAATATATAAACATTGTTGTAAGTATCATTATTAGTAAGGATTAATGATATTTATAAAGCAGAAGCTTATGAAATAATTTATGTCCCCTACTAGACTGCAAGTTCCATAGGCAAAGATCTTTGCCTCTTCTATTCACTGACGTATGGCAAGCACATGGAACCAGCCTAGTATACAATTCACACACAATGAAAATTTATTGCATGAATAAATGGGTCTTATTTTTCTCAAAGAAAGAACTAAGTCTCAGCAGCATAGAAGAGTTTTGTGGCATGCAGATTTTATTTCAAGATGAGGAATAAATCAGTTAATCTCATAAAATGTCTAGCTTGGTGATTCTACAATTGTTTAATATGATTGGGTTCCACCAAGAGTCATCCCTGTGATGAACAAGAGAGGGTTTCTTATTCAGGTTTCCTAAATTACTCTCGCTAGAGATAGTACCATCAACCATTGCAATCAGTTTATCTGATGCTTACACTGACATGACAGTTGTCTAGATCACTGTATGATTCTTCCTTTCCAGCTCCCTTGCTATCAGATGCCTTGCTCTTGCTGAAAATGTGCATGGAGTTCTTGGGTTTCATTGGTAACTATGAATCATCAAATGAGGAAGTATGCCTCTGAGCATTTTTATCAACTTTGAAGAGAATTTTTATTTTATTGCAGAGTATTCCAAACATTTAAACAATTGAAACTCCCATAAATCATGAACTCAACAGGCATGTTGAAAATGCTAGCATACTTCAAAAAAGAGTCATTTTTTTTCTTTGTGGATTTATGTGTTCTTCTAATTACTCTTTTGTTAATCCTCTTAAATATGCTTCCCATATCTGTGTCCATTCGCAACTCTTAGTCATAACCATATATGTATGATAAGCATGAGAAAGTCAGGGGTATTTTAAAAGGGAGGTCAGTACTAACTGATTGACATGAAGCAAGAAATAATGCAGTGTATGATATGCAGCAAGAAATAATCTAGTGGATAATAATACAACCACCGTGCATTAGTGTAAATACATTATTCTCCCACCACTTAAAATTTATAATTAAGAAGACAGTTATTTATTAAATACCTACTATGTTGGTTTTATGGGGTACAAGGAAATATAGAACACCATCTTTAACCTCCAAGAGTTTGTGACTGTTTTTGAAATGACAAAAAGGGAAAAAATGTTTAATGACAAGTTCCACTAGGCAGTATATGACTAATTCCCGAATGACTGATATAAATAATAAGTGCTAAGTATTTTACAAAGGAGATATTTGTGAGAAAGGATCAGATGTCATCAAAGAAAATGATAAGAAAAAGCAGAGCACTGTGTGGTAGTCTGCCTGCAAGATGGCCACGGATAATTCCTCCTATCCCTGTGCATACATACCATTCTTCTTTCAAGAGATGGAGTCCACTTCCCTAAAATTGGTGCGCTCCAAAATTCATATATTGGAACTCAATTGTATTAAAAGTTTAAGAAGGTGATTAATTCATGAGGGTTCTTCCATCATGAATAGGATTAGCTCCCTTATAAAATGAACAGAAGGAAATTGCCTTCCCCTTTGGCCATGTGAGGATACTGTTCACCCCTTCTGCAAGATGTGCCATCTATGAAGCAGACAGCAAACCTTCACCAGGCATTGAATCTGTTGATGCCTTGACTTTTCAGCCTCTAGAACGCTGAGAAATAAATTACTACTATTTATGAATTACCCAAACTAAGGTATTTTATTATAGAAGCTCAAAAGTTCTAAGACAGCCCGTTTTCTTGAATCTGAGTTTGCTCTGTGACTTTTCTCCAGTAAAATGTGGCAGAAGTGAAGATATATGATTTTGGGGTATGAATCTTAAGAGATCTCACAGGTTTTCTTTTCTCATTTTTGGAAGCCAATCAAGTGAAAAAGAAATAAATAAAAAAAGGCTGGTCCAGAGCAGGAGAAAACCAAGGTTGTGGGTGAGATGTGAGCTGTGTAGGGGGTAGTGGCATCCCCATCCAGAAGACATTTCTCACAGCCATAGTCCACTAACAACAAAAATTAGAATTACAGCTGGTCCTCCCCAGCTTTCAAGGAGAGAAACAAGATTAGAAAGGAAGATTTTGGGAAGTTGGCAAAATAGAAAGCACCAGAAATCTGTCTCCCCATGTAGACAACAATTGCACTGGCAGAATCTATCCGACGTAAATATTCTGGAGTTCTGGAGTCTATTGAAGGCTTGAAACTTCCAGTGGAAAGCTTATAAGGAAAATTATGGTTACTTTTGATCAATTTAAGCTCTTAAAACAGTAGCAGCTACCTATCCTGACCCTTAGTCCAATGGCAGGCAGCCATGAATATGTTCCAGGAGCAACTTACATGGAGTTCACAGAAGCCAGCATGGGCAAAAAGAACGTTATAATCCAAATATTGGAGATCTGTGCTCTGATTGCTTACTGCTGCTTCTAATCACGGACTGGTAGATGAAGAGCTAGGTAGTCACTGTTGTTGCACCTCCCCTCCATTGTTGCACACACCCTCTGGCTGAAGTAATTTCCAGGGGATTTAAATGGCCAGTGCCTGCTTCCCACCTTCATTTTTCTCTTTTCTTCTTTTTGGAGGTAAACATTAAATACTAGGACATTTAAAAGCAACCACATACACACGAGAAATTAGAAAGTCGCTGTGTATGCCCAAGGAAAGGTGCAGGCTCAAAAGAGACTTGAGAAGACCTTAAATTTACATACATCTCAGATCAATCCTTGGCACAGAGACAGTCTACAACATTTAGAACAAAAGGGGAAAACCTAGGAAACCCTGAGAAATAAGTACGATCTGATTGCCGGAGTTACTACATTACTACAGTCACATGTCTAATTTTCAACAAAAAAAAATAAAAGGCATCCAAAGAAACAGCAAAGAATGGCTCATTTAAAAATAAAATAAAATAAGCCAACAGAAACTGTCACTGAAAAAGACATGATGGTGGACCTACTGGACAACTGTAATAAAACAACTGTAATAAAGATGCTCAAAGAACTAAAAGAAAAGTAGAGGAAATCAAGAAATAATACAAGAATAAATTATAAACATCCATAAAGAGATAGAAAAGTTAAAAGTAGAAAGAAATTTTGTAGCTAAAAAGTACAAGTGAAATGAAAAAAATTTGCTAGAGATTTTCAAAGGTAGATTTAAGCAGCCAAAAGAAAGACTCAGCAAATGTAAAGAGAAGATCATGGGAATTATCAATCCAAGGAACAGAAAGAGAAAAGATTAAAGAAAAGTGAACAGAGTATAAGGAACAATTGGTACACCATCAAGTGGACAAACAGATGCATTATGGAGTCCATAAGAAGACAGAGAAAAGAAGAGAGGATATTTGAAGACATAATGGCCAAAACTCCCAAATATAACAAAGAATATGAATATAAACATTTAAGAAGCCCAGTAAACTCTAAATACAATGAGCTCAGAGATCCACATTATCAACCTTTGAAATGATGAAGACAATAAAGGGAATATCAAAAACATCAAAAGAGAAGTGATTCATCACATACAAGGGATTTTTGATAAAATTATGACCATATATCTTATCAGAAATTTTGGAAACCATAAAGAAATGGGCCAATATATACAAAGTGCTAAAAGAAAATAAACCTGTCAAGCAAGAATCCTATATCTGGCAAAAATTTCCTTCAAACTAAGGGAGAAATTAAGGCATTTCTAGGTACACAAAAGTTGAGAGGAGTTTGTTAACACTAGACTTGTCCTGGAAGAAATGTTAATGTGAGTTCTGAAGATGAAAACAAAAAGACACTAAACAATAATTTGAAGTCATATATGAAGAAACAAATATCACAGTAAAGGTAAGTACATGGACAATTATAGAAGCTACTATTATTGTAACAATGGTTTAATTGAAGAAACTGATATATTGAAAAATTATTAGGTTTTGTTTTTGGACCTGCAATGTGTAAAGGTGTAATTTTAGGACATCAGCAACCAAAACAAGTGGGTATGGAAATGTAAAAGAGAGAGTTTTGTGTATTATTGCAGTTAAACTGCTATAAATCTAAATAAGAGTGTTATAATTGTAGGATGTTGAATATAATAGCCATAGAAAATATACAAAAGTCAATGACATAGACACATAAACATTTCATTACCATAAACAACTAAACACAAAAGAAGACAGTCATACAGGAAGCAAGGGACAAAAATGCTATAAGCCATATAGAAAACAAGTTTTTAAATGACAGAAGTAAGTCTCTCCTTATCAGTCAGCCCTACAAAGGATAGAAATTCTACAACATGGATGAACCTTGAGGACATTATACTAAGTGAAATGAGTCAGTCACAAAATGACAAATACCTTATGATTCCACTTACATAAGTTTCTTGAAACAGTCAAAATCATAGAAACAGAAAGAATAGCAGTTGCCAGGGGCTGGACAGAGAGGGAAATGGGGAATCACTGTTTACTAAGTATAGAGTTTCAGTTTTGTATGATGAAAGGAGTTTTGAAAATAGATGGGTGATGATGGATGCAAAGAAATATAAACGTACTTATTATCATTGAACTGTACACTTAAAATGTTTAAGATGGTATATTTTATATGTGTATTTTACCACAATAACATTTTTTTAAAGGCTGGGGTAGAATATTGAGTAATTAGAGGCTATGTGGAGATAAAAGCGTAACTAGAGCACCTCACCCAACAACCAGGACCAAAGCCCCAGACATGCAAGTGATACCATCTTCAATTCTCTTACCCTAATTGAACTATCCCAGTCAGCACCATGTAGAACAGAGGTAAGCTATCCCCACTGAATCCTGCCTGAATATCAGATCCACAGAAACTTTAGTAATAAAACAGTTGTTTTATGACAATATGCTTTAGAGTGTTCTGTTATGCGGTATTTCATCATTGAAACATATGGCTTGTCAATGGTCAATGAACAGTCAATGGTAGCCTTTGCCTCTGAAATTGGCTGGACATCTAAGGCTTCTATTAGTAAGAAGTTGTACATATATGAGGGATATTCTCTTGTTTTCTCAAGACTTTCTTTTATATCTTAAAACTTTTCCTTTTTAAATGCAAAATGTTTCCCAACTGCAACTCAGATAGACATTTCTGTATGCACTTGCATTTTGTGGAATTTCAATTTTCCTAATTGAAAGTGAAAATTATTTATGCTTTGGAAAATAAGGCAAACTAGATCACGACTTGCTTTCAATGGCTGCCATAACAAACTGCCTCAAAGCCATCTGCTTAAACATTAAAAAATTATTGTCTCCAAGTTCCAGAGGACAGATATGAAATCAAAGTATTGGCAGGGCTCTATCCAAAGGCTCTAGGGGAAAATCTTTCATTGTCTTTTCCAGCTTCTCTTGGTTCCAAGCATTCTTTGACTTGTGGCTGCATAACTTCAATCTTTGTCTCTTTCACATGGATTTCTCCTCTTCCTTTTCTGTTTTAAATCCCTCTATGTCTTTCTCTAATAAAGATACTTGCCATTAGATTTGGAGCCCACTCGGATATTCCATAATGATCTCATCTTGAAATTCTTTACAATTATATCTGCGAAGATATCTTTTCCTTATTTGATCACATTTACATGTTCCAGGGATTAGTTCATGGACATACTTTTTGTTTTTCGCTTCACTTACTACAGATCACAATTTATAAATTCTCATTTTAGTGTCAAGCTTTTTATGAGGTCTGTTAAGTTAAAACACTATCTATTTGGGGAAATAGGTAGTTTTATGGGATCCAAATCCAATGGGGAGAATTGATGTTTTGTGTATCTCAATTGAATAGAATGTATTCAAATTAGAATAGAGAAAGTACTTACCAAACAGTTGATGAGTTTGCTCCTACAGCATCTGTCAAATAAGTATCTCACTGTACTTATTATTTGAAATATTATCCTGGGCTTCAGTCACTCTACCTGTTTCTCCCAGTAGAATTTTGAGCTTTGTGATGGCTGAATCATCTTTTTATCACCATATCTCCAGCACTTTTGTATGCAATTGACCATTCATAAGTGGTTCTGATTCAAAGTATTTCATTTTGTGCAATATGTTGTAATTAGTTCAACAAATATGTAGTGGGATTATTATCCCTTAGACATTTATGGCTGACATACTGAGATGCATTTCCAGTCTAATTTTTAATCTGCTAAATGGTAGGAAAAGATCTCTCCCTTTTTTACTCCAGTCTATGTTTGACTTTCTAATGTCAAGTGGAGAATGGAAGGGACAGCATAAGCTAGGTGTGATTGCATACAGTCAGAGACATATATAGTAAAATTAGAGGGAGCAAAAGTGCACCCCTCCTCAAATATTTTCAAAAAACTTTTAAAATCTATATTTTACCAATATATTAATTCAGTTAACATTTTGATTGTTACTTATTCTATATTTAAATATATTACTTGTCTTATTGATAATAGCAAGTAAAGTGACAGAATAAACTTGATTAGGGAATACATTTTAGCTGAAAGCTGGTCATATTTGGTTTATAATAAAGCCTTACTATGAAAACACAATTTTTTTTCATAGAGTTTCCTTAGTGGCAAATAATATCCTCTATATGAAGCATATAGATTTCTTAAGACATGTTTTATTAATGTAGAGAATAAAAAAACAGGTATCACTCTTGTCTTGCCAATAGTAATTTAGATCACAGGTTACTGAAGATAAAATCATCAATCAATCTTGGACATCTATATATAGCAGGAATTATCCAAGGGATAATAGAGGAAGTTTTGTACAGGGATGTTCTATCCAACCGAAAAAATAATTTTCAGCTGGGACATCATTCAAGAAGTTATTCCTCCCAGCAAAAACTAACTGTAACCTTTCTCCAAAGTCACAGCAGAATAGAGCGCCAGATGCACAAAGGTTTTAAGCCAAATAATAAAGACATAGATTCAGATAAAACACTTGGGCAATATCAGAAAATTTGGAATAAAAATTTGGAATCTTAAGATATCAAAAACACGACCGTTCTCTAAGTTAATCTTACTGAGAAGTATCTCTAGTTCCTTTATAAATATCCACTTAAATATCAATAGCAGAATCCCATCATAGGTGTTTATAAAGTTTGTGAACCATATAATAAAATGTATGAGATTTTATTATAATTGTGGTTTACTTACTCAATAATTTCCTGTATTAAATTAATAAAATCCAGAGTAAATGAACCTGGGGAAAGCTGATTAACTTGTAATAACAATTACGGAAACTTTACTAGAAAAAACAGATATGCACCTTTCCTTATAGGATATAGATTTAACAAGGTTGATTTCCCAGGAATATTTACTCAATCATTATAATAGACCTTTCTGTATAATCTGTTAGCAGTGCTGATATTAGCTGCTTTACTTTATGTGGAAACCATTTTGGGGATTCATTGAAATCTAAATTTAAGTTTAAGAATTATTAATTTGGTTAAAGTAAGAATTATTCCTGGAATTTAAACATATTAAATTATTTTCAGAGCAGACAGGCATATAAAAATAGGATTAAAGTTTTGTTGAAGGTATAAACTTTTTGAAAGTCATTGTAACTATATTTTTGGAGGGCTCATGACACACCTGGAACTGTACTGAGGATTTGCATTCATTGTTTTCAACAAAGTCCTATGAGCTTTGATCTGTTAAATTAAACCTTATAAAATTAGTGACATTTTACAATTTTGTGACCTAAAAGTTGAAATTATGAAATATAGATATAGGTCAAGATATAGATGTAGAATCATTTTATCTTAGTTTCTATTCTTATACTTTTATTACACAATCAGAAGATTCATTTTTTTTTTCCAGAATGCTTTTTAAAATGCAAGGTTACTGTAGCAAGTAAAGTAAAAACTGTCAATTTTGAGATTCATTTTGATTCTGGCAGAGACGTTCTCTAATCCAGAGGGAAAAGACTCTTGAAATACTTCAAACATCATCTCAATCCTCAGAAGTGTTATTATAATATTTTATTCAGTCAAATTAACAGCTGGATTGGACATATTTTGAAATATATTTGGTACAAGGGGGTAAAAAATGACAAGCACTATTGTGTGAAGTCTAAATTTATTGAGCTGAACACAATCAGAGAAACAGCTGGACAGGTTATCACGGGTGACTAGAATACTGTGCTAATGTGGGTGGCGTCAAAGTTTAATAATCAGAGAAGGTAGTTAGTCTGGAAAGCCGAAACCCTGTCCTTCAACCAGAGCCTAACCTAAGCCAGCTCTCCAATGCACCCAATTAACCTTACAAGGAAAACTCAAGAGGCAGCCTGATTGACTCATCAAAGCTCATCATAACTCAGGCAAAACAACTCAAAAGACGTATCATCTTTTAGTGAACATTTACAAAGTTTAAAATACCAATATAAAGCTTTTTCAACTTTTTAGTATAAAGATTTTCAAATATATAAATAGAATAAAATTATAAACCCAAATATTCATCATCCTACTGAAACAATTATCAACTCATTATCAATGAGTTATTTATTTATGTGCCTACTCTTTCTTGCCCCTACTCTGGTCAGATTTTATTTGAAACAAATGGCAGACATTATACAATATTATTTCTATTCTGGTATATGGCTCTAAAAGTTAAGAAGTCCTTTAAAACATAATCATGACACCATTATCATACTTCCCAAGGTTTAGAATAATTTATTTTTATTTTTACTTCTGGGGTACATGTGCAGGACGTGCAGGTTTGTTACAAAGGTAAATGTGTGCCAAGTTGGTTTGCCGCACCTATCAACCCATCACCCAGGTATTAAGGCC
The DNA here is from genome assembly GCF_006542625.1 of Nomascus leucogenys. NCBI lineage: Eukaryota > Metazoa > Chordata > Mammalia > Primates > Hylobatidae > Nomascus > Nomascus leucogenys. Next base: position 75,974,653 of record NC_044389.1, on the reverse strand, counting down.
AGCATGCATTAGTTATTTTTCCTAATGCTCTCCCTCTCCACACTCCACCCCCAGGGGAAGGCCCCAGTGTGTGTTGTTCCCCTTCCTGTGTCCATGTGTTCTCATTGTTCAGCTCCCACTTATAAGTGAGAATATGTGGCATTTGGTTTTCTGTTTCTGTGTTAGTTTGCTGAGGATAATAGCTTCCAGCTTCATCCACGTCCCTGAAAAGGACATGATCTCATTCCTTTTTATAGCTGCATAGTTAGAATAATTTCTCAATGTCATCAAATATCCAGTCAGTATTAAAATTTTCTTTCTTTACTCAAATTAGGACCTATGTTTTCTGAGTTCATGTGTATCTTGAATTGCTTTATTTACGGGTTCTCCATTCATCTATCTTCATTTGTTCCTTCAATTATATGTCACAGAATGGGTCATTTTTTTTTCTGTAGTTTCCCAAGCTAGACTGTGCTGTCTGAATCCCCCATATCCCTTAATGTCTTGCTCTGTGGAATGCATTATTTGCAAATTGGTAAATCTAGAAGATTGACCCAATTCAGCTTAATATTTGTCAATAGTTTTGTGTTGTACACTTTAAACAGCAAGTATATAAGGTTTGTCTCCTTTTTTCGTAGTCATACGATCCGTCATTGATTTTCAAGTATTACTTCCATTCATTTAATGAGCTGAATTGTGTTTCCCCAAATTTATGTGTTGACACCCTAACCCCCAGTACCTCACAATGTATTTGAAGATAGGACCTTTAAAGAAGATAATTATGGTTAAGTGAGATCATATGGGTGGGCCCAAATCTAATCAGACTGTTGTAGTTACAGGAAGAGAAGATTAGACCATAAAGAGAGCCATCAGGTGCAAAGAAGACCATGTTAGGACACAGGGAAAAGTTGGCCATCTGCAAGCTGAGGAGAGAGGCCTCAGGGAAAACCCAATCCGCTGGCACCTTGCTTTTGAACTCCCAGCCAAATTTTTGTTGTTTCAGCCACTTGGTCTGTGGAATTTTGTTATAGTAGCCTCTACAAACTAATATAATTAGTGACGGCCAAATGTTCATGTTTTACTTTTACCATTTCTTCTTCATTTATGTCCTGAAATATTTGAATAAAGAAAAACCTTTTCTTCAGTAATTATTTGATTAACTTGAGGTAGAGTTTGTTTTCACACAAAAAAGAAATCGATATTCTACAGCATCCTCCAAAAAGGTGTAACTCATGTTTTAAACATTGCATGGTAACTCATGCTTCAAACAAGTGTGATGGTGAAATAGCAAGTGCTCTGGCTTTCTCCCTTAAAATCAACACTGGGGAAACTGCAGAGGGAAACACACATTCCAGAGACCCATACAACATCACAGTGAAAAACTCCTGGCTGGGCGCGGTGGCTCACACCTGTAATCCCAGCACTTTGGGAAAATGAGGTGGGCAGATTATGAGGTCAGGAGTTCAAGACCAGCCTGGCCAACATGGTGAAACCCCGTCTCTACTAAAAATACAAAAATTAGCCGGGCGTGGTAGCGAGTGCCTGTAGTCCCAGCTACTTGGGAGGCTGAGGCAGGAGAATCACTTGAACCTGGGAGGCAGAGCTTGCAGTGAGACAAGATCGTGTATTGCACTCCAGCCTGGGTGATAGAGTGAGATTCCGCTTCAAAACGAAATTAAAAAAAAAAAAAGGGAAAAAAAGAAAAACTCCCATGGAGGGTAAAGATACTCTAAAGTGGCAGCTGTCTGGGTAGAGGCAACGGAAAGCTGCAGTGACAGGTTAGGTTACCGTTTATGAGATTCAGCTCTTGCCCTTTCCATGTGTTGCTTTGGAATGCCATTCACTGGTCCTTCCCTGTACAGATCTGATGTTGTTACCCAAAGCATTGATTAATGTATTGGGGCAAGGCAGAGCTAAGAATAATAGAGAAGCACTAAAACTCTTTTGGGAAATGGAATTGAAAGAAGCAGAGACAGGTCGATTGACTTTAGTCCCAACTGATTAGAAAGAAACTAGTAAAATTTACTGGAAAATAAATGTAGGGAACGTGCAAAATTTGCACACTTTTAATGACAGCTAACTCCTAACCACACACCTTCCTTCGTTCTCTTTCATATAGTTGTGAGGAAAATTTTGTCACAAATATCTACAATATGATTTTATCTTCTAGGAATGTATTCATATAAACAGGATGAAACCACTAATTTCTGGTTAATCTCCAGAAAGAAGAATGTAGCTAGGGATGCATTTGGAGGAGAGCTCTATGGGGGGATTTCAACTGACTTAACTGTTAAAATTATATACTTATTTAAAAACAGTTAAACAAACAAGCAAAAATAAGATATCAGCTGAAAAAACTCAAATGATTAGTTACAACATACTAACCAAATAAGTATTGATCTGGCTGCAGTTCCATCCCTATAGTTTAGAATAAGTACAATTTCTTACTGTAGCATTTCCTCAGCCTACCCACCAATTATTCCTTTGTAACTGATTGATAACACGAAGTGTTATTAAGCTTGAAACAACTGGGACATTGTAAACACCGCTGCTACTGCTGTTTCCTCACATGTGCTCCGTCATTATCCTGCGCTGATTTTGAAATTATGAAGTGTTTAATCAAAACATGCTATACTGATTGCAACCTGAATCTGAAGAGCTAATATGACATATTATTGCCTTTTTTGGGCACAAAGAAAAACACATTTTATAAATGATAACATTTAAAATGAATTTTCTTCATCTACATGACAACATCTGTTGGAGTTATAATGACCTAACTTGACAGTGCAATCTACCTGTCTTAGGCATTTAAGTGGAAAGTGACATATAACAGATGCATGCTGGGTTTTAAACCAAGAATTGGCACGGAAGCTACAATGTACCACTTAAGACAACACATACTAGTATCAATATACCCTAATAAGCCTTCTGTAGTGTAGATTAATCTTTGGAAATACAGCACTAATTTCAAGTATTTCCTTGCAAATACTTTTATTATTTCAACAAAAGCACCTTGCTACATACTGCAGCAGCCTTTCCCAGCTGGCATTTCTCATTGGAACTAGAAACAACAAAAATGATTTCAGTGACCATTTTCCCAGTTCTCCCAAGAATGGTACATAGCCAGTACCTGTCAAGATGCATAGGAGAGAAGTTAATTAATCACATACAGTGGCTGCTTTAGGTATTAAGGCTTCATTCTTTGTATTAGCAAGGATGCTGGGGATAACTATTACAGCAAAGATTCAGTTACAAATGAATTCATACTCTCTATTTCAGTTCCTATTCCAGGAAAATAAACATGATACATTAATTTTAAAAAGGCACTTTGGGTTATAAAGATGTATAAAATATGATTCCTGTCTATGGGTGATAACATCTTGTTGGAGAGGCAATAAATAAGATAATCAGTAGTAAGACCACAGTACACATATTTGTACTATACACTGATATAAATGGTTACTATACTGTAAGATGAAGTAATTAAATTGGTAAATCACATTACCTTCTGCCACTGTAGAAACTAAAGAGATTTTTTTTTTTTAGGTTGTCCTGGAAAAAAAAAAAAACTTAGAGAACAGAAGGTATTTGAACTAAAAGAAGAGAGAGGATAACAAAAGATGGCAGAAAAATTCTAGTTTGAGGAATAGCATAAGCAAAAACATATATTTAAGAGTGATAAATATTAGCAAGTTCTGAGGTAAGGGAGAAATTAAAGGGCCAGCAAATAGTTCCTGTGGGGAAATGATAGGAAATAAGACTGAATAAAGGAGGTAGGTAAAGATTGCAAAGGCCTCTGACAGCTTAGGAGATGGGTTGAAGACTTGAAATCTGAGACTGGGTCTTTTAAAGTGAACACCTGTATCCACCACCAAGCTTAAAAAGGAACATGATGGTTCACTGTTGGTTATGGGCAGAGGAGTAATATAGATACCCACAAAAGTATTATCTACTTATACATTGCGCACTTATCTAGTGGCTAGCACTGGTGAGAGTGATACATATGTTGTACATATTTTCATAATTATCTTACAAATTGGGCATTAGTAGTGAGACTCTCAGAAGTTACTATCTTTTCATGGTCATATGACTGGTATGTGGTGTATATACTATTGTATTGTATTTAAGATCTGTCTGATTCCAATGCTATTAAAGCACATATCCATGATGAAAGCAATGTTTGTGGAAAATTAGTTTGGATGCCGAATGGAAAATAGTGAAAAATGGTTTCTGTGCCTCTAGTGTCTTGTAGACATTAGAGGCACAGAAACCATTTAGGAGTCAATTAAATGAGTCCTCCCAGGGATCGTAAAAAAAAAAAAAAAGAGGGAGGCCCAGAAAAAAGAGAAAAGAAGGAGGAAGCAATGAGAGACTTAAGGGGTAGAGAATAATAAGCAAAAGCAGGACACAATATCTTGGAATACAAGAAAGGAGAAACCAACATGGGGACATTGTAGCAGTCAGGAAAATTGGATAGAGCGAAGAGGAAGAATAATAATAAAAATGTATTACTATAATCCCTACTGTCATTTGTGCATATGTAGTTACATTTTCCTGGAAAGTCCTCTCTGTCTTTTCAAATTGTTATATTCCTTGAAGACCCAATTCAAAATTAATTTTCTGTTGTGAAAAATTTCTTTGCCATTCCTTAGAAGGAATAATTATTCCTGAGATCCTTAATATTTGATATGTATTACTATTTTATTGTAACCTTTGTTTACTTGTGTGTCTTTAATACCATTATAATGAGGTCTTTGAAGCAGAGGCTATTCTTACATCTACATCAAAATATCAAGTGTATATGTACTTTTTAATTACAAAAGAAATAGTGGTGGGTAGGGGGCAGTGGCTCATGCCTGTAATCCCAGCACTTTGGGAGGCCAAGGCTGGCAGATCACGAGGTCAAGAGTTTGAGACCAGCCTGGCCAACATGGTAAAACCCCGTCTCTACTAAGAATACAAAAATTAGCTGGGCATGGTGGTGGGTGCCTGTAATCCAAGCTACTCAGGAGGCTGAGGCAGAAGAATCACTTGAACCCAGGAGGCGGAGGTTGCAGTGAGCCAAGATCATGCCACTGCGCTCCAGCCTGGGCAACAGAGCAAGACTCCATCTCCAAAAAACAGAAAAAAAAAAAAAGAAATAGTGATTATGTATATACCAATATACAGAAAAAGAAAAGCACATGTGATGTATGGAGTATTTTCATCCAGTCTCTTAAAAATATATAATTTATTTTTCCTAGTTTGAATTGTAACATTATTTTGCATCTGAATCTAATCTTGAAAGATCAGACATGTTCATCTTCTGACCAGAGTAATTGGTTCAAAGAAATGTAAGTGGTCCAACAAAGGCCAGTTAGAGCCTTCCCTTCATCCATTAGATATTTTCTGGAATGATTGAGTAAAAGGCTTCACTCTTTTGCTGGGATTGTTAAATATGAGTACAGTATCTAGAATAATAGTCTTGTTACCACATGAGTAGAATCTGCCTGAGAGGGAAAACAAAACAAAACAAAAAAGGAATAACAGAACAGAGTAATGGCTAAACATGGACAGTTCCCTAATGGCATTGCTTGAGCATCGGAATGCAACTGTACCTGGTGCCTGCTGGTCTCTTAGGCTTACCAATTATATCATATAGCAGGAATCTTTTTGCTTAAACTTGGCATTAGTTTACTTCAGGCAACCCTAATAGTCTCAACAAATATGATTTCCTTTGCCTTTAATCTTAAACCCTAATTTTTTAACAATTCTATTTTGGGATTTTTTAGCCTTTGCGAAGTGCCTATAGTGACATAATAAGTTCTTTCTGAATAAACGATTCAATGCATCTTTCTCTCTTACCATGGAGTGTCTCCATATTGAGTTCCTGGTCCTAGAAGTATTTTGTTTAATTTGTTAACTATGGTTATAAAACAGATATAGGTAAATCGTGCCATTTAAATGTATCAATTACTTTAATTTAAAGTAATTTAGTTCATCAGAAGTTTATGAGCATTTGCTATGGGACAGGAACCATGCAAACAACTAGGACATGTAAAGATAGATAAGACCCAGTTCTGTCTTCAAGGTGGTCACAGTCTAAAAAACAAATCACACAGGGAAAATAAACACGATCAAATATGATGCACACAGTAATAGAGTTACATGTAAGGAGCTATGAAGATGTGTAAGGATCAGAGAAAACTACAGAGAAAATATAGTTAGTTGGCTGAGTTTTAATAGCTGTGCGAAAAAAAAAAACACCTTAAAGTATAAAAAAGAGGGAAGAACACTCTGATCTCAAAAAATAACATGAGCAAATGCAGTTTATGATTTTTTTCAAGAAACAATGAACAATTCTGTGTGACTGCAATATCAAGGAACTGTGTGTGCGTGTGTGTGTGTATCTGTGTGTGTGTGTGCCTGCATGTGAGTTTGTGTGTGTGTGCATGTGAGTGTGCGCGCACGTGTGTGTGTGTGCATGTTTGTGTGTGTGTGCATGTTTGTGTGTGTGGCATGTGTGTGTGTGTGCGTGTTTGTGTGTGTGTGCATGTGTGTTTGTGTGCATGTGTGTGTGTGTGGTATGATGAAGCAAGGAGAGGAATGTTAAGTGATAAAGCTGCAGACAAGGACAGGGATCAGAAATTTAAGAAGCATTGCATGCTCTTAAAACCAGGTTGCTTCTCCTTTATGTATCTGAAAGCTAGACAGATTTTTAAGTAGAGAACACAAAAAAGTCTGCGTTTTGAAAATATATGTATCTGCTGTTTGTACGGAAGGAGAAAAAGTGTCAGGGATTAAAAACAGAACATCAGTTAGAAGATCATAGCCCTTGGATAAATTGTTTGGGCTTAACCTAAGGGAATTTCAGTGAGGATTAGAAGGATGGGGGATCATTTAAGCTGTCTTTCAGAGACAGAGTCAACAAGGCTTCAGTGCCAAACTGGGGAGATCTTGAGGACAATGTGCACTGGGAATATGACTGTATGAAGCCTAACCTGCAACAAATAATCAATCACATTTTCAAAACTGTCTTTTCCTACAGTGGAAAACAGCTTCATTGTGTTAGAGATGCTCTTTATGTTTGTAAAATAATTAGAAGAGAAAGAGATGGCCCTGTGTATATATTAATGCAGCAATAGAAGCCTAATTTTGAGCCTGGCACAGTGGCTCATACCTGTAATCCCAGTACTTTGGGAGGCCAAGGCAGGAGGATTGCTAGATCTCAGGAGTTTTAGACCAGCCTGGCCAACAGAGAGAGACCCTGTCTCTACAAAAAAATGAAATATTAGCTGTGTGTGGTGGCATGCACCTGTCCTCTAAACTACTTGGGAGGCTGAGGTGGAAAGATCACTTGAAACTGGGAGTGTGACGCCACAGTGAGCCATGACTGTCCACTGCACTCCAGCCTTGACAACAGAGCAAGACCCTGTCTCAAAGAAAAAAGAAACCTAATTTTAGCTGCTTGATAGAAAATGCTTTTGTAGTAGGTTAAATTATGGTCACCCAGAGATATTAAATCCTAAAATTTGGAAACAAACATTGCTTTATTTGGAAAAAGGATCTTTGCAGATGTAATTATGTAAAGTATTTAGAGGGGATTACATGAATATGCACTAAACCCAATGACAACTCTTCCCTTAAGACTACGGTAGAGGGAGATTTGGCAGACAGAAGAGGAGGAGGCAACATGGCCATGGAGGCAGAGATTGAAGTGATGTTGCCACAAATCAAAGAGTGCTAACAGCTAACAGCAGCTGAAACGCTCAAAATCGTTCTCCCCCAAAGCCTTTGGGGGAGTGCAGCCCTGCTGATACCTTGCTTGTGAACTTTTAGCCTCCAAAACTGTGAGAGAATAAATTTCCGTTGTTTTAAGCCAATCAGTTTGCAATAATTTAAGATAGTCAGGGAAAAAGTCACTCTGTTTTTAATCATTTGGGACCGCTCACAAAACCAAAAATAGTGCACATTTAAGGTATTCAATAAATACATGTTGAATCAGTAACTAAAACCTTCGCTCTCTCTCTCTTTTTAGATGAAATCAACGTTTTCTTTTAAATTGTTAAAACTTTGCCAACTCACTACCACTTGGTAAAGAGGAGGACTCTTTAAATTTTTCCAGGTTATCTTCTTCCTTTTGCATGTGTGACTTATAGTAAGACTAATCCCATTTTATTATTGTGATCATTTGATTCTTATTCCAATTTACCTAATCTAATTTAATCTAATTTATCCCATGCTGACTAGCTTTTCATTAGCATTAAAAAACCTACATTGAAAAAGTTTATTGTTTTACGTAACTACATTTAATCTGGATATTTTAAAAATAACATGGACACAGGAAGGGGAACATCACACACCGGGGCCTGTTGTGGGGAGGGGAGAAGGGGGAGGGATAGCATTAGGAGGTATACCTAATGTAAATGACGAGTTAATGGGTACAGTACACCAACATGGCACATGTATACATATGTAACAAACCTGCACGTTGTGCACATGTACCCTAAAACTTAAAGTATAATAAAAAAATCTTCAGTTATTTAGAGTCTTACTATATCCCCATAGTTAAGAATGTAACTTAAGAATGTAACATAGTTAAGAACATAATTACTTCCCCTTCCATAGTTTTCTCCCTCTCCTGTGCCCAAGAGTTTCTAGAGGTTACTGATTTTCCAGATACTTTTTTTATTTCTGGCAAATAATAATTATACATTTAACCACATCCTCTAGCTAAGAATTAACTATCACTTTATTGGTTGGGATAAAATCTAGCTACTAACTGGATTAAAATGATGTTCTTGACTTACTGAGATAGTTAATTTTGTTTTCCAACTAGTTTTGAGAAATTCTGTAGTTTGAAGGTCTTTAAGCATTGATACTGCATAGAATTCCATTTTGTGATTAAAAAATGGACTCTTTAAGTAAAATTATATTCTTTCACTGGTTTTTCTCTGAAATAAATTAATGTCTTTATATAGTTTTTCTGTAATCACTAGTGTCTCCTGACAAATTTTCTGCTCTAATTTAATCAACCCTATGTTATTTATTTTTTCAACAGATAACAAAAATAATTCAATCCAACACTCACAATCGTGACATTTAACTGGAGATATCACTCAACTCAGTTCATTGACGTTAATCAACACTCTTCTCTGTATGTCTTTTTAACCAGCTTATATTTCATTTAACAGTGTTTTTCAAGCCAACTCAAATTAATTTTGCAATCAAAATTTCACACGGCATTGTCTCCAGTACTTTGCTAGAAGTCAAGATGCATTATGTCTACTCTACTCTGTTCATTTACTAAGGCTGTAAAACCATCAAAAAAGCAATCAGCTTTGTCTAGCACAATTTCCTCTGTATTAACCTATTCGTATATTTATTTCTCATGGCTGTGCTTTCCTTTCTCAGGCTATTTTAAACCAAGGATGTGGTAATTTTCACAATAATGTTTCATTTTTAAACATTCTTATTCAATCAACAAAATTAATTACATTTAAGAAATAAATTAGTCATTTTTGTTTAAAACATTTCTAAAGAGTCCAATAGATTGGGGAAAAAAAGTATTAAATTTAAGCCAAAGAGAGAGGCAACTAAATTTGATGATGGCATGGCTGGGTGGGATTATTTTAAGAGTGACCAGTCTGAGACTTAACACTAGCTGGCTCTGATACACCTCCTCCAAATATCTGTTTAAAAATTTCAACAACTGACCAAAAGAAAAAACTTAAAAAAAATAAAGCCACAGGCTCCATAATTCAAGTTAGAGAAAGATAAATGATAAATTCTTAAATAATTTGAAATGACTAAATTGAGATTGGGAATAGATTCAAAAGCATACATTTCATCTATGTATTTCATACCCCACACTTATAACCAGAACAGGACAAATTAGTCCAAGGAAAGTAGAAATATACTTTGATTCTCTTTATGTTGTATAATTCCTTTGAGTATGCATAACATTGGGGCTTAATACTTATTCTAAATATATACATATATGTTTATCAACCATATATATTTTTTTCAAATTAATACAGGGAAGGTAGAAATATGCTTTGAGTCTCCCTATGTATTTTATCTGGGAATTGCCCCAATATTCATGTAGGCTCTTTTCTATTTTCCCTAAGCGTCAGCCAGCTTGAGAAATAAAGGGACAGAGTACAAAAGAGAGAAATTTTAAAGCTGGGCATCTGAGGGAGACATCACATATCAGTAGGTTCCGTGATGCCCCACAAGCCACAAAAACCAGCAAGTTTTTATTAGGGATTTTCAAACGGGGAGGGAGTGTGCGAATAGGTGTGGGTCACAGACATCAAGTACTTTACAACGTAATAGAATATCACAAGGCAAGTGGAGGCAGGGCGAGATAACAGGACCACAGGACCAAGGTGAAATTAAAATTGCTAATGAAGTTTTGGGCACCATTGTCATTGATAACATCTTATTAGGAGACAAAGTTTTGAGATCAACCGGTCTGACCAAAATTTATTAGGCGGGAATTTCCTCTTCCTAATAAGCCTGGGAGTGCTGTGGGAGACTGGAGTCTATCTCACCTCTGCAGTCTCAACCATAAGAGATGACCACGCCCAGGGGGGTCAGTTTAGAGACTTACCCCCACGTGCGCATTCTCTTTCTCAGGGATGTTCCATGCTGAGAAAAAGAATTCAGCGATATTTCTCCCATTTGCTTTTGAAAGAAGAGAAATATGGCTCTGTTCCACCCGGCTCACTGGCAGTCAGAGTTGAAGGTTATCTCTCTTATTCCCTGAACAATTGCTGTTATCCTGTTCTTTTTTTAAGATGCCCACATTTCATATTGCTCAAACACACATGCTGTACAATTTGTGCAGTTAATGCAATTATTACAGGGTCCTGAGGCGATATACATCCTCCTCAGCTGACAGGATTAAGAGATTAAAGTAAAGACAGGCATAGGAAATCACAAGGGCATTGATTGGGGAAGTGATAAGTGTCCATGAAATCTTTACAATTTATGTTTAGAGATTGCAGTAAAGACAGGCATAAGATATTATAAAAGTATTAATTTGGGGAACTAATAAATGTCCATGAAATCTTCACAATCCACGTTCTTCTGCCATGGCTTCAGCCAGTCCCTCCATTTGGGGTTCCTGACTTCCCACAACAATATTTCCTTTGATTATGCCTAACTTTAGGGTGTAAGAGCTTTATGGCCAAGTAAGCAGCAAGCTATCCTGAACTATATGAGAACTATCTTTATTAGTATCCAGAGAACTTGTTCTTCTCTTATTCACTACCTGCTGCCTTCTCAGTTACACTCTTTCACAAATATCCAGAGACTACTACTCAAAGCAGAAACCACCGTAAGGTTCTGGAAGTACAGAGGGTTAGATGACAATAATTTTTATTTTGGAAGATTTAGTCACTGAATGATAAGTAGTATAAACAAGATGGTGTCTGGAATAAATGCTCTGTGATAATTAGACCAAATAAGTTTAGTAAATCTCTGTCAAAAACCTATACATGGAATGCCTACTATGAATGGTAAATTTGATTAAATGTTGAACATATCTATTTGATCTTTAACTCTAGGTCTGAGAAAGAAAAACTGAACTTAACTAAATGGATTGTAGAGGAGGCAAAACATGCTTCACTTTCTTTAACTATTGACAAAAATAAAGATTGGGCCTGGATGGTTTATAGAAACATAGACACAAAAACTCATTGCACCCTAAACAATCAGAATATCATCCTCAAGTCTCAGAGGTAGTACATACCTCACATAAATTCTGGCTGCATTCAATAAAAATGTTGCAATATAATCTGATGAATGCCTTTAAACAATGAAAATCTAGGTGAAACATCAGTAGAGAACCAACAAAGAGAACAGGCTGAAAGGAAGGTAATGATATAAAAGAGATAATATGAGAAAAGAAAACAAAAAAGAATAAAGACAAACTTCTACTGCAGAATAAAAATAACAGTTGGGAGTAGTCAACAATGCAAATGATTTATCAGGATTAATGAATCAGTTACACAATAAGTGAACTTTTAAAACTCTCAAGTTGCAAAGAAAAGGTCAAAAAGAAGAGAATAATGAGAAATATGACCTATAAAGACAGGAATGCAATCTAAGGCCTTAAGATTTTCCAAAAGAGGGTTAGGTACAGTGGCTCACACCTGGAATCCCATGGCTTTGGGAGGCTGAGGTGGGAGGATCACTTGAGGCTCCAAATTCAAGACTAGTTTGGGCAACATATCAAAACCCTATCTCTACAAAACATTTATAAAAATTAGTCAAATGTGGTGGCATTTGACTGGATGGTAGTCCCAGTTATTTTAGAGGCTGAGGTGGGAGGATTGCTTGAGCCCAGGAGTTGAATGTTACGGTGAGCTATGATTACACCACTGCACTCTACTCTGAGTGACAGAGCAAGACTCTGTCTCTAAATATAATTTTAAAACAAAATAAGATTTTTCAGAAAAAAATAATAGGTCAATGAAAATAGATTCAATACTCAAAGAAATAATGGAAGAAAAATTTTCTAACCCAAGTATGATAGTTTATATATTAAAAGGGCTCACTAAGTCACAGGCAAAATTGATTTTTTTTAAAAAAGCCTATTTTTAGACCTAACCTTGTGATTATTTTTTAATTCCCAAGTTATAAAAACTTTTCCACATGTGTCTAAGCACAAAAACAGATTACCCACAAACAAATAAAAATAGCACTAGTTTCAGATTTTTATGAAAATGTAGCTTTAGTATTTTTCTCCTTAGCAGCAGATGTCAGTTGAAAATGTATATATGTCTTCAGATTTTTAGAAAGAAAAAACTAAGAATGCCAAATTGTTATTCATGAGAAAAAGCAATAGGAAAACATTCTCAAACTGCAATGAATACAACACACACATATATATTTTTCTTACCTTTTCTTTGGCAGGAGAATTTAACTGAGATGACTATGAGATGAATAAAAATACAGAATTGAAGAATAGAGAATATAAAAGTATAAAATGATTGGAAGAGAAGTTGGAAACAAATACATATATGAAGCTAGGCCTAAAAATAATATTTTGGATGACTATATATTTTTTCTATTAACTAATATTTTCTCTTATGATAATTTTGGAAAAGAATATATGGAAAGGAAGTAAAGGGGTGCCTTAATTTTCATGCACAAAGAAAAACAGATTGTTGTAGCATTATTTTTCATAATTAAGGTATATTAATTTAAGTACATGTTAAATCAACTTAAACAGATTCACTAGAGAAATTAAAAACAAAATTCATATGTTCTATGTCACAAAAGAAGGTAAATATATACATTGCAAGAAAGAGAACATAAGCATGCAAGCACTGACACAACAGTAACAACAAAACAAGAATTAATTAGGAAAAAAAACACATATATCATTAACAGAGGTAGTTTGATTTTTATATATTAGATTTCCAGTCTCTGCTTAGGATGTAGAAGTCTGGAAAGAGCATTAATTCCTTCTCAACAAGAAAAAAGAAGCTGGGTAATGGACAAAATCATCACTCCTCTTAACCACATCGAGGGCTGGGACTGCAGGTCGATCTCGTAGCCTGAAATGTAAGGAAAGACAGGCTCCGCCAAGGACAAAGAGGCACATGTGTACGATGCAGCTGGAGCAGAGCATGAAGGGAGATTGAGGTCCTGATGAAAGTAGGTATGAATTTTTTTTTTTTTTTTTTTTTTTTGAGACAGGGTCTCACTCTGTCGTCCAGGCTGGAGGCTGCAGTGCAGTGGTGCAATTTCAGCTCACTGCAACCTTCATCTCCCATCAAGTGATTCTTCTGCCTCAGCCTCCTGAGTAGCTGAGATTACAGACATGCACCACCATGCCCAGATCATTTTTGTATTTTTAGTAGAGATAGGGTTTCACCATGTTGGCCAGGCTGGCCCCGAACTCCTGGCCTCAAACAATCAACCTGCCTCAGCCTGTCAAAGTGATGGGATCACAGGTGTGAGCCACCATGCCCCGCTGCAGGTAAGGAAATTTTAATTTTTAAAATAAATTGCCTAATCCAAGTATGAGCTTGCCTGAGTATAGAATTTCCATGACAGTATATGGTGTAACAGTACACTCATTAAGAGTAGAGAACTGCTGGGATTCACAGGCACAAAGGCAATTTCCACCCAACTTGCAGGCTATCTTTCACAGACCTCACCATGTGTTTACAACGAAGACTGGAGGCAGAGTGAAAGATCAGAGAAAACTTCTTTCAGTGGCGCAGGCCTGAGAAGAGGAGCAGTTTCTGTTGTAAGAAAGGGGTAAAACCTTGCCCAGATTTTTCTTCCCTACATAGCTTATTGAACAAAAGCTTTAAGGCACTATGGAAGGAGAAGCAAAGCTTAATAGATTTGCTATAGTTTCTCAGGAAACAGGTGAAAACTCAGTGAAACTGGGGAAAGGGTAAAAGAAAAAATTCAACCATTCCAAAGGGGTAAAATCTCCCCCAAGCATGAGACCTGCCAAACATTTAAGACAAAGTTTGACTGCCATGAGGAGGATGAGTAGGATCACCAAGAAAGCCATATCCCCAATCCAGGGACACACTGCCTGCCTAAGCCTAAGAACTGTCCATGCCCCGCCCCCCTGCAACAACTCCCCACATACCCACAAGCAGACAAGTAAGTGGTGTGAATAACAAGTAATGGCATTCTACCATTGAGAGAGAAGCAATGGTATAAAAAATATACTCACTGAGGCACAGGCTCACAGGAAAATCCAGTATCGAGAAAAGTTACAAATTCTCTTTAGTGACCCAACCCCTAACCTAAGCATAAGATTTCATTAGAAGATTTGAAGCCTGTGGTGCACTGAGTGTAACAAGCAACAGCAGTGTAAATCAAGATTGACTGTTGACTGGATTGATTTAACACCCCATCCCCAATAAAAACACACACTGGGGCCTGTTGGTGGGGGGGCAGGGGGAAGGATAAATAGATAATGCATGTGGGGCCTAATACCTAGGTGATGGGTTGATAGGTGCAGCAAACCTGCATGGCACATGTTTACCTATGTAACCAACCTGCACGTCCTGCACGTTTCCTGGAACTTAAAATAAAATATAATTAAAAAAAAAAAACTAGCAGCAGGAGAGGCATGCCTGTTTCCACACATTAATACTATTTACCTCAGTCTCTGTTGACCTTATATACTGTCTGACTTTCATTCAAATGTTATAAGATACATAAAAACGCAAGAAAATAACACCCATTATTAGGACATAAATTAATCACTGAACTAGATGCAGATATAATCCATATGTTGGAATCAAAACACAGTATATTTTAAAGAATCGTGATTAATACAGTGAAGGCTCTACTAAAAAGGTGGACAACATGCATGACCAGATAGGAAATTTCAGCTGAGAGACAGGCTCTAATAGAATCAAATGGAAATACTACAAATAATAATAATAATAATAATCACAGTAATATTTAAAAAGAGCCTTTGATGGGCTCATTTGTGACTTCATACAGCCCTGAAAAGACTGAGCAAACTTAACAAGAGAGAAAAATAGCTTACTTCTTACAGGACCAAGCAGCATATTTATAAAGAAGCAACAGACTATAGTTGCCAAAACCTCAGTTTGGAGACAGAGAGCTTGGGTTCAAATTTCAGCTGAGTTGCTTACTAGTTTTGTGACTTTGAACAACTTACATAAATTCCCTCTGCTTCACTCAACTGTAACCCTCAGTAAATGAGATGATAATCACACCTTATAGGGTTCTCTTGAGGGCTAAATGAATTATTGCATGTAAAAAATATAGTAATTATGCATGTCCCACTATGGATGTCAATAAGTGTTACCTATTGTAATGAAAAAAAAAAAAAAAAAAGAAGCCACTATAGCAATGGTTTTATTAGATAAAATAGAATTTGGAGAAAAATTATTCAATATGGAAAATGTTATAAAAGTACATTTGATAAAACTTTGTACACTAAAAAAAGCAGCACAACTATACAATGTGAAAATCTTAGAAGTACAAAGAAAAACAAAGAAATATAGACAAAGAGAAGTATATAAAAAATATAGACAAAAATGCATGTGGAGTAAAAAAAATTTTAAATGGCACTAATCATCTATAACTGGTAACAGGTAAAAAATTAAGTATATGAAAAATATCATAAATAATATAATTGAATTACAAATTATAAAACAAATTGCATATCCCAAAGAGAATATAGCATGCTCTTAAATATTGATGAAACATTGACCTTATATTTGCAACAAAACCCATGTAACTACTTTGAAATTCTGAGCATGTTACAAAATAAATAGGAAAGTTCACATTATCTGACCACAATGCAATACTAGAAATTAATAACAGATACATATTTTTAAAACTACTGATAAAATATTTAAATAAAGATTTTCACCAAGTAAATAATTCATTTAAAAAGGATATCTCACATATTTAGAAAATAGAAATACTGACACTACATATCAGACCTATGGGGTAAAGCCAAATTGATCTCAGATGAATATTCAAGTAATTAAAAATATCATTATTGAGCATAACAAAATTAAAATAAATGAACTAAGTATTCCATTTAAGAAGCCGGAAAGATTATAATATATTATTTCACGAGATAGAGAATGGAATACATAAAAGCAAAAGGCAAAAGGAAGAAATGAATACATTAGAAAAAAAGGAACATAACACTAATATAAATAAATCCAAGAATAGATTATTTCAAAACATTGGTAAAATGAACATGTTTCTTATAAGACCAGTTAAGAGTAGAAAATAAACAACTGTAGAAATCAAATATTATCGCAGCTATAAAGAAGTTGTCTCATTAAGAAATGTCTAGGAATGAAATTCTGTTAATGAATTTTAAAAGCTGTTTTTAAAGATTTACATGTGAAGACTTTAAGAAGACTTGCAAAGCTAATATGGGACAGATAATTCCTATATTATTTAAACGATTGCAGAGAATATAAAAGAAGTAATGCTTCCAATGGTAGCTTGATTGTATTATTGACCCCATTTTTTTTTTTTTTACACCTTCTGAATCTATGCCCTTTTGTAATGCCTACTGCCTTCCCATACTGACTCTGGGCTTGGCTATGGTATTTGCTTAGCAAATGAAACAGTAGCACTATCCATGTTGTTGGAGCTACTGTTTCATTTGCTAAGCAAATAACATAGCCAAGCCCAGAGATCATTATGTTGGATGAAATGAGCCAGGCGCAGAAAGACAAACATCACATGTTCTCACTTATTTGTGATCTAAAAATCAAAACAATTGAACTTATAGTCATAGAGAGTAGAAGGATGGTTACCAGAGGCTGGGAAGAGTAGTGAGTGGCTAGAGATGGGGATGGTTAATGGCTACAAAAAAAAAATTAATAAGACCTACTATTTGATAACACAACAGGGTGAATATAGTCAATAATAACTTCATTGCACATTTTAAAATAACAAAGAATGTGACTGGATTGTTTGTAGCTCAAATGATAAATGCTTGAGGGAAAGGATATCCCATTCTCCATGATGTGCTGATTTCACATTGCATGCCTGTAATCAAAACATCTCATATACCCCATAAATATATACACCTACTATGTACTCACAAAAATTACTTTCAAATGAAAAAAAAAATGGAACAATTGCAAACAAGCTTCAAAAGGCACATGCATGGTTTAACTTTATTGGACCCCTGATGACATGTGAGAATGTGTGCCTGATCTAGACTGTTGGAAGGAAGGATGTCAGAGACACATTTGAAAGAGGGATGAATTATCTCAGCTGAAGGTATCCCAGATCAGCTATCTTAGGTGACTTGCCAGTTGACCACAGATGATGAGCAAGCCCAGCTGAGGTGAGTCAAACCTGATCCAGTTCAGCAGAACATCCCATCAACCATAGACTCATGATAAATAATAAATAGTGTTGCTTAAACTGCTAATTGAGTAATGGAGAACACAGCATTATCATGGCAACAGTTAACTTTCTTCCCATTGTTAAATACAGCCAATATAAACAGACTTCAAAACCTGACAAAAATAGCACAAAACAGAAAATTTAACTCCCTTATGTAAAATAACTGCATTAATAGTAGTAGCAGACTTAATTCAATATTACTTTTAAAAATAATGTAGTAACTAAGTCTTATTTGTTCCAGATATGATTCATTACTAGATCAAAGAAGAAAAATCTGGGTAGATGCTGAAGTAGAATTTGGTAGAATGTAATCTCCAATCTTTTCTTAAAATTTCAAGACTTTTATTTAAATGTTTTATCAGCACTTTTTTGTTTCTTTTTTAAAATCTGTTATTAGTTTCTAGAGTTATTGCATTATGGTCAGATAATGTGAATTTCCCCATTTATCTATTTTCTAACATGCTCAGAATTTCAGAATATTTACAGTTATTTCATTTACTAATATAAAGGTCAATGTTCCATGGATGCTTACCAACATGCTATATTCTCTTTGGGATATACAATTTGTTTAATAATTAGTACTTAAAACAGAAGTACAATTTCTTAACTTATTAAAATGTACCAATTTAAAATAAATGATCATTTTATGCTGAAGCAATTCTCATTAAAATCAGGAATAAGAAAAGAGTCATTTTTGCTACTGTTAATTAATATTTTTAAAGTAATAGCTAATAAAGCTTGATAAAAACAAAACATATTTAATATAGGAACTAAAGTCATAATTTCTTACTGAGGATATAACTGCCTATCTGGAATACCCAGGTTAGTGTCCTCTTTCTAAATTAGAAGAAGAAATACTTTGAAGATGCCATTTTTCTCCAAAATTGATCTACAAATTTGATAAGTCCAATGAAACTATCTTAAAGACTTTGGCCGGGCGCAGTGGCTCACGCTTGTAATCCCAGCACTTTGGGAGGCCGAGGCGGGCGGATCGCGAGGTCAGGAGATCGAGACCACAATGAAACCCCGTCTCTACTAAAAATACAAAAAATTAGCCGGGCGTGGTGGCGGGCGCCTGTAGTCCCAGCTACTCTGAGAGGCTGAGGCAGGAGAATGGCGTGAACCCGGGAGGCGGAGCTTGCAGTGAGCCGAGATCGCGCCACTGCACTCCAGCCTGGGTGACAGAGCGAGACTCCGTCTCAAAAAAAAAAAAAGACTTTGTTTGTAAACATCATTAATTATAAAGCTCCTTTAAAATAAAAAAGAATAATAGAGTATTTTGAAAAAGAAAAATATATTGGATTTACCTTACCAAAATTGTAATTAGAATATATCACAAAGTTTCTGTAGTAAAAACTTTGTATGATTTGCATCAAAATACGTCAATAAAACAAAATATATAGCACAAACACAAAATGAAATTTTTATTATATAAAAAGGTGGGAAGGAATGGATTACTCAGTTAGTGACTTTTGAACAACCAAGTTGTGACAGATAAAATAAAGCTGGTTTCCTATTTCACACCTACATCAAACATAATCAAGATCCTTTACATTTTTAAAGAAAAACATTTTAATATAAATTATATTGCTACAAAATAATGAAATATTATATTTGGATAAACTTGGAAACCAAAAGAAAGACCTTTCTAAATATAACAGCCAGAGCAGAAACTATAAAAAAGAAAATTAATAGTTTGATAACATAAAACATTCAAAACTTCCCCCCAAAATAGGAAGAATTTAAAGAAAAATGAAAAAATTTGGAATAAATATTTTCAACATATATGACAGAATATTTTTTAATTCATGGAGTCCTCTTGAATTAATAAGAAAAATATGCATAAATAACTAAATAATTAGCTAAGGCAAAATAATCAGTGGCATTAGTAATCAAAGAAATGTATATACTTTTCAACCTATCAGTTTGATACAAATTAAAAAGTAGGATAATATAATTTGATTGGTGAGAAAAGAGACATTTTCATTTTTTGTTAGTGGGAGAGTAAATTGTTACAACCTGTAAGAGGGTAAATTATTACTTAATATCAAAAAGCTTCAACCTTAAATATCATTTGATCCCTAAATCCTAGCTATAAAAACATTAAAAATTTTGAAAACAGGCCATATAAGAATTTAAATATAGATATTCCAAATTATTTTCATTAGTGAAAAAATTAAAATCAACCTTAGTACCGTAGAGACAAATAGTCATTTGTCCTTATAAAGAAATAAAAGAAATAAAAAGACACGCAAAGCACACACATATTTGTTGTCATAAAAACTGTTCAAAAATGCTTGTACATAAAAAAATTGCAAAATAATGTAAATGTTTGACCCCGTATTACTCAAAAATATGAACAAGATAGCTGATTCTGATGAAAAAATATACATCAAAGTTATAGAAATAGAATTTCAGTGATGTCTTTCTTGTACAACTTTTTTTGTTTACACGTTATGTTTTAATAAAATGCTACTATAAATAATTTTGTACATAATTAGAATGAATCTACAACATATAAAAATATGAGAGGCAGCCAAAGTTTTCGTAACTGTTAAATTCATTTTATAAATGCCTTTATGATTAGGAGAGTTAGAATAAAAATAAATGAAGTAAGCATTCAATTCACTAACTTAGAAAAAAATCATAAAAGCATTTTCCATAAATGAAACAAATGATAATAAAAGTAGATACCAAAAATTAGTGGTTCTTAAAGCAGAATGAATAATTGAAACAAAAATTTTTTCTTTGAGAAAAAAATAATCATAAAAGAACTAAGCCAAATTAACAAGAACAGCAAGAAATAAAATTGCTTATCCTAAAATGAAGCTGGAGAACTAGGCCAGGGCCCTTGTTTTTATATACTTTATGAATCATATTAAGTATTCTATACTTGATAACAATGGCAGAGGGACAAAATTAAAAATGTAAAATTTGTGATGGCAAGAAGTAGCACAGTGCCTTACCCATAGGAGGTGCTCAACAAATGTGGTGAGTTAGTGAAAGATGATAAGTAGGTAAGTTTATATTTATACAGGTTTTATATGTTTATGATTTTTTGTGATTTTTAAACAATAATGTTTATATTTTACAGTGTTCTTTCTTTCTGGGTCAGGTTTGTAAAATAAATTAGAAAGAAGCTCACCTAGAGGAAGAGAGACAAGTCAGTCTTTGTGATGTTCTGGGCAATAATTAATGAGGGCACCAGCAGATTTTGAGAGTAAGAGACAAACTGGAGCTACATTCTTTTCCTGTTCTCTCAAGATCTGTAGTAGGATCATACTTTCTTGCATTCTGTGGTAGCATGTAGTAGGTATTGGACCAATTTTGGCCAAGGAATTGTGAGTTGAAGTAAAATGTGTCACTTTCAGGACAAATATATTTCTTTGCTATGCGAGGTCCTGCAGAGCTCTCTTTCTTAAATTGATAAAATTACAAGCAAATTCTAGATAGTGGCTGTTTTTTCAGTCTATGGACTAAAGGTGGCCACACGTTCTTTTACTTCTCCTGATAAAGAGGTGGAGTTTGTTTTTCCAGTTCGTGAATCACAAGATCGATTGCTTAACTAAGAGGATGCAGCAGAAATGATGCTATGCCAATTTCAGGTGTAGTCTTAAAGAGTATTGGCATCTTCCACTTCCTCCCTCTTGGAACACTTGCTCTTGAGATATTACCTCTGCAAATTCTTCAGCTGTGCTGTGAGAAACCCAGGCCACATAAACAGACTCCATGAAGGCTGTCCAGCAGACAGCCCCACTGGAGCCCCCAGTCAATATTCAGTATTAACTGCCAGTCATGCAAGTGACCCATGTTGGACAATCCAGCTCAACCAAGGTGTCAGACGACAGCAATCCCAGCAGACATCAAATGGAGTGGAAACCCCCCTCACTGAGCCCATTTCTCCCACAGAACCATAAGAAGTCATAATAGCACTGTTATGTCAAACCACTAAGTGTTGGGGTGGTTTGTTTCACAGTAGTGAGTAATGGAAACAGTCTGGATCCAGGAATAAGAATGTTGATGAGAGGAGAAAACACTCTCCCCAGAGTAGCCTCATAAGCATGAGCAAGAAATATACCTCTGTTGTATTAAATCATTGAGGTTTTTACATGTTGATGATAATAATAATAATGATAATAATAGTCTGTCCTGACTGATAAATGTAGAATATACTAGAAGAAATAAGTTGTGGGAGAAATTTAAAAATAAGCTCAGTTTCATACACTCAGGGGGCAACCAGGCAAAAATATCTAGTAGGCATTTAGGTCTTCAACACAATATGTCTAGGGTCACTTTACAGGCCTTACTGAACATTTTATATATATTATATATATACATCTTATTTATAAAATATATATATAAATCTTCATATATAAATATTACATATACATAAAGACTACATATACATATACATATTACATAAAGATTACACACACACACACACACACACACGGATAAGCCACCCCAGGGGAGTAAATAACCTGAACTTTATATCCACTTTAGCGTAGTTTAAAATCACATTAAGTGTTTAAAAGTTCTAATTTTTGAGCTATAAATCACTGTCACTGTATACGATAATGGTGATACAGGGATTGGTAATGTATAATCTTTGTCCTCAGGGAACACTCAGTCTTTTCTACCAGAATTATGGGATTCTTTCCCTCAAAAAAATTTGCTTCTTTCCTGTTTCATCTTACATTTAGTCCTTTCTGTAGCTTGACAAGTCTGTCATTCTTAGCTTCTGTGACATAATCTTTATTTCTCAATAATTAGTCAGTTTAATGTCTAAATAGCATAAGATTATTCAACTGATTAGTGCAAGTTAAATTATAAGAAATTATGAAAAATAAATACGATTCTTTCATGCAACATGAATTCAACAAAAGCAAGTTATGCCAAATAACCTCATTTAAAAGGCTTAGTGTTACTGGACAAGTAGATCTTGGGAAAAAAGTTATCCTCATATTTAATATCTATTTTCTGTTCTCCATAATGGTAGAAAGATCATCAACTTTGTAGAGTTGCTTTAAAAATAAAATGTTAATAATTGTAAATTACTTAATACTGTGTCTGGCATATGTGTGTGTGTGTGCATGTGTGTGCTTGTGTGTACATTTATTCAATAACATGAATAAACCAGCGATAATTCAACAATGTCAATTTCAAGTCCTCACAATAATACTGGATGTTATCAAAGTTTGTAGGTGCATACTCTTATACATGGGGCTCATTTTCTTGCTACTGTGAACATTATATTCTTTGCTGTCTAAGGAGGAGGCTAAATGGAGTAAAATAGTGCCTACTGCTTTCCCTTGGCCATTTGTTAATATGTCATCCTCAGCCCCAAGTAGCAGAGTTTCCTCTTTTTATTATCTTTCTTGTATTAAGCATGATTTTTAAAATACCTTTGGAATTTTTCTCAATCCCATTCTTGCTTTAAATTCACTGTCAATTTTCTTAGGTGTCTATATTATTCTTCCATTATCATTCTTACTTATATACCTCTACTGTCATCATTTTCCATGTTCTCACATTCATTGCTAGCTCCTTGCGCTGCTGTGGCTGGTCTCTTTGGATACCCCATTTTCTTCTTTATCAGCACCATCTGTGATTGTGTGGTCTGAAGTCCATTTTGACAGTTTCTCTTTTCTTTTGTGGCATTTTCATTTTATTGTTATCTGACCTCCTAGCCACTCTTTCTCTAAGCTTTCTGTAATGTGATTTTTCACATCTAGCTGTTTCTGATTCTGTGTACTGTTTCTTTTCCTGGCTGGCTCTGACTGCAGGGAAACATGATTAATTTTTCCAGGGTTCCTTGTACTTTTCCTTCTTTAATAGGTTCCTCTCTTTTGGTAGAAGTTAGATCTGGTGACACCTCTCCTATTAAGTTTAGAATTGATTAAGATATCTAGTTTCCACAGAATCTTCTTATGTATGAACCGTGGAAGTCCACAGTCACTACTATGTGTTACCTCAAAGCCAGTTTTACAACAAGGACGCCTGAGTCATGTCTTCAGCCTCACCTGGCTTTCTAAAGCACATCCCATTGGGGAACTGTTTCTGTTCTCCTTCTTTTTGAATCTCACCCAGACACTATGATATTTTCAGGACTTGCACATGTAGCTCTTCACAACTCTGCTTTACTTCTGCCCTTCTTGATTGCTTCTGTTGACCACAATACATCTTTTTTATGCATACTCAAATTCCATCAAAGTGATAGAGATCAAGTCTTAAGCAGGCAAGACTGAAATTAGGGTAGATAGTCAAGCTTTGGTCCAAGCATCCCCACTGTACCCCATCATGTTCTACAACAACAACAACAACAACTACAACTACAAAAATAGTCTCGCTCTTTAGGAATACATTCACTTTGCAACATTTTTCTTATCTCTGTATTGGGGACACATCTTGCTGCCCATGGATAAATATTTCTAGAATGAAATTGAATGCATCAGGCCATAAAACTAGTTGTCATTTCTTATTAAGATCATTCAATAGAGTGTAGGACTTTGGAGCCAGACTGCCTGGTTTGTTTTACAGGGACACCACTTGCTAGTTGTGTGACTGTGGGTAGATTATTTAACTTCTCTCTAAGCTTACCTATCTAGGAAATGTGAATACTTATAGACTTGCACTGATTGGATTGGTGTGAACTTTAAAATAGTTAATACTATGTGATTGTTCACATGTAGCTGTTTCTGACTCTGTGTACTACTTCTTTTCCTGGCTGGCTCTGACTGCAGGGCAACAAGATTAATTTTTCCAGGGTTCCTGGTACTTTTCCTTCTTTAATAGGTTCTTTAAAATAGTTAACACTATTTTAGAGTTCTTCAAACTTTGAACTTTAAAATAGTTAATACTTTAAAATAGTATTAACAATGAACCGTGATTATGATTCAATGATCTCCACCTGTCCCTCTGACAGGAATGCCTGGCTTGGAATCATAGCACACAGCAAGAGAATGACCGCAAGCTTCAAAGTCAGGAATTAAGTGCTCTCCAGTGTTGCTACTTGTCAGCAATATGGGCTTAGATTTCATATTCGAGCTTCTGTCTTATTTTCTGTAAAATGATGATAAGAGTATCTATATAACAGGATTGATATGAGAGTTAGAGTGAGTCATAGAGGATGACTGAAAGTATAAGGCATGTGAGAGACACTCCTCCATTGGGAGATGTTAATGTTGTTATGATTCTCCCTGACTTCAAGGAGCTGATATCATGTTTGGTAGGCAGCACTGGGTCATGATTAAGATCAATTTCTCTGAAGTTAAATAAATTTAGATTTAAAATCTGGCTCTAATCCTTATTGGCTATGTAAATGTAGGCAAATTACTTAAACTCTCTGAGTCTCCCATTCTTTATCTATAAAATATTCACATAATAACATTGTAAAAACTAAATAAAATAATGCAAATATAGAGTTTAGCAATATGCAGCTTAGCGCAATGCATGGAGCATTGTAGTTGCCCTTCCTATTATCACTGACTTAACTCTATTGTCATGAAACAAATTTCTGACTGTAATTTGTAGATTTGCCTACAAAGAGAACAAGTAGAGAATAATGCCCATAACATTTCTGGTCTGCTTGATAGTTGCATTTCTAATTGTAAATGTAAATGAATAATTCAGAAGTGTATATATCAGACACTTGTGAATGTCAATAGCCTTGATCAGTCTCAAAGGCTAATCCATTTTGTTTTATTACCAATTTCAATCATAAAATCTGCAAAGCTGTGGATCAGATGCTGGGATTTTCCAACAACTGTCTGTGTGCTGTCACTCTGTGAGGCCCTGTTTGCATGGAGAGCCAAATTTTCTATAAAACTCTCTACCAACTAAATAACTATTTGCTGTGAAAAGAAGGTTTGAAGTACTTGTATGTATTAACATGAATGCATGACCTGTGTTTTAAAAATGTGATTGATATGGTTTGGCTGTGTCCCCACCCAAATCTCACCTTTAATTGTAATAATCCCCACATGTCAAGGGCAGGGACAGGTGGAGCATTGAATCATGAGGGCAGTTTATCTCGTACTGTTCTCGTGGTAGTGAATAAGTCTCATAAGATCTGATGGTTTTATAAATGGGAGTTCCCCTGCACACACTCTCTTGCCTGCCTCCATGTAAGATGTGCCTTTGTTTCTCCTTTGCCTTCTGCCATGATTGTGAATCCTCCCCAGCCATGTAGAACTGTGAGTCCATTAAAACTCTTTCCTTTATAAATTACCCAGACTCGGGTATGTCTTTATTAGCAGCATGAGAACAGACTAATACCGTGATAAACATTAAATAATTTTTAAGGTTACAATTATTTCAACAATGACTGGGATTTGGAGTCTGGTTCTGCTGATTACTAGGTATAATGCTTTACACTTAGCTTCCTGGTCTTCAAAAAAGACTTATTAGCCCCTATATCTTAGATTTATTATGAAAATTAAATTATAAGTTATGTGACTGCAATTAGTAATGTATGTGTTACCTGGAAGATACTCAAACAGGCAGGGAGGGATTTTTTTTTAAAAATAGCTCCCTGCCTTATACTATCTACTTCTCAAGCTTTTTGCTGATTCCCCTACAAAACAATTATGAAGCTTGGATCACAATCTGCATCTTATCTTCTGAATAGTGTTTGCTGATTTTGCACTTGATGATGTTTCCAATTCTTCATATTCTCTGCAATATCTTCTGTAACAATCTATGATAATGTCTTGGAAGGATATTGCCAACAGAAGGAATGCCATGTGCAATGGTATCTTCTAGGAACTAAAAGTTCTTGAGGACTGCTCAAGCATAGGTTCTGTTGAAGTGATTGGGGAGAGAACCAACTGGGCATGTTGGGAAAGATTAATGAAGGTTGCATAGATAATGCTGAAAAGTTTGTCCTTTATGCTGCAGGCAGTGGTAGATGGGTGTTTTACAGATGAATGACAGACTTTTCCTGGAAGCCTTAAATTTTTGCTGACGGCTCAGCAGTCTTTAGGTAATTTTCTAAAATCCTCTGTGTTTTCTTTAAACAAAATGGTTCTACCTTCCTCTGCACAAGATGTAAAATGTTCTGAGCATACTATGTGCGTATCACATGCCACTGATACCTGGTCTTCTGTAAGTCACCATATATCAGATTATGAATATCAACTCCACACATATTTTTAAAGAAACATAAATCATTTTATACCCCCATCCCACACATATTATTTTCTTACATTTATTTATTTTATCATAATTAAGGTATATTTGTCTACTTATCTGAGTTTAAGGCATACAGAAGACATTTTTATTGTTGTTGTTCCATTAGGATTTTTTAGTTTATTTGTTTTCTGTTTTAAATAAAAAAGAACTGCACTAGAAATAATCCTGCCCTGGAACACTGAGAGCTGGATGCTCATTCTAATACGTGACTTTACATTAAGGTGACTTTTAGCAAAGTCATATACTATATATAAGCTTAAATTTTCTCCTGTGTAAAATGAAGGAATACAATTAGGAGACCGTGCATGACTCTTCCATTTTTAAAATTTTGTTTTTCTATTATGTGCAAAACTCTGCTAAATTCTATGGGGCTAGAAGGAGCAATATTCTAGTGTAACTTTTTTTTCAGCATGCTTTCTTTATTTGAGAATATTCTGAAAATTTCCATGAATGAGAGAGAAAAAAAGAAATATAGAAAATATTCAAAATACAGCCAAATTATTAATCATTTCATTCAAGTATCAGCATGGATGGTAAAAGAAAAAAAATTATGCAGTTGCGTTACCTCTTGAGATTATTCAGTTGAAAATACAGGTTTAGAGGGCTCATTTTATAGAAAGCCCCAAGTAATGGAGTAGATGGCAAACTACGTATTAGACTTTCATTTCTCCTGTGTGAGATAAGACATATTTCATTTTCATGTGAAAATGATAATATATGTACATATGAACATATAATTTGTGACATCTTCATACAATATTCACATGATGTGAAAATGTGCCTGTATATATAAAGAGGCATTAGTATTCTCCTTGAACTCTGATAGTTCTTTCTCTCCTGCCATTCTGACTGCATCTATCAAGCGAAGGTGTGAGTGGAATTTGCTTTTAGAGGCAGTTTCAGCAGCAAGAGAGAAGAATATCCAAGCTAAAAAATAGATAAATAAATAGCCAGCCAAGAAGGCAGGCCCTGCCTGGGTCTGAAGAATACCCATTATTGTCCATTCTGTGCAGCTTTCTATCTAGATTTGATTTTTAAAACAATATTTTTGCAAACATATACTAGGAATAGAAGACTACATTTACTGCTTTATAAAACCAAGCATCTTTTTATATTTTATTTGATTGTTTTCCCTCTACATGTAGTGGGTCTTCTGCACCCATGCTGATATATACCCAGAATATGCTAAGCGGAGGTCCAGTAGAATGATGAATGCCTTAGTTCCTCTATGGGAAGCAGTCTATGAGTGCCAATGTCCTCTAAATTCTAGAGGTAACCCCAGCACAGTCTGGGGCCTCATCTTCCAAAGAATAATTTCCAAGGAGGCCATTCCAGGAGATGGCATTTATCCATTTTCTAAAACATAGGCAAAGGCCATGAGCCCAGCAGGATTAGTTATGATTTAAACACTTTGCTTTGGACATTTTCATTAACTGCATTGACACTAACTATAAATTATTCATTTTATTTGTACTTCATTGCACTTCTAATATGTAATTATGACATACAAATTTGAGGAAGCTCATCTTTATAAACTGATGTTTCATTTTTGGCTTGGGTTCAAATATACATTGCTATGTGTTTTGCAAAATGCTTAGGATATAGAATGGAATTAAACAGATATTACCTTCAATAACATGTGTATGAAATGAGTAATGATTTTTGTCAGCATAGTTTGACCTTGTGTTATATAAAATAACTTTTGGAATAGTTTTACTTAAATAAGATAAGCAATACAGTAGATATATGGTTAGAAAATTTTATGCATCAATACAACCAAAATACCAGTCTTCAAAGATGCTTTCTTAGCAAATCTTTCCACCGTTACAGAAATGTTAATCAAAGTAAGTATCCAATTTTCTGGTTTATGGATTGAAACATTTCACAAGTATATAAAGACCCAGATTTATCATGACATGTTAAATCTCCAAGAACTTTGCTCCCCAAAAATGTCACTGACCCATATTTCAGAGACACAGAAATTAGAAAATTTCTCCAAATCATAAGTTTTTGGTATTGTTCAGTGCAGCAACCAGCTTTCATTTTTTTCAACAGAGATGCAGTATAAGGTAGTGTTTAAGTTGCATACTCTGGAGTGCAACTGCCTGGGACTGAATCTAGCTACTTTTACTAACTTGATGACCTTAAACAAGTCACAGATATATTGTACCTCAGTTTCCCCATCTGTAGAATGAGATAACAAATAATAATTACCTTACAGGGTTGTTAACGAAGTTATACATTAGTAAATATATGGAAAGTGCTTATATGAATAACTGGCATACACTAGACTTAATAGAGTGTTATGATTACTATTATTATTATCTTAGTGTAGTGTTCAAGCATAATGTCAAACGCTATGATGAAAATCATATAAGGAATAATTTTTTTTTCAACTACCACTTATAGGAAATCTCTGCTTTTTCTCTAAGCCTAAAATGAAAGTATGACATATCATCTGTTCCTATATTTTTTATTGTTGCAACAACTATTTCATACTTACAAATAAAGACATGAAACTTTAAAAGGTGTAATAAAATTATGTTTTGATGTACTTACAAATTAAATGTGCTTGAAGGAAAAAAGTGTATCAGATTATTAATCCTGGTGGTTGATTGCCAAACACCAAGAAAAATTAGCAAAAATGCCTAAATGATAATATTTAAGTACTTCAAAAGTTATTAATTTTTTTTAACAACTTGAGATTTATTCTGAAATAGTACAACATAAATTCAGCTTCCTATGGTAGTGTGAGAGTTAGATCCCACTCCTGGTGTGAAAGCAAGCAGAAAGTGAGTGTGAAAGCTGAGTGGAAGCTGGTGAAGGGTCTGCAAAGCCAGTTCCACTCCAGCGAGCTCCGCGCCACAGTGGTGAGGCAAGGAAAGACTGAAAGATGCTACTAGGTTACCAATAGCCCTGAAGATGGCCTCTGATAAGAGCAGGGCAGGAAAATTGGAAGGCAAGCACACCAATGACAGCTCAGTAAGCTCCCTACAGGGATATTATTTATCAAAACTTAGCAGGACTCCAATTTTGAATTCTTAAACAGAATAATAAAGAGGTATGACAGGTTCGTGATATTCTAACATTTACCCAAGGCTTTCTTAATCCAGTCTATTCAAATCTGACATTGCTATTATACTAAAAATCTGTTGAGATGAGATTTGCTTAGGAAAGTTCAGTTATTTCCGAATTTCAGATAAAAGTGCAACATTGAACGTGGCAACTTTCAAATGAGCAAGGAAAGATATTTTACTCTAAAAAAGAACCAATTTTTATGGCCATTAAATTATTAGAACAGGCTTTGGTGGGAAAACTGAGTTTAATGAGACAACAATGAAACGAATTTTCCCCAATCTCCTCTTGCGCTTAGTCCACACAAACTTATCACCTTTGGGCTACAATCAGTGTGGAACAAAAAATAAAAATAAAAATGTAGCAAGATCAGAGAAGAGGGAAAAGAAGATGAATTGTGAGAGAGAAAGGAGGAAATGCTGTTTTGGAGTATTGTGCTGAAGAGGGAGCAGGAAGTCAAAGCTTCCAGTCCTATTTGTTCTCATTTCCACACACATACATAACTATGAGGCATTTCTAAAAATGTAATAGTAATAGGAATTTCGACCTCAAATATAATTTTCTCTTTGCTTTTCATTATATAATTGTAAAAATCTGTTGCTATAAATAAAAAAGTCACAAGTTTCACATTTGAAATCAAACTACTAATTTTAATTCAAGGTAACTACAGAAAAAAGAAAAATAATCCTAAAATTTGTATGGAGCCCTAAAATACCCAAATAGTCAAAGCAATCTTTGGCAAAAAATAGCTGGGGCAATCACAGTACCTGATTTTGATATATACTACAAAGCTACAGTAATTAAAACAGCATGGTGTTGGCATAAAAACATACATATAGACCAAGGGGTCAGAAGAAATAGCCCAGAAAAAAATCCATGCATGTACAGTCACTGATTTTTTTTAAAAGTTGCCGAGTACACAAAATGGGAAAAGGACAATCTCTTCAATAAATGTGCATTGGGAAAACTGAATATCCACATGCAGAGGAATGAAATTGAATCCTTATCTCACACTAAAAATAAAAATCAACTCAAATTGGATTTAAGACCTAAACATAAGATCTGAAACTGTAAAACTATTAGAAGAAAACATAGAATTAAGTCTTCCTGACATTGATCTGGGCAAGGATTTTTTGGGGGCTGTAATCACAAAAGCACAGGTAACAGCAACAAAACAGACAAATGGGATTACATCAAACCAAAAAGCTTCCTCAAGCAAGGGAAACAGTCAACACAGTGAAGAGACAACCTACAGAATGGGAAAAAAATACTTGCAAACCGTACAAACTATTAATATCCAAAATATATAAGAGACTTGAACAACTCAATAGCAAGAAAACAGATAAACTGATTGAAAAATGGGCAAATGACCTGAATAGACATTTCTCAGAAGATGACATGCAAATGGCCAACAGGGGTATGAAAAAATGCTCAACATCATTAATATTCAGGGAAATGCAAATTAAAACCACAGTGATATATCACTTTGCACCAGAGAAAATGGCTACTATTAAAGATAACAAGTATTGGTGAGAATGTGGACAAAAGGGAATGCTTATAAACTGTTGGTGGAAATTTAAATTAGTATAGCTATTATAGAAAACAATAAAAAGTTTCCCCCAAAAATTAAAAATAGGACTACCATGTGATCCAGCAATCCCACTTCTGAGTATATATACAAAAGAAATAAAATCAGTATGTTAAAGAGATATTTGCACTTTTGTGTTCACAGCAGCATTATTTATAATAGCCAAGATATGGAATCAGCCAACCTAAGTGTTCATTGACAGATGATTGAAGAAAATGTGAGACACACACACACACACACACTAGAATACTACTCAGCCTTTAAAAAGAAGGAAATGCTGTCATTTTTTATAACATGGATAAAACTGGAGGAACTTTTGCTAAGTGAAAAACCTAGGCATAGAAAGACAAATACTACATGATCTCACTTATATGTGGAATCTAAAAGGTACCAAATTCATACAAGTAGAGGGTAAAATGCTGGTTGCCAGGAGCTAGAGAAGGATGGCGGTGGAAATGGGGAGATACTGGTTAAAAGGATACAGTTTTACTTAGGCAGGGTGAATAAGTTCAAGAGATCTACTATATAATATGACTATAGTTAATAATGTTATAAAATATATTGTAAATATATAAAATACATACAATATAAAATATATATTTTAATATATTGTAAAAATTAGAAATTGCTGATAAAGTAGCTCTCCAATGCTCTCACAAAATATAAGTATGTGCAGCAATAGATGTTAATTAGCTTGATTTAATCATTTCACAATAGGTACATATATCAAAACACTGCCTTGTACACTGTGAATACATACAATTTTTATTTGTCAATTTTACCTTAATAAAGCTGAGGGGGGAAAAAAGAAAAAGAAGCCACCTGTGGCCACAGTCGAGCAATCATAAATAAATACATAAATGTTATGTAATTGGAATTTTCTGCTTAATTATGCTATGGTTTCTATGCTCCAGTCATGTCTACCTCCATAAAGTCTTATTTTTATGGAATCTTTGGCCATGCAGCAAAGTTAGGTATATAAATACCCCATTCATGACAGTGTTGGCAATTAACATGGTTCTGAATGTTGATGACCAGTCATGTAAGGGCTATCAGGGTGAATATAACCTTCCTATTACCTATTACTTCTGAATTTACTTGGAACATTATAAGGCTTCTCCATGCATCAAGGAGGACTGTGTAATTTACTTATAACTATTACTTTGGAGAAAGGTCTTCATTTGAAATTTCAGACAATGTTATGGCTACTGCTCTGAAAGAAAAATGTGGTCTAGGCATTTCAAAAAGAAAGATAATGAAGCAGGATGTTATTAATCTGAGATACTGATAGACCATTATATTCTACAGATTAAATGTTCAAGAATATTACAAAATGAAGATACTGTAGACTGCACTAATTTCTAATTTCTAAGCTTACACATTCTATACTCTAATATTTTGTATGTTGCATGTGACCTAAAATCTGAGGGTTAGCCACAGGTCAGAGGTCAGCATCCTCTCCAAAGTCTTCAAGATGAGGTAGAGCTTTGTATCTTTAATATTTGATTCCCCAAATCTACCAGACATTTAAAAAAATTTTTTTGATGAGTAATCAGAACAAAGGAATCAATGGCATCAGAAAGATAAATAAATACCTGTAGACAAATTTACATGGAAAGGTTTCTTTTTATGTTATCACTAATTTAACTTTTAGAGACCATTTTCAAAATGAAAGACTCTGAAGATTACTGGATATTACATATTTTCCAATGCCCTTTCACCATATCTTTGTTGAACACCTTGGGAAATAATGAATGTCTTATGAAACATACAGCTGAAAGTAGAAAACAAGTTGAAAAACAAAGGTTATCTTTCATCTGGAGGAACTTGAAATTTCTTACAAAACATATGCAACTACTATGACATTATGCCCCATCTTTTCTTTTTCATACAAAATAATTAAAGAAAACACATCCCAATTCAAATAGTCAGATGTGAATGAAAATCAGATGGTAACCCACATAGTCAATTATATTATTTATTAATTTTATAATTATTATAAGGGAACTTCTAATAACTTCTAATATGATCCAATACACACACACAAACACACACACACACACTCACTTCACACTTGGGAGAATAATAGCTGTAAAATCGGAAAGGCAAGAACTCACTTTACAGGCCCTCTTTATTGTCCTAAATATTTATCTTCTCTCATATTCTTGCACTTTACAATTCCCTTGTACAGAAATGCAGTGTTAAAATACTACAGAAAATCTGATGTCTCTTGCACTTAAGCTTCATGAATATTTTACTTGATCCTCTGCCCTCAGGGGCCTTGCATCACTAGAGCATTATACCCTTTTCTTGATGCATAAATTATTCTAAAAATGCTTCCAATTTCAAGCAAGGTCAGCCTGGAAAAATCTGAATATAAGCAGGCTTAATTTAATGCAGTTTGAATATAAAAATACACAAGTTAAGAAACATAATAATTTGTAATTTGTTTTTCTTTATTTCTTTGCACCATAGTTGATTTTGCTCTGCATAACCAGTTATCACTTTTCCTAAAATAAAATTCATTTTAATACTAGGTTTTATATACAAATCATTCATTTTAGTGCCTATTCCTCTTTCATCAATTATTTATCACACACTTGTTTTGTCCCAGAAATGATACCAGGCACAAGGGATAAAGTGACCAATGAAAAACTTGTTTCTTGCCCTCACCAAAGTAACAAATCATTACAAATTGTGAAGAGTATGATTAAGGAAACCATGGATTTAGGAGGGGGAATGATAATAAGAAGTTTTTTTTTTTTTCTTTTTTTAAATGAAGAAATGGCTTTTAAGCTAAGTTCTGAAGAAACTAGCCCTGGGAAATGCAGAAGAGAGAGCAGTCTTGGCAGAAAGACAGCAGGGACAGGAAAAATTGGGACAGGGAAGAAAAAAATGACCATGGTGGTTTTGGCAAACTTAACTAGCGCAAAGGGCTAAGGATGGAAAATTAGGCAGGGTCTAGATCATGGACTTACAGGTGTTGGACTTACATGGACTTACAGGTGTTGGTAAGGAGTTGGACTTTATTACTGCTATCACCGCAGAGTTTTTAGTAGTAGAGTGATATAATTTGATTTGCAGTATAAGATGCTATCTCCCAGTGCTATACAGAGATGGATTATAGAGGGATAGGATACTATATTGCATAGCTTGGACCAAGATAATAGTGGAATAGAAAGAGAGAAGATTCAGATAATAATTCAGAAGATAAGAGAGTAGATCCAGATAAAATCCTTTGTTCTATTCTATGGCAAAAATTACATTTAAAATTTTTGCAAAAATATATTTAGAAGAATAAAATATTTCTATTTAAACCACAGAATCACAGAGTCTGATAATAACATAATACTTTGCCCAGTTCAACATCTCACTTCATGATAGAGAAACTCAAGTTTCTGAAAGCTGAAATACCTTGCCCCAAATCCCACAACTCCTAGGCAAATCCAGGACTTTCCCAGCCTGTGGCCATTGGTCTACTCCACTTTGTCATGTCATGTTGAGTTTCAGGATGAAATCACAAACAAGAAGATATACACATAAAAACCATTACTAAAGGTTGGGAACAGTGGCTCACACCTATAATCCTAGCAGTTTGGCAGGCTGAGAATGGGTGGATCACTTGAGGCCAGGAGTTCGAGATCACCCTGGCCAACATGGCAAAACCCCATCTCTACCAAAAATACAAAAATGAGCCGGGCGTGGTGGCGGGCACCTGTAATCCCAGCTACTCAAGGCTATTGCCTGAGAGTTGCTTGTACCCGGGAGGTGGAGGTTGCAGGGAGCCAAAATTGCACCACTCCAGCCTGGGCGACAGAGTGAGACTCTGTCTCAAAGAAAAAAAAATAGTAGAAGAACTAAGAGGCTACAAATTACAATTGTTTAAAGGGAAAAAAATTTAAAAAATAAGCAAAATGGAAGATATGCTGTTTTACATTTGGTCATATGTAGTATCTACCGAAATTTGGACCTTTTATCTTGTTTACTATAGAAATTTTAAATTATACATATTATGCCTTTATGGATATGTTTTTATCGTTTAAATAAACTGAAATAAAATGTGCTTTGAATAAATAAAGATTTTTGTATATCTGGTTCAAGATTTTAAACCGCTGTTTATCTACTTTCCCTATTGAGATTCTGTTAAAATTGTTGCAAGAATACAAAACAGAATAAATTAGATAGACCCACAATATACTCCGAGAAGCCCAAGGAGAGTCTTGGGCCTTGGAAACGCCAGGCATAAAGAAGGGTACAAGTAAAAGACGGGCCTAAGCACTGGAGTATTAAATGAAAATCTATATGGGCAGTTAAGACTCCCACCTCTTTCCCCACGTTGCTGCCAGGTATTTACCATTCAAGTTTCCCTCCAAAGAGAAAGCCCTCTGAGAGCTCTAGGTATAAATGTTACTGCTCCTAAGACAAACTCTTTCACCTTCGGGACATTAGGTGACTCCAGCTTAATAGCGGACCTCTTACCTCTCCACCAGTCAGTAAACCCATAGAAATACCAGAGAACAGTGTGTAGTGCATTACTTTAAAGAGGAACTAGTGTCATCAGACGTTTGAGAAAAACAGCAACTTAAAATCAAAGGAACCAAAAACTGAAAATAATCTAGAAACCGGAATACACTTACCCAAAACAACCAAAAAAACTCCTCCCCCTCTAATTAGCACTTCAGAGAGATTCAAGTATATATGGCTCCCTAAAGGTAAGATTAAAATGAACATCTGAAAATTAAAAAGAAATAAAACAGCAGGAACCAATAGAAATTTTAAATGATTAACAAAATTTTTAAAAAGTAATAGCCTAGAATGACTAAAAAGAACTTTAAGAAAAAGAAAGACAGAAAAGGGGCATAGTGGGCCAATTTAGGAGCTTCAACATTTTTCTACAGAAATTGGGAAAAAAAAAAAAAAAAGAGAGGAGATAATGGGCTGAAGTTATCAAATTATGTCATAGAATTTTCCAGAATTTAAAAGTTTTCATGGCTAGAACATACTAGTTACACAGCACAAGGCACAAAAAAAAAAAAAAAAAAAAAGGAAAATTGCAGTTAGACACACCTTTGGGAAATTGCAAACAACAAAAGATAAATAGGTGATGTGGTTAGGCTTTGTGTTCCCACCCAAATCTCATCAGAATTATAATCCCCATAATCCCCACGTGTCCAGGGAAAGGCCAGGTGGAGGTAACTGAATCATGGGGGCGGTTTCCCCCATGCTCTTCTTGTGATAGTGAGTGAGATCTCACAAGATCTGATTGTTTTATAAGGGGTTTTTCCCCCTTGGCTCAGCACTTCTTCCTGCCACCTTGTGAAGAAGGTGCCTTGCTTCCCCTTCGCCTTCCGCCATGATTGTGTTTCCTGAGGCCTCCCCAGCCATGCTGAACTGTGAGTCAATTACACCTCTTCCCTTTAGAAATTACCCAGTCTCAGGCAGTTCTTTATAGCTGTATGAAAATTAGCTAATACAGATAAAGAGCAATTTTTTCCAGAGAGAAAGAAACAAGGTCACTATATTTGTTTCCTAGGGCTGTTATAACAAAGTACCAGATACTGGGTGGCTTAAAACAGAAATTTATTGTCACACAGTTCTGGAGGGAAGTCCATAAGCAAGGTATGGTCAGGGCCATATTCCCTCTGAAACCTGCAGGGGAACCCTTTCTTACCTCTTCCTAGCTTTTGGTGGTTGGCTGGCAAATTTTGGCATTCTTGGCTTGCAGCTACATAACTCCAATCCCTACCTTCTTCATCACATGAAATCCTCCCTGTGTGTCTCTGTCTTCAGTGGGTCCTTCTTACAAGGACACCAGTCATATTAGATTACTGGCCCATCCTTTCCACTGTGACCTCATTTTAATATAATTAGTTAAGATATGAATGGACACTATTTCCAAATAAAGTCACATTTTGAAATACCAGTTGTTAGGACTTCAAGATATCTTTTTTGGAGGAGACACAATTCAACCCATAACAGTCACTGACACAGAAATAAGAATCAGGTTGGCATTAGCGGTCTTGTTAGCAACAATAAATGCTAATAACATGAAGCAATGCCTCCAGAATAGGTAGGAGCTCTTGCTTGTTGGCAGAAGGCCTCAGTCCCTCACCACATGGACCTGTCTGTAGGGCTGCTTGGTGTTCTCACAACTTGGTAGCTAGCTTCCTCTAAAGCAAGTGATTCAAGAAAGTAAGGCTGAAATCACAATGACTCTTGCATCCTAAAGTCACATACGATTATTTCCTATTGGTTATACAGATCAGTCATTTCATGAGGGAGGAGCCTACACAAAGAGCTGATTACCAGGAAAAAAGGCTCTTTGGGGGTCATATTGGACACAGGCTACTACAGGGAGAGAAAAAGTAACATAAATGAGCCAAATTTTCATCTATTATTGCAGGAAATCCGAAGATAATGTATAGAATTGATAAATCCAAAAGTGTGCTTTGCATACTGGTTTAAGGTATGGAGATAGTCAGTGGTGTGATACAGCCAGTTTGAACAAGCTCACAAGATCCAAATGTTAAATTTTCAGAAGTTTTGTGAGCTGGTTAATAAACATAGCCATGACTAAAAATCAAACTCTACTTTATAAATACAAAATTTATATTATAAAAATTATATTCAAACTTGTCACTTCCAAATTACTTTACTACCTTTTACTGTTATCTACATTCTTGAGAATGATTCACACCTGTTGCATCCATATAGCAGCATGCTATGCAGTGGAGTGCTACTGCATGTCCCCTCCCAACTGCATGCTCTGCTATGGCAAATTGGCAACTTGTAATCGAGAACATTTACACCAGAGATCACCCTGCACCGCATATAAGGGCTTGATATATTGCTTTGTTGATTGGACTTAGGAAAGTCATGGAGAAACTGTCAATAACGGTGATTCCATTTAAAACTGTGTGATTTGTGTGGCCACTAAAATGTAAACAGCATGAAAAAAATGAGAAAATATGCTTCCTGTTCAAAAACTATTATGTATTGTAGCAGAAAAAAAATTCACATCATTGATGAATGGTCAAATTTAGACACATACTTCATCATTTAATTTGTATCTTATATAAACAAAATATATCAACCAACATTGTTATTGGGACTAAACCTGGAGAGCCAGCTGTTAATTTACCAGCACATTGTTAGAGATAACAAATCAGAAAACTAAAACCTAAGAGTTGAAAGTGTTTACTTCTGGGGAGAGGGACTGGGGAAGGCAAAGGGTAGAACAGGGTGTTGTTGCTTTGTATTTCAAGCCCTTTTTTATCATTTTTGAAAAATGTACAAATACTATTTTGAATGGAAAGCTTTAGTTTTAAAAACTTTACATGCAATTTACAAAATTCAATGTAAAGCAAACGTTTAAATTTACTCATATAAACATTTTTATTTGTCCTGCCACAAGTTTTGAGAGATTAGTCTTCATTGGTCTCTCATATTTCTGTATATCTTGTGAGCAGAAGCCATAACTACTTTTTTGTTTACGACCAGCTTTTCAAGGATGCTTATATAGAGAAGATCTTGGAAGATAGAGACAGTGCCTCCCCTTCAAAGCAAAGAACAGGTTTGCTTGCTATCCACTATAATAAAGATACTGTCTCCGTTCGAAGCAAAGAGCAGTCATTCTTCCTGCTTATTATAAAAGATTGGGATTGTCTAAGGCTGGTGTTCCTCAGCGATAATGCAAATCTGTGATGTGTTCAACATTCATGTGGGCTCCTCTGTGTCACCTCAGTGAGGTCCTATGTGTCACCTCCTGGTGGTGATGGGAGTGGGGCAGGGGAGCTGAAGCAAACATGAAACTTGTGCCACTTCCTTAGACAGGAATCTCATGTCTCTTGGCATTATTTATGAAACTGTGGAAGGTTAATTTCTTGGCCTGAAAGTATAGTAAAATTCAACCTTTCAAAATGTTTAAAAATAAACCCCTAAAAATCAAATTATCAAGAAAAACAATTATTTACTTTCTTAGCATTTATCTCAGGCAACATAGGTAAATCCTCTTTCCTATATTTATTTACTTCTCTATGGAATGTTATAAAATTACAAGAATTGTGGCTTAAAACTTAATATTGAGATACATGAAAAGTACTAGTAATATAAACTGAGGTAATTACTTAAGAAACTTCCCCCCAAGGGATAAGTAAAGATTTGAATTGCTTCAATAGTTTTTTGGGTGCCACATCTTTTACAAAATATTTACACTAAAGTTAAAATTTATTTAATTGAAAATAGTCAATATTAAAATATAGAAACAACTATAAATAAAAATAAAGAACGAAACAAAGAAATAGAAAACTGGACTTTGATATGAAAAATCAATAGTAAGGGTTAATGTAATATAAATGATACACAAAACCACTGATATTTCAGGAGGAAAGTAAAACAAATGTGATGTCATTTACAATCACCCTTTTTTTATTGGACAATACCAGGAACTAATTAGAATGAGGCAAAATAGGGACTCACATGCTACTGTTGAGAGTGACAATTGGCACATCACCTGGGGGAGCAATTGTCAACACCTAGGGGATTTGCAGATGCTTATACCCTGTATCAGTAGCTACACTTATAGGCATTTATCCTAGAGAAAATCCCACACATATACCTGAGAGCATATATACCATGATGTTTGATGAAGCATTGCTTGTTTTAGTGGGAAAAAACCTAAATAACCTAGTTATTCCTTGTAGAACCACATTACCAGAAAGCTGTGATTTATGTGGCTTATTCTTCCAGTGAAACGTCGTATAGCAGTAAACATGACTGAAATAGAGCTACCTACATTAGCATAAAAAATATGTTGAAAGAAAAAAAGAAATATTTAAAAACATAGAATATCATTGCTATAAATTCTTAAAATATAGAATATAATAATGGTGTAAATTTGGGGGTATACAAAAGGAATACAGTTCAAAAGATTGCACAGAAATCATTTACACCAACTTATTCTGTAAAGAAAGAGAGGAGAAGGGACAGATATATGCTTTTATGTATCTGCAATTTCATTTTCATTAAGGCAAATATGGCAAATGTTAATAGCTGTTTAAACTTGGTGGCAAATAAATAGATGTGTGTTGTATTATTTTTTATAATTGTCTATATGTTTGAAATGTTTTAGAGAAAAAAATTACTTTGATAAGAAAGGAAGGATGGGTGTGGTGGCTCACACCTATAATCCCAGCACTTTGGGAGGCCAATGTGAGCGGATCGCTTGAGCCCAGGAGTTTAAGACCAGCCTAGAAAACATGGTGAAACCCTGTCTCTACAAAAAAACTAGCCGAATATGGCAGTGTGCCTGTAGTCCCACCTACTCAGGAGGCTGAGGTGAGAAGATCCCTTGAGCCCAGGAGGTGGAGGCTGTGGTGAGCCCTGATTGTCATGCCACTGCACTGCAGCCTGAATGGTGAATGACAGAGTGAGACCCTGTCTAAAAAAAAAAAACGAAAGAGAGAGAGAGAGAAAGAAAGAAGGAAAGGAGAGAGAAAAAATAAGCAAAACACATGTTGCTAATTTTTAAAAACTTAAAATTTGAAATATTCAAATTATTTTCTATTTCATTGGGAGTAGGCACAAAGTTTTGTTGTTATTGTTGTTACTGTTGGTTGGTATTTTTATGCTAGGTTTGTATTGCCTGTGCCCAAATAAGTGTTCTTAAGACAATATAAAACATGTTGTTAGGATCTGTAAAATTACCAAATGACATCATATTCTGTTACAAAGATAACCCAGTCTCTTCAATTTGGGTGTGTGTAATCAAGGGTGCCTAGGCAGGTGTTTAACTCTTTCTTCCCACCGCACACCGAAAGTATAAAGAACTCAGAGAAGACACAATTACCTCTCACTGCAGTACGGGCAAAAGTCCATCTTCCTGTTATTAGATCATTGACTTTACCTCTGAGTTGCCTAAAGTGTCAGAGAGATTCCTTTTCATTGAAATATGTGAATATCACACAAAATTTTTAAACTATGGGTATTGCTAATGAAGTATTAGTTATAAATCACTGCATCGCACAGTTAAATCTAGTGAATGACATCAATTATACACATATTGTTTGCAAATGTGAGTACTGACATATTAAAATGATCAGAGATGTTTTGCTATCGCCAATTAAATTAGTATATTAGTATATAGCTACATTAGAAAAAACTTAACATGAATGATTATTTATGAAAAACAGCAGCTAAAGACCAGAAATTCTTTTTTTTTTCTTTTTGAGATGGAGTTTTGCTCTTGTTGCCCAGGCTGGAGTGCAATGGTGCAATCTCAGCTCACTGCAACCTCTGCCTCCCGGGTTCAAGCGATTCCTGCCTCAGCCTCCTGAGTAGCCGGGATTACAGGCATGTGCCACCACACCCGGCTAATTTTTTTTGTATTTTTAGTAGAGATGGGATTTCTCCACGTTGGTCAGGCTAGTGTCAAACTCCCAACCTCAGGTGATCCGCCCGCCTCAGCCTCCCAAGACCAGAAATTTTTAATAGGTCATGATTTTGACTAAAACTGTACTGCTTTCTTCAGGAGCAAGCACTTTTGTTTGTTCTTCTTAAACCTAATGCTATTACATGTTAGCATTATCAGGGTCCAATACAACCACCAGATCCTTTTCTTGTAATAAATGTTTATATGGGTAAAGGGACAGAACTAACAATACGTCATAATTTCATAATATTTTATGGCTAGTTTAGTGATCCATATAAATTGCCCTAGAGATCTAATCATATTATTTAGAGAGCAGATGCTGCACAAAAAGTGTGACAGTTTTTTTTTCACAATAAGTCTCCAGTGAAGCTGACTTATTGTCATAGGGTTCATCTCTAGGGAGGTCTGGCATTCAGTTTCAAAACCATTTAGAGTCCTAACACTGTCTACAAGGGCATTAATAATTTGCATGGTGTGGGAACTTGCCTACAGTGAACTAGATTGAAACCATTCTATATTTCACATTAGTACGAGAGCAGCTGTTGTTGTTGGCAGTATTAATCACAAGCAACTTGGGCTGGAATCAAAGTGACCTA
The DNA here is from genome assembly GCF_006542625.1 of Nomascus leucogenys. Classification (NCBI taxonomy): domain Eukaryota; kingdom Metazoa; phylum Chordata; class Mammalia; order Primates; family Hylobatidae; genus Nomascus; species Nomascus leucogenys. Next base: position 75,931,905 of record NC_044389.1, on the reverse strand, counting down.
GAAGAGCTACATTCTACATCTTGCTATCAATTCCCTAGGGCAAAGACATTATGTGGCAATATGTCCACATTAAAAGAAAGTATATTCTTTGATTATCTCTTATTCCAGAAGAGTCTATGACAAACAAGGGAACTGCATCTATTGTACTAGCTATCACTGTCTGGGGATGGCACTTCAAAACTGAAAAAGGTAAATTTTCCCCCACAAGAAATGATGCTATTATTATTATAGTTACTGGATCAGTGAATAACATTTTTTTAGGTTCTCCTTGTATAAGACTTAAATACAAGATAAAAAGAAGAAACTTTATTGACTCAGAAGTAAACTTTCAGATTAGGAGAAATAAAATATAAATGTGCAAAAACAGAGAAGCCAGGGATGTTTCTTTGCAAGTGTTTTCCATTTTCCAGGTGCATAATAAGATCTAAGTTAAATCTGAAAGATAATGCACAATGAAAATAAACCCTTCTATGCCTTTACAACCACACATGAGGAAATGGTTTGATTTGCTCATCCCAGTGGATATTTAAGTGTTGTCTTTACAAAGGATAGTATTAGTGGTATAAGAACCATGCCTGTATGACAGGGGTTCTTTGTTTCAGTTCTCAGAAGGGGAAGACAAGAAAAAGGTTTTGAATTTGCCACTATATGATTTTAAAAAAATGTATGGTGGGAAGTTACTGTTTGTAAAGGAGAGACACACTGAAAAGTTTATGGCACTTTGACATCACATCAGAGCACTGAACAGGACCAGTACATAATAAATCCTTTGGAACTTGTTAATCAAAGTGCAGTCTATAGACCAGCAGCATCAGCATCACCTAGTATGTAGGGATGTAGTATCTCAGGCTTCATTCCATACCTTCTAAATCAGATGTGCATTTTACAAGATCCTGGAACAATTCATCTGCACATTAAAGCTTAAAAAGTACTCTAGAATGAGTTAAAAAAAAAAACATATCAGAAGGCTTTCTAGAGAGTTGTTTACTTTCCTAGAGGGACAGGTGGCTGGGAGGCCTACCTGTAATTTGTGTCAAAAGCTAAAAAAGGCTTAGAGCACCCAGAAGCTAACAGTCAACAGATCATTATCATTATTATTATCATCAAATACATGATGAATGAATGGCCTAATCTTCTAGGAATAAAGCATGTTTTATCAAAGCCAGTATGGTTGGAGAAATTGCTATTACATTTAGTTATGACTGGTGGTGATTGCAGCACATCAAAAAGGGACTGTTTCAAGCAAAGGCTTCTGAAGAGCATGTGATTAATTACGTGGGGAGAAGAAAAGGCTGCATAAAGAAAGGCATCTCATTAGGAGTTTTAGTTTTAGCCCCTAGGTCCAAGAAAACAAGAAAGCTATAGCTTTCTGCCTAACCTAGAGAGGCAGTTCTCAAAGGATGGTGTGGAAAGAGTCTGTACCCAAGAACATATTCCTATGCCTCTTAACTAATTTATGTCTCCTGATATGTCTTAAAACAATGTGACATATTATTGGAATGTCTTTTACTAATATACCATTGTAACAAATTTCTTTATGAACAGCTCTCTTATAGATACTACAGGAATATATAATCCCTATTTCTGCCTTAATTTTAATATTATTAATCCTAGCAAAACATATGGTATATATTAGATTCCTCTGGTTGTGAGTAATAGAAACTTAAAATTCTTTGGAAAAAAGAAGAGCAATTTATTGGCTGCGTGGATACAGAAAAGGGATTAAACAACTTACATATATGTATGACAGGACGCAGCTAGGACTTAGAACCAACTGGAAGTAGGAATGCAAACATTCCCAGTTCTCTCTCTCTGTCTCTCTCTCTCTCTCTCTCTCTCTCACACACACACACACACACACACACACACACACACACACACACACACACTCTTTTTCTGGGTTTTAACTTCTCTTATCTTTGAGTGGGCCTAGTTGTCTTTCTTCTGTAAGTCAAATTTTGTCCCTGTGTTCAGAAACAAGATAATGATTCCACTTGAGTTGTACTTTTTATAGTTACTATCACTGAAGTGGGTTGGCAATATACCCTGTCATCTGAAGTTCAAAATTTCAGGCAACTCTTATATTTCTCAGTTTAAATTAGATGCTATATGTAGACCAATTAGCTTTCACCCTGAAGGGGCTCTTGTAAGTATCGAACTCTGACTCTGAATAAAATGAAAGCTATTAGAGAGTAAGAACATGACAATTTTATAGAAACTAATAGCTAGGGGGAAAAGAAGACCAGTTCCATAAAGAGGAAGAACTGACCAGAAAAAAATAACTTGTGTATATTTAATATATAAATATAGTGGCTAGAAAAATAGACTTAATTCATGAATTACTTCTTCAGAGAGACAGATAATATCTTTGAAATACTATGGCTATGGCTTGAAAGGGCATGCCCTTATTTAAAGTATATAGAAAGGCAAATGATATTATTACAATATTGTTTTGACTTTTGTTAGATTATTCTACAAAAGAAATATGTAATAAAAACTGGAGACCAAATATTTATTATTAGAATTGCTAAATTATTGCATGCAAATACAATAGAATTTTACACAATTATAGAAATAAACAATAAGTAGTATGTAAATGCTAAAGGCATGAAATAAGCACTTCAAGATATTTAGAGTTGGTTAATAAATGAGATCTATGTGTTCTATTTATAAAGAAAAAATCATATTTCATTGACTGCAAAATCAAGTTGTATAAATATATACAGCGTAATTCCATTTGTATTTTAAAAATGATGCACTCTATTTATAATAAAAAATAATAGTAGTGGCTAATACTAATTATGCACCTTATATGTTTCAGGCTTTATTCTGTGTTCTTTCCAACTATTACCTAATTGCTAACTGAACCCTTTTAAGAACCCTGTAAAGTATGTTTTAGATACTTATGGATCAATTATTATTTATATTTACAGCTGATAATTGATAGAGTCTTCCAGTCTGACTCTAGTTCCTGCACACTAATACATTTTGCTATATTAACTCCTATATATGTGTATGTATTCATTCATTTATTCTACAAATGTTTGTTGAATGGCTGCTATTGCTAGCCACTCTTCTAGGCTCTAGGGTTGCGCTGATTAAAATCATATACTTGTGGAGATTATATTCTGGTGGAGAGTGCCAGATAATACACATAACAAATAGGTACAAAGGTACAGTATATACTATCTATCTTGTATGTGATCAATGTTACAAAAAGAAAGAATCAGGTTGTGGTATCGGGAGTGTTGAGGCCATGACTGCTGTTTTGAATGAGGGGTGGAGGTCTGGGTCCACATTACCAGGAATGTAATAATTGAGCAAAGACTTGAAAGAGGTCAGGAAATGAGCCATGGGTATATCTGGGAGAATTTCCCAAGCAGGGAGAATAACCAGTGCAATTGTTTTTGTGATTGTGTCTATTTTCTCAGAGAGAAATACTCAAGGAACATAGTGTCTCTGGAGTCTCCAGAATGAAGTGGAAAAGGGGGAAGGAGAGGATATAATACTGGAGAGATAATGAGTGAAATGGGGGGGTTAGATAGCAGCAGGCACTGAGGCTGTTGTATTATTTTTGTTTTTGTTGCCAATGAAATGAGATTTTGGAGAGTTTTGCACAGAGAAGACACATGATCTGATATACTTTTTAAGATAATTTTTCTGGCTACTCCTACTGAAAAGAGACAAGAGTAGGGAGACAGCTATGAGAAAGTGCTTTTCAGTTATCTGACTTCAAGGAGCAAAATCATCAATGGCCCCAGCTGCTGTGTTCTGAAATCTATCACTACCTTATCTGGATCCTCTTCCAATCAACACCTCAGAGAAGGGGAATAGATTAGGAGATTTGAGAAGAAAGATACTTGAAAAGAAAGAGAAGGTGTGAAAGATTCTTCTGACAGGGTTGTCTATATGGAGTAAATGGCCTTCCTATAGGTTTGTATGGAATTGTGTGTATACAGACTCATATAAACAGATATATGGAAGACAAAGTGCATCCCACTCACAGTAGTGATCCAGGGAGAGTAGCATTGAAGAGTAGGGTAGAACTGAGGTAGGACTCTTGGTTTTTATTTTGTAAATTTCTATTTTATTTGATATTTATAATAAGCTGGCATTACTTTAAAAATTAATGTGTTAAAACAAATACTAAATAAAATATATGTTTTAATGAAGAAATGAAAATATCTGTTTCAATACATGTATGTAGCAATTAACTAAATATATAATCAATGCAGATGTTCTCTCTCAAATCTAAAGACACTGAAGAATCTCACCTGGTAATCACCCATGTGATGGGATGGACAGATCTGAAGCAGAGATGGAGTCTCCTAACTCCCACTTCTTATTTCTGGGGAAGTAAGGGTCTTCCACCTCACTCCCTAACTTTGATATCAGAACTAGGAGAGAGAGGGTTTTGTGAACCTCCCCTTAAACAGAATCACATGCACTACTATGTTATTTTAAATGATATTTCAAGCCTGAATATAAAGGAGCAGGAGAAAGCACTTTTGTTTGTTCTTCTTAAACCTAATGCGATTAAATATTAGTATTATCAGGGTCTAACACAACCACCAGGTATTTTACCTGTAATAAATATTTATATGAGTAAAGGGACAGAACTAATAATAGGTTATAATTTTATAAGATTTTATGGCCACTTTAGTGATCCATATAAATTGCCCTGGAGATGTAATCAGATTATTTAGAGAGCAGATGCTGCACAAAAAGTACAATTTTTTTTTTTCCGCAGTAAGTCTCCAATGAGCCTGGCTCTTTTCCTATCCCTAGCAGAATCCTACGTTTGTAAAGATTATCGCAGCTGTGTCCTGTAGGGGACTCAGATAACCAATGTCTTGCCAAGATATTTGCATAGTAGTCAGCTTTCAGTAGCCACCCTTTTTCTGTTAAGGTCTGTGTCCTCGAGAAAATATTTAACAGTTGTACTTAATGTGATCTCCTCTTGAGATTTAACTCTTGCAATTCTACATTTTTACTGTGACTGTTGCAGAGAAATTTGGGGACTTATTCACAAATTTGCCATTATTTGATATTCAGTAATAACAGAGTCATCTCTTTATTAGTTTCCAAATAGTTATTTCATACTATCTTTCCAAATGTTTAATTAGGATCTTGAGAAATTATTATTAGTTTTCTTTCATGATAGCATGACCTAATGTATTGATAACACGACTCAGATCTTGAATCTAAAGAAGAAACTTAGACATATTATTATTAACAGATATCAAAAACATAGAGACATTCTTCAAAACTAGGAAATGCCAGCATGCAACGAAGGGAGTATTTAAATACTATAGACTAAGGGTGTTTACTGATATAAATTCAATGTATTAATATTTAGTATAGCAACAAATGTCTTCTAATAGTCATAATGTCAATGCCTCCAGTTTTCTTGATATGTGTAATGAATTGTATTAAGACCTTATCTTATTTGACTCTTCTGTAGTTTTTCAGATTCCTGACTAGCTCTTCCTTCTTGAAACCCCTTTATCTTCTAGTTTCAATTAACTCATACTTCCTTAGCTCTTCTCTTAAGTCTCTAATTGATGCTTCATATTCCCTTTGGTGGGATATTCTTTCCAATTTTTAATTCATTCATTTATTAAATAAGTCAAATTGATTGAACATCTCCTATATGAAGGACTATAGTAGGTACTAAAACTGCGGCAAGAAAAAAATTCAACATGGTTTTATCTTTAGAAAGCATAAAATAAATATCAGTCTTCTCTAGAGTTTTATCCTTGCTATGCTATCCCTGGACGATTTCATCCAGTCCAATGAATGATTGATGAATTCACGCCTTTCAAATCTGTAATCCTGTCCAGGTTATACAATAATGTATATCCTGATATACATTATTCCACATAACCTACTGATCCTGAGCAGCTCCACCTGAGTATCATTTGTCTATCCATCCATCCATCCATCCATCCATCCATGCATTTAATCAACATATATATAGGCCATAAAGGTAAATAAAATAAAACCAAAACCTTGCTCTCATGAAATTTGGGTTAAATTTGAAAATGTAGATAATACAAAAGTAAACAAATATGTAATAGCTTTAGATTGTGATAAATGTCATAAAGGACTCATATGTATAAGATATTAGGTAGCTGTGCAAGAGTGGTTATTTTAGATAATGTCATAAGGAAATGCCCCTAAAAGATGACATTTGTTTAGGATCAGAATAAAGTACTGGAGTGGGAAAATCAAAGAACTAGGGAAAGAGTATTCCAGATGAAATGGACTTTCTTTTTCATACAATGAAAATAATGTCAGTGCAGCTAGAATGGGGCACGAAAAGGGGTAAATTCAAAATATATCACTGATATGCTGCAGAGATAAATAGGGGCAGATCACATAAAGAGTTTGTAGTTCATTCTAAATAAGATGGAAAGACATTGGAGGTTTTAGCTCATAAGTGGCGTTGCCTCATTTACATCTTTAAAAGTGCACATTGCTTGCTAAAGGACACGTTTTTAGTTTTTTTTGTTTTTGTTTTTGTTTTTGAGACAGAGTCTTGCTCGGTCACCCAGGCTGGAGTGCAGTGGCGTGAAAGTGCTGGGATTACAGGCGTGAGCCACTGCGCCCAGCCAGGACACGTTTTAAAGGAGGACAATAGAGGAGAAACTAGTTAGTTTTCTTCAGTCACCTACTTGGATTTCTATTAACCTATTATTGAAGCACAGGTATGAGATGATAGTGGTTGAGACTAGTATGATAGCAGGAAGGTCTATTTATATAAATGTTTGGGGTACAAGTGTAATGTTATTACATGAATATATTGTGCAGTGGTAAAGTCAGGGCCTTTTGTGTATCTATCACCACCAGAATAATGTACATTGTACCCATTAAGTAATTTCTCATCATCCCCCCACTTGACCCCCACCCTTCCAGTCTCCATTTTCCACCGTTCCACACTATGTCCATGTGTACACACTATTCAGCTCCCACTTATAAGTGAGAACATGCAGTATTTGTATTTCTGTGTCTGAGTTGTTTCACTTAGGACAATGGCCTACAGTTCCATCCATGTTGCTGCAAAAGACATTAATTCACTCTTTTTTATGGCTGAATGTATTCCATTGTATATATATACAATAGTCTTGTATACTGACTATGCAAGGGAGAGTCTTGAAAAATGATTCTACTTAGGATAGAACTGACAGGATTTGTTCCTGGATTGGAAACTAGAGGGCCTGAAAAGAGAATAAGATAATTTTTAGGGTTTTTTATGATTAACTGAACACATTACTGTATTGTTGGCTGAGGTGAAAAAGACTGAGGGAAAATCCATTGGGGATAGGTTGGAGAAAGTAAAATTTATATTTTGGACCTTTAATGTCTGTTTGAAGTGTTTTATAAACTTCTAGGAAGGAATATCACACAGTCTTTGTATAAATGATCTGGAGCAAAAGGGAAAGGTCTAACTTGAATATATAAATTTGGAAGTCACCAGCATATAAAGATGACATTTAAAAAACCGTATTGAATAAGACCATTTAGGAAAAGAATATAAATACATAAGAGAAGAGGCCTGAAGACTGGTTCCTAGGAAATTCCAACACTTAGCAGCTGGGAAGAAGAGGAATTAGCAAAGGAGACTAAGAAGTACTGGCTATTAAGATATCAAAAAATACAAAAAGAAAAAAATGTCCTTAAGACATAGTTGTACATTTAGCAAACAATTGTGATAGAAACCCCTTCTGTATATCATAAGTAAAACTACCAGATCCGGTATTTTAAAACATCTTCTATATACACAGGTGAGCTTGACGAAACATAAAGGGATTTCAGGAAATCTATGTTGGGTAGGAAAAGTCAAGTTCATAACGGTAACTGAACGATAAAGCCAGTGACTTCCTTGGGTGAATCCTAGAGATTTACCTGCTTAGGACAGAACAGAAGAAAATAGCTGGGATCAAAAGCATATAAAGAAGCATGAGATGTAATACAAACAATAGATAAAGTGGTGGGTACACATGCCTGTCTCCCTATCTTGGCTTCACATAGAAGAAAAAGGAAAAAAAAAAGTGAATAATTGGATTGGCTCTCTCAACCTTCAGTTTACTCTCCTTCTACTGGAGAAGTTGAAAAGCTAAACGCTCAATTTTTAGATTCCCTGGCAGCCATGGTCCTGTGTGCCAATTTATACCAGGTATAGAAGGCAGAAATTAAGCACTCTTCCTGTGGCAGATGCAACGTTCACACAAGCACCAGGAATATTTGCAGCAATTGGAGTCCATGTTGAAATGTCTAGAAACTAGCTTCTTGAGGATAAGGTATCTGTAGCAGCCCAGTGGTGGGGCAGTAACAAAAGTTATTCAGGACCTCTGTATCATAACCATGATGGGGTGATTTTGAAAGTCTAGGCATGCCCCTTGATTTCCACTTCTTCTGATAATTTTCTAAGCACCTAGTTCCATTTATTACATTCTTTACTGCTTGAAATACAAAGTATTTCCTATTTCCTCTACCAAACCCTGACTGTTAAAAACTGCTTTAGAAATACCTATTTATATTATGCATACCTTATGGTTGGCAGCTGGACTTCGCAACATCTGTGCATCCCAACACACAAGCCAAAGAAGTTTTAAGATTACCCAGTTAATCATGACCTCCTCCGGTGAAGAAAAGGAGTAACACAAAATGTATCTCTTGAGAACTCACTTCAACTTCAGGTCTCAAATAAATCCACAAAAATGTTCAAATAACTCACAATTAAAAATCTCTAAAGAAACAATCAAATCAACGACTGTGAGCGATAGCCAGCAAAAAAACAAAAGTGAACAAAAGGTTCCAGCATCAAAATAAGAAAGAACATTAATAATGGTTTCATCAGATAAGATCATATAATGAGCACATTTAATAAGTTTAAAGAACAAAAATGAGGAAATTGAAATATGACTAAAAAGTAGTATACTATCAAAATTTACCAGGTACCAGGAATATTTGAAACAGAATAAGAGGGAGAACTTCTAGTAATGAAAAATGTTATAATTAGAAACTGTAGCTTAATTAAATAGTATAATACATATAACAAAATAGAAAATTAATAATCTATATTGTAAAATTAAAGAAATTACCTAGAAAACAACAGAGGGAGATAAGAAATGAAAAATATGAAAAACAGGTTAAGAGATGTACAGATAGAAAGAATAGTCTATCATAGAACCAACTGTATTTCCAGAATTAGAGCAGAGTGAATGAGTCAGAACCAATACGAAGAAGATAATGATTGAGAAGCTTTTAGAATTAGTAAAACATGCAAGTCCTCAGAATTAGAAATCTTAATAAGTTTCATGTAGGAAGAAAGAAGACACATTTTAAAATATTATGGTCGAAACCAATGAGAACAAAGACACAACATACCAGAATCTCTGGGACACATTTAAAGCAGTGTGTAAAGGGAAATTTATAGCACTAAATCCCCACAAGAGAAAGCAGGAAAGAACTAAAATTGACACCCTAACATCACAATTAAAAGAACTAGAAAAGCAAGAGCAAACACATTCAAAAGCTAGCAGAAGGCAAGAAATAACTAAGATCAGAGCACAACTGAAGGAGATAGAGACACAAAAAGCCCTTCAAAAAATCAATGAATCCAGGAGCTGGTTTTTTGAAAAGATGAACGAAATTGATAGACCGCTAGCAACACTAATAAAGAAGAAAAGAGAGAAGAATCAAATAGATGCAATAAAAAATGATAAAGGGGATATCACCACCGATCCCACAGACATACAAACTACCATCAGAGAATACTATAAACACCTCTATGCAAATAAACTAGAAAATCTAGAAGAAACAGATTAATTCCTGGAAACATACACCCTCCCAAGACTAAACCAGGAAGAAGTTGAATCTCTGAATAGACCAATAACAGGCTCTGAAATTGAGGCAATAATTAATAGTCTACAACCAAAAAAAGTCCAGGACCAGACAGATTCACAGCCGAATGCTACCAGAGGTACAAAGAGGAGCTGGTACCATTCCTTCTGAAAATGTTCCAATCAATAGAAAAAGAGGGAATCCTCTCTAACTCATTTTGTGAGGCCAGCATCATCCTGATACCAAAGCCTGGCAGAGACACAACAAAAAAAGAGAATTTTAGACCAATATCCCTGATGAACATCGATTCGAAAATCCTCAATAAGATACTGGCAAACCAAATCCAGCAGCACATCCACCATGATCAAGTTGGCTTCATCCCTGCGATGCAAGGCTAGTTCAACACACTCAAATCAATAAACATAATCCATCATATAAACAGAACCAAAGACAAAAACCACATGATTATCCCACAGATGCAGAAAAGGCCTTCAACAAAATTCAAGAGCCCTTCATGCTAAAAACTCTCAATAAACTAGATATTGATGGGATGTACATAAAAATAATAAGAGCTATTTATGACAAACCCACAGCCAATATCATACTGAATGGGCAAAAACTGGAAGCATTCCCTTTGAAAACTGGCAGAAGACAGGGATGCCCTCTCTCACCACGCCTATTCAACATAGTGTTGGAAGTTCTGGCCAGGGCAATCAGGCAGGAGAAAGAAATACAGGGTACTCAATTAGGAAAAGAGAAAGTCAAATTGTCCCTGTTTGCAGATGACATGATTGTATATTTAGAAAACCCCATCATCTCAGCCCAAAATCTCCTTAAGTTGATAAGTAACTTCAGCAAAGTCTCAGGATACAAAATCAATGTGCAAAAATCGCACGCATTCTTATACACCAATAACAGACAAACAGCCAAATCGTGAGTGAACTCCCATTCACAATTGCTTCAAAGGGAATAAAACACCTAGGAATCCAACTTACAAGGGATGTGAAGGACCTCTTCAAGGAGAACTACAAAACACTGCTCAATGAAATAAAAGAGGACACAAACAAATGGAAGAACATTCCATGCTCATGGACACAAAGAATCAATATCACAAAAATGGCCATAGTGCCCAAGGTAATTTATAGATTCAATGCCATCCCCATCAAGCTACCAATGACTTTCTTCACAGAATTGGAAAAAACTACTTTAAAGTTCATATGGAACCAAAAAGGAGCCTGCATCACCAAGTCAATCCTAAGCCAAATGAACAAAGCTGGAGGCATCACGCTACCTGACTTCAAACTATACTACAAGGCTACAGTAACCAAAACAGCATGGTACTGGTACCAAAACAGAGATACAGATCAATGGAACAGAACAGAGCCCTCAGAAATAACACCACATATCTACAACTAACTGATCTTTGACAAACCTGACAAAAACAAGAAATGGGGAAAGGATTCCCTATTTAATAAATGGTGCTGGGAAAACTAGCTAGCCATATGTAGAAAGCTGAAACTGGATCCCTTCCTTACACCTTATACAAAAATTAATTCAAGATGGATCAAAGACTTAAATGTTAGACCTAAAACCATAAAAACCCTAGAAGAAAACCTAGGCAATACCATTCAGGACATAGGCATGGGCAAGGACTTCCTGACGAAAACAGCAAAAGCAATGGCAACAAAAGCCAAAATTGACAGAAGGGATCTAATTAAACTGAAGAGCTCCTGCACAGCAAAAGAAACTACCATCAGAGTGAACAGGCAACCTACAGAATGGGAGAAAATTTTTGCAATCTACTCATCTGACAAAGGGCTAATATATCCAGAATCTACAAAGAACTCAAACAAATTTACAAGAAAAAAACAAACGACCCCATGAAAAAGTGGGCAAAAGATATGAACAGATACTTCTCAAAAGAAGACATTTATGCAGCCAACAGACACATGAAAAAATGCTCATCATCACTGGTCATCAGAGAAATGCAAATCAAAACCACAATGAGATACCATCTCCCACCAGTTAGAATGGCCATCATTAAAAAGTCAGGAAACAACAGGTGCTGGAGAGGATGTGGAGAAATAGGAACACTTTTCACTGTTAGTGGGACTGTAAACTAGTTCAACCATTGTGGAAGTCAGTGTGGCGATTCCTCAGGGATCTAGAACTAGAAATACCATTTGACCCAGCCATCCCATTACTGGGTATATACCCAAAGGATTATAAATCATGCTGCTATAAAGACACATGCACACATATGTTTATTGTGGCACTATTCACAATAGCAAAGACTTGGAACCAACCCAAATGTCCAACAATGATAGCCTGGATTAAGAAAATGTGGCACATATACACCATGGAATACTATGCAGCCATAAAAAATGGTGAGTTCATGTCCTTTGTAGGGACATGGATGAAGCTGGAAACCGTCATTCTCAGCAAACTATCGCCAAGGACAAAAAACCAAACACCCCATGTTCTCACTCATAGGTGGGAATTGAACAATGAGAACACCTGGACACAGGATGAGGAACATCACACAATGGGGCCTGTTGTGGGGTGGGGGGAGGGGGAGGGATAGCATTAGGAGATAAACCTAATGTAAATGACGGGTTAATGGGTGCAGCACACCAACATGGCACATGTATACATATGTAACAAACCTGCATGTTGTGCACTTGTACCCTAGAACTTAATGTATAATAATAAAAAAAAAGAAAAAAAAGAAATAAGAAAAAATATCCCAGAAAATGCAGGAAGAAAGATTGTTTAATTAAAAATATTAAACTTATGGATAAATCTAAAGAAAGTATTGATTATATAAAAATAAGATTTAAGTAAAAATTAAAATAAATCACTGAATAGAAATTATAAGTAACAACGCTTTAATTGGAATTAAAATATTTTAAGGTCCCTGTATTGTTTGGGAGGACAGTAAGGATGTCAATTGTAGAACTGAGTTAATCACAAATGTGAAATTTCTGATATCTAAAAGCATAGAAAGAATCTGTCACTGCCATCCTGGTAGAGGAAAGATACTTAGAATGAGGAAAATGAAAACCTAGAGAATATAATATCCCAGAAGTGAATAAAAAAAGTATTTCAAAGAAAAAAAACTGACAACTGTGTGAGGTAAGAATATATTCGGCTTAAAAAGTTTCAACTATTGGCAATCTTTTCAAAAATAGGGCCGAATCTAAAATGACACATGAAATCATGAAATCGTGTATTTTTAAAATTTGTTTTGTTTTTATGCAAGTACATCAAACTCTACTTATCAACAATTGTACACATCCTCTTCCCTAAAAATATCCTTCTTTCCGTATTTCTTATCTCATTGAATTATATCATCACCCTTATAACTAGTTGCTAACTAGTTTCAAACATATTTTGAAAATAGGATCCTTGGTAAAATATTTTAAACAAATTTGTAGATATCAGGCTGTTTTTTTATAATTCGGGAAATACATTTAAAAGTAAATGCATCCTGTATGTTTACCAGCTAGAAATAAACATTTATAGTGGGCTCTGTGATGTGCGGTCCTGACCACCCCTTCTCAGGATTAAAAATCTTATTCTCCCAGCTGCCAAGAATTCCGTGCGAAGATGGCTCTCAGTGGACACTCTCCATTGTGAGTGGCTTCAGGTGAGGAAAATTGCTTTTTTCAAGGAGAGTTTACCTTCAATTATAGATCACAGTAGGAATATAAGGCCACATCAGCTTGCCCAATTTGGGGCAACTATGAAGGGTGACATCTACCTTTGGAGTGCTCCACAGCTCTTTCTGCAAAATCATCCTTCCTTCCTTCCATGTGGATATCAAGAGAACATTCTAATAAATATCTTACATATTAATATATATCTCAGAGTCTGCTTCTAGGGAAATCAAACTTGGGACATTATTAAAATATCACAGATGTATACCTTTAAACAGTTTGCATGAGATTAAAAACTATATTAATGAAATATTATGGGATAAATTTCCATTACAATAGGAATCATGTTTGGCACCTTCTATTGTTTGACTTTTATAATATGCTTCATTTTTTTGCTGTAAAAAAACAGCAATATTATAATTCAGCTATGGTTGACTCATGTCTTCCTCTTACATTGAGAAAGAAGAAATAAAGAAAGGGGGGGAGAGAGGCTGTACATTCTAGCATAGCTTTAGTCCATAGATAGTCCTTAGATATCTGTGAATTCCAGAGTTCCCACTCGTGGACCTCAACCTTGGCTGCACCTCAAAAATCATTTACAGAAGTTTAAAAAAATGTAGATGCTGTCACATATGCCAGAATTTCTGATTCAGTTTTTCCAAAGTGCTATTCTGGTGTTTATTTTCTAAAATGTCCTCATGGGTTAAAATTCCTCAAAGAGTTGAGAATCATTTATTGACACAGAATTTTAGATCTTCATCAATTTACCAACCTCAGCTCTTTGACCTTATCTTTTATGACTCTCTAATGCAATCTTGCCTGTCTTCTTATATTTCCATTAGTAAGGTTTCTTTTTTATGCCAATAATCATCGCTGACATGATTACCTGTCCACCCCTTACCCTCCACTTACTTCATGTTCCTTACTCCAATTGTCTTCCTCTAACAATTGATTTAAGACTTAATGTTCTTTAAAAGCCTTTCTTTCACTTTATTCCATACAGATCCTTTTGTTCGTTCAGATGCTTGTAGTGCCAAAGTTTATTTAATGCACCTCCTTATAGGTGGTTATATTAGCTTTTTATTGCTGTATAACAAATTGCCACACACTTAGCAGCTTATAACAATACCGATTTGTTACCTCACAGTTCTATAGGTCAGAAGTCTGGGCAGCCTGGATGGTTTGCTTAGGGACTCACAAAACTGAAATTAAGGTATTGGGTAGGCTGGACTCTTATCTGGTATTCTAAGAAATAATCCACTTCCAAACTCATCCTAACTGTTGGCAAAATTCCGTTATTTGCAGTTGTAGGACTGAGGCCACATTTTCCTTGATGAATTTCAGTCAGTAGTTGGTCTAGCTCTCCTAGCGCCTTTCCTGGAGGCTGCTCTCAGGTCCTTCCCACATGCAATACCTGCCTTTTTTGCACTGAGTCTTTCTTATGCTTCGAGTCTCTCTGATTTCCTCCTCTGCTAGTCAGAGAAAATTAAAAGACCCATATGGTAGGTCAAGCCCACCTGTGTGATCTTCCTATTTTAAAGTCACCTGATTAGTAACCTTAATTGCATCTGTAAAATCCCTTTTGCCATGAATATAACATATTCATGGGGGGAAAAAAACAGAGGTGAGTGTCATGGAGGTCATCTTAGAATTCTCCCTACCAAAACAGTTTAAAATTTTACTATTTTTAATGTGTCCATTTGAGTTCCTAAGCTAAATTAAGAAATTGACAATGGACAGTAGCCTCTATTTTCTTATGAAATAAAACATAAGAGTAGTCTCTAACATCTCTGCACCCAAATTCTTATCTACTGAGTCACTAATTTATGAAAAAACATAATTGAATGGCTCTGTGTTTAAGGTCAATAAGATCTTTGCTCAATACACATGTGTGTGTGCATTTTGAATGGCTAGCATTCATTTTCCCCTTCCTGAAAATACCCATGTTCTTTTGGGGGGATACTAAGTAGTGTGCTGGAATCAGCTTGTTCCAGCTCACAAGAACCAATGATTAGCATCCCTACCCAACTCCACATACTGTCACACTGGTAGCTTAAAATTACTATTACGGTTGGAGTATCTACATGATGGAAATCTGTAAATGCAAAACAAAACAAACAGGACTTTTTGGGAGTGGGAGAGAACCAGTTGTTCAACGTATTTATCAGCATATTACTACAAATAAATTTTGCCTAATTTTTTATATCTTGCTTGTTGGAATGGTAAATCCAGGTGGCTGCCGGTGGATATCTCATCTCATGCCATGACTGCAGCCATGCCTTGCCCCTCACCAGCTCTGACACCAGCAGAAGGAGGTGATAAGGCATAAGCCTGGACAACAGATGCTTCTCTAAGATGTGGACTCTTGAATGAGAAACATGAGGATGGAAGGAATGGTTGAAACATACTTTAAATGGATGAGTGGTATGCTCTTGAATTATATCTCAATAAAGCTGTTTTTTTAAAAAAAGATTCTATGTGATCATTCCTGCCATTCCTGCTTCCTAGTCTTCCAGAGCAGTTATGCTCCCTTTGGCTTTCGAGGTTTAATTCTTGAGACTCCTATTAATGAGTCCAGCATACATTCAGCAAATTACTTTTTGCTTAAAGTAGCCTAAATCTTTATCTTGTGGCTTGCAAGTTAGAAACTAACTATATAATATTAACTTCAAGTCTACACTAATAACAATAGAAAAAATGTTTTATTTGGAAGTGACCTATTTTCAACATAATCTAACATTAATTCACAAACTGGTGGCATATATTTGATTATCTATCATTATTCCATAATTCATTTTAGTAAGGTTATGTTCATTACTATTATATTTTTCCAGGTCATCATGTATTTTAGAATACTAGTTAGATTCTCTGAAAGCTAATTATTCAACTCCTTACTAAAAAAATTCACACATCATTTAAGTCACTTGAGTCATTGCAAAGTTTACAAGGCTCACAGAAAAATAATATATGAAATCATGTAAAATTATAAATTACATTGTTTCTATTAACTTGATGTTTCCCAGTCTCGGGTTAGATGCTCTTCACCAACTGCTTGAAGAAAGTAGTAACAGATCAAAATACATATATATATATATATATATATATATAAAATTCACTTTTAAACTGAAGGATAAAACTGATTTACTGCTGAGAATTTAAAATGGAATTTTGAAATCTCATTCTTCCAATTGTTTAAATACATATTTATTTAGTGAGAGAAAATTGTGCACTTAACATCAATGCATGAAACAGGCACATAACCTCTCTTCACTACTTGAAGAGATAAAATAAGAAGGTGATTGACACACCAGCAATAAATGTCACCCAGAGGGTATACTCCCTATATGAAGAGATGACTCACAGGAAATATAATTCTGCTCACTCGCAAAGAAAATAAAATGGAATGTGATTCAAAATGTGTAGACATTCATATTCTTCAACTGATGTGATTTTAAAATAACAGGAAATTAAATGCAGCATTGCAGTTTGGGGATAAATTTCTGAAAGAAACTCTATTTAATAGATAGAGAAATTTCTCCAAATTTCAGCATTATTAGAATTGTGGCAGACAATTCAAATTTTATGTGGCACAAAATCATAACGTTCTCTTCTATAAGCTGTCCCTTGTCTGTTTGTTTTTTAAACAGCTGTCGACTTGTTCTGTATCATCAATTCTGGTAGTTCAGGATTAATTTTCACTATTGTCAGTGGCAGAACATGATGGTACAATAAGCCAAAATGACTAAAAGCATTTCAGGGAAAAAAAAAAAAAACCTGAGGAGAATGGAAGAGAATCTCTATACGCAAGCTAATCCCTTATGAACAACAGATTTGGAAACTGCCTGCAGGTAATTACATCCAGGTAACCCAATCTGAAAATGCCAAGTTCACACAATGGTTCATTTAATTCCATCTGGTGTGCAATAATACATTCTTTAATGGACACATTGATTTAAAAGAAAAAAAATCACCTCATATATAAAAAGCCCACATTCGGTAATTAAAAAATATTACATCAAAAATTAGAATCTCAAAAATGATCCTGCAATGCTTAATCTATAAAAAAGAAATTTAAGGTAATGAGCTTTAGACTTCTCATACCTAAATCCCTTCTTATTTATGGTCTGGTTTCTTAGTAAGGAATGCATATGTTAATATGAAGAATTGGGTCAGGACTTCTGATAACTTGGGAGGAAAAATACATTGATTTAGAACATATTTAAATCATTAAATGTACTCAAAAATAGTTTTGAAAGGAAGCATTGGCTCTTGGAATGGTGCCACCTGTCATCAGGATAGAAATGGTGCAAATACATGTATGTCTTTAACACAGCCCATTGTTGCTCTCATTTCAAATCTGAAATACAGCCAAGTAACTTGGTTCTCTAAACTAATGAATCATATGTGACCAAAATCACCTTGATGGATAATTTGGGAGAAAAAAACTCTGTATTTGTCCTTTTAAGGAATGTGAATTCTGCCTTTAAATGCTTTTTCCATCAGAGCTCTAAGCATGTGCCTACTTAATCCTCCTTTTTAATTCTCTCTTCTTTCACAGAAGGGAGCAGGGTAAAATGAACCTCCCGTTTGGGTAATTCTTTTTCCCTGTGGTTGATATGTGTGTTTCCCATTTCCTAATAAACTGATGACAACAAAAGGCTTTTTCCTTCCTTCCTCCCTTCCTCCCTTTCTTCCTTCCTCCCTTGTTGAAATGCAACAAGCCAGGCTGGACCTACTACAACTGTAAAGAAGGAATGGCTTTTTCCTTCTGTTCCACCTCCCCTTTTTGAGATTATTTTCCCCAATTATGTTCTTTCCAGCTTCCAAAACCAAAGTCAACACCTAGCCCTCTCTCCTTCCTTTAGGATGTGCCCTGGAATCACCAGGTATGTCTCCACCACACTCCAGTAGCAAACTTTCCTCTCAAGTCTCCTCATCAAAAACTACATTCTTAGTTCGATTATCTCAGATCCTTGCTCTCTTTAATACAAATTAGGTAATTTGATAAATTCAATATGCAAATAGTTACTAGCGGGTATGTCAATGGGTTATTTCACTTATCAAAATGCATTACTTTAAGGACCTCTTGGTGTCAGTGCCTGAACCTAAAGTAGGAACTCTGTTAATAGGAAATTAAGTTACTATAATAAATCAATTCTTTTTAACACTTAGTAGAGTATGTAACTAGTGCATTTCAGGGTAATGAGATAAAAAGATGGTTCATAGTTTTCATTAATTCATTCATTCCATAAATATTTATTAAGTGCCTACAATGTGTCAGGCACAGTTTTCACCACTTGGGATTCAACAGTGAAGAAAGAAGACAAAGATTCCTATGAAGAGAGATTACATGGTGGAGGTGGTGTCTCATGCAGGAAATGAGACAAACAATAATAAACATAATAAACATGGAGATTTTATTTTATGTTAGATTGTGATAACTGCTACAAAAAATATTAACTCAGATTAAAGAAGCATTAGGAGAGGGGCACTCACAGAAACAGAATAGAATGGTGGTTGTCAGGGGACAGTGGGTAGGGAAATGGGGAGATGTTGGTCGAAGCATATAAACTTTCCGTTATAAAATTTGTTTATATATAATGCTGTATATTAGATACCCATAACTTATGATATTGCTTTGTGTCCCCAACCAAATCTCATCTCGAATTGTCATCCCCGTGTGTGAAGCAAGCGACCTGTAATCCACACGTGTGGAGGGAGAAAAGCGATTGGATTATGGATTATGGGGGGCAGTTTCCCCTCATGCTGCTCTCGTGACGTGAGTGAATTCTTAAAAGATCTGATGGTTTTATAAATGGTAGTTTTTCCTGCATACTTGCATGCCCTCTCTTACATGCCACCATGTAAGACACTCCTGCTGCCCCTTCTGCCACCATTGTAAGTTTCCTGAGGCCTCCCCAGCCAGGCAGAACTGTGAGTCAATTAAACTTCTTTTCTTTATAAATTACCCAGTCTCAGGAAGTTTTTTATAGCAGCAAGAAAACAGACTAATACAGTGACTATTGTTAATAACACTTCTATAGACTTGAAATCTGGTAAGGGAGTAGATATTCTATTAAATATTCTGCCATAAAACCAAAAAAACAAAAAGTGGTAAATACGTGAGATGATAGATGTGTTAACTAACTTGATTGTGGTAATCATATCACAATATATATCTATATGTGATGTGTGTGTGTGTGTGTGTGTGAAATCATCGCGTTGCACATCTTAAACTTATAAAAATTATTTGGCAATTATATCTCAATTGAATGAAAGGAAAAGAAAAAACAAAGGAGGAGAGGGGTAGTTGTAGTATTCAATAATACAATCGGGGCAGGCTTATTAAGAAGATAAACTTTAAGGAAACAATGAAAGAGCTAACAGAGTTAGCCAGGCTATTTTGCCTGGGAGAACATTTCAGGCAAAGGTCTTTAGATGAAATTATAAAGAGAATGTTCCAGTGAACAGCAAAGTAGCTTCTACCTGCAATAGAGTGATCCAGGAATGGAATACAATGTGTAGGAAATTCACTGTGAAAGGGAGCAGAGAGGGCTTATGATGTTGGGTCTTATAGGACATTGGAAGAATATGTTTTTTCATTATTCTTTTTTTTTTTTTTTGCGACAGAGTCTCACGATGTCACCCAGGCTGGAGTGCAGTGGTGCGATCTTGGCTCACTGCATCCTCCACCTCCCAGGTTCTAGCAATTCTCCTGCCTCAGCCTCCTGAGTAGCTGGGACTACAGGCATGTGCCATCATGTCTGGCTAATTTTTATATTTTTAGTAGCGATGGGGTTTCATTATGTTGGCCAGGCTGGTCTTGAACTCCTGACCTCAGGTGATCTGCCCGCCTCGGCCTCCCAAATTGCTGGGATTACAGGCCTAAGCCATCATGCCTGGCCATGTGTTCACTCTTATACAATACTTCCAAGATATAATACTGTGTGACAGCCTAGTGGGACTCATATTTTGAGTCAGGTAGACTTTTTACACATGCTAGCTGCTTACGTGTAGGGCTGATTTTGCACAATCTGTGCATCAACTCAAAGAACCATTACAGTCACAGCTTATTTGACTACCTCTGGTAGGAATTCTAAACCAACCCCTTATGAAAACTGCAAGAACTTAATCTGCTTTTGGTTTAAAGTTTCCTCTCGCTCTTTGCATAATAGCTTTGAGGATATCTAGTAGCATCTCATAACTGATTATCATATTACCTTAAAAATGTTTCTTCACAGTGAATTTCATGTTGAAGGCATACTCCATACTAGTCCATAGCATAAAACAATATTTGAGTAGGAGTTCATCCTAAGAATGGAAGTATGCTTGAATATAATTGTAATGTGTTAGAAGTCTCTGATATCTTTCCTCTGGTTAATAAATAGTAAGTTTCACATCGTAAGAGAGACTTAGAGCATTAACAATGAACTATATCCTCTCCTTTAGAACCCAGAAGGCACTAGGCAAGTATCCTTGTGGATGTATAGAAAAGACACACTTAGTCATTTCAACTGGTATTATTCCAGGAAGTTTTGTTCTGTGGCAGACTGCTGTGAAGAGGGAATGGTGATTGTTACTTCAAGCCATTCCTCTGCAGAAGGACCCATTTGAAAGCATGACTACTGAAGGAGAAAAGAGTCACAGCTCTAGAGTGGCAGTTCTCTCTGCTCCATTATGTCCCTTTTGAAAGCTGTATAGTTCTGAAATCTGCAGAATACAAGGCATTTCAGATTATGTCAATGTCCCTTTTTCCTGCAGATATTTTTCCTATTTGCCTGTTTCCAAACAGTCTTATGTGAAAAAATAAGTGGTATATAACTGATGGAGAAATACAACTTTAAGACAAAAATCTGGACTTTTCTCAATAAATGATAAGCCATAGTGTATCTTAGTAGCTAAGCATAAGTTCATATCCTGCTGCAATTTCTTTTTCCATGTCTGAGCTATAAAATACGTTTGAAAAATTCCTATGAAACTCCATATTTGAGCATTTGTCTTTGGCATATATTCTTTTATATAAATTATAGTTATTAATGAAACTTCCATGCCTGCCTATGGAACTTGGGGCTTCAAATGCATATTTAAATATTAACAATGCTCTGATTAAGATGCAGAAACATGGGTAGTGAACTAATAGAAACACTTTGCTCTTGTATTGCTTTTATATTATATTCATCAAAATTCCAATTAGCAACATGAGAATGCAGCATGACTTCCTATGTGTATTCTAGTTCACTTATAACTGCTTCCATTTAAGGGGTTTGGGGAAAAGAAATATTTTTAGCATTGAAATGGAAGCAGGTTTTGAAATAGTCATTTCAGGTGAATTTTAAAGTGACTACTTCCTTGATGGGTTGAAATTTTATTTCCCTACCCTCAACTTCCGCATTTACAATTAATCAAACAATTGATGTTTTTCTTTTGTTTGTTTCAGGCTTTTACCTGCTAGTTCACTTGAATGCTTCATTGCACTAATGAGCTCCAGGTCAAAAGTTTTTGTCCCTGTATATGCCAGCTATGCCTGGAGGAAATTTAGTACAGAAACTTCAAAACACAATCCAATTTTCAGCCAAATACTTGCATTAGAAGGCAGCGTTAACTCTTCGCCCTGGAGTATAACAGAAAAACTCAAACTTAATCTGCATTCATACTAATTATGCAAAGATAGGATGTTTATATACTTATTCACATTTTTCCCAACATATTGGCCTTCTATGAGTTAACTTCTATAAGTTCCTTAGGACCATGGTCTGTGCCTGCTGCTTGCTGATTATAGTAAATGAAAGAATCAATATACACAAGGAAGGAAGGAAGAAATGACAGAGGATGAAAAGGTGTATTTACCTTTTTCTTATAAGATTATGGAGTGATAATGGAAGCAG
Source organism: Nomascus leucogenys (assembly GCF_006542625.1). NCBI lineage: Eukaryota > Metazoa > Chordata > Mammalia > Primates > Hylobatidae > Nomascus > Nomascus leucogenys. The sequence goes on along the minus strand of NC_044389.1, from coordinate 75,909,512 downwards.
AGAATATACATATATTCAAATCTCTCCTACCTAAAAATTTTACTTCTCACATTTCTACATTATGAATTTATCTTTTTCTTCTCTTTCTCATCCCAAATTATTGAACTACCTTCATTTTTTTATCCATTCACTACTTTTCGACCTTCTCTGTTTTTTGCCTCAATAACATCACCAAAACTGCTCACACTAAGATTAATAATGACCTTCAAGTTACTAAATGAATATTTCAAAGTCCTCATATTATTTTAACACAAAGCATCATTTGGCCTTGTTGATCACTCTTTGCTTCTTGAAGTACCCTCCTTACCCTCTCCAGTTCATCCTCATACATTTCTGACCACTTTACAATCTCCACTGAATGCTCGTCTGCCAACAATAACTTGTAAAATGTTGAAGTTTCTCAATACTCAGTGCTAATCTATTTTTCTCATTGATGCTCTCTCCCAGTAACCAGTACAGCCAATTTGCTAGCTTGCTTTAAAAAGTAATCCCTCCCTCATTTTTTTTCTTGCTATACACATATCTAACTACATGTTTGCTTGAGAATTCCAAAGGCTAATCTTAAAGCAACTCAGGCATGAAGTGGAGATGGCAGTTAAAGTTTTCTCCCTTCTGAGAAGAGATTGGTGCACCGTTAATCCATACCCTGACCCAAGCAGGTTGACACCAACAAGGCCTCCAGATGGTTCATTATTCAAGACAGCCACTGGAAAATGACAAGCAGACCTGCAACCTGCATCACTCCTGCACATAGTTTCCATGCCACCTTCCTCTTCAAACCCCATTAGCCAGCCTGAGAATTTGAGATGGCTTTTTGAGACCTGACTCCAGCTGTCTCCTCAGCTGCTAGCACTTCAATAAACCTCTTTCCTTCCACCAACTCTTGATTCTTGTGTCTGGCTTTTCAAGTGGGGAGCAGCTAGCTGTACAGGAATTCAGTTCCATCCCTTGGTAATCTTGAACAGAACCATCTCCAGATCTTTATGATAATCTATATAGTGATTACTCCTAAATTTTATACTAACCCTCTGAGTTCCAATTGTTTATTCAACATGTGCATGTGGAGGTCTCAAAACCTACCTCTGAGAACTGGGACCACAGTTGTCTTGTTTGTTCCAGTAAACCTTTACACAGAAAAGACTGTAATCCCATAAATAACTCTACTGTTTGCTTCAGGAAATTCTTGCAGATCAATTTAGAGACAACAGTCTGCTCACCTGAAAAAGTCTGCCTTGAAAAATCCACCTTAAACTTGATCCCAGACCCCAAAATTTAATAAAATCTCATTTCTGACTTTACCTTTTTGAGACAATAAAACTCTTTCCAGTAGTTTCTGAATGCAATTAGGTTCCAATACATTTAGCATTGCTTTATTAACAGGTTGTTCTTTTGTAATCTGGGGAATTCAACACTTTCAACTCAATTTGTCAAACAGATTTAAGGATTTTCCACACAAATCTGCTCATCTTTCTGTGTTCTTATTTTATTTTAATTTAATTTAATTTTATTTTTGAGATGGAGTCTCGTTCTGCCACCCAGGCTGGAGTGCAGTGGCACAATCCTAGTTCACTGCAACCTCCATTTCCCTGGTTCAAGCGATTCTCCTGCCTCAGCCTCCCAAGTAGCTGGGACTACAGGAGTGTGCCACCAAACCTGGTTAATTTTTTTTTTTTTTGTATTTTTAGTAGAGAGAGTTTTACCATGTTGGCCAAGCTGGCCTCGAACTCCTGACCTCAAGTGATCTGCCTGCCTCCACCTCCCAAAGTGCTGGGATTACAGGAGTGAGCCGCTGTGCCTGGGTCAGTGTTCTCAATTTTAATAAACCATAAAAACATTTGACTTTGGAAACCAAAAACTCATAGGTCTTTACTTATCTATTTTTGAATCTACTAAATAGTATTGCTTTGCATGTCTAGTAAATATTTGTGGAATAAACAAACAAGATAAGATTGATAATGGTTATTGTATCAAAATCTCTCATTCCCCCCTCTTCCAGTGGAATATCAGGGGAGCCAGAAGAAGAGGTATCAGTGGAGAACTGTGTCCCACCCCACCTACACAAGGCAGTAGGCATATATACACGTTGCACAATATGTATAAACAATTAGTAAAACAAAGTCCATCAATTTTATCATTATCATTACACCACAATAATTGCATATAATTTTAATAATAAATTATCTTCTTCATAAGGGGAATAGGTCTCATGCCCTCTTCCTGCACTTAACTTTGCCATTGTTGAATTTTATCAAAAGGAGATTGTTTATTGAATCTTTAAAACTGCTACTCCCACCATTGGGAAAGCTGCCAGTAAGTAGCACTAGATTTTCTTGATCCCTTTACTCATTTCAAAAGCTAGTGCTTTATTCTAGAATTGATAGACAGCTTTTATTCTTTGGAAGAGAAGTATAAAACCTCAGGATTCCCTTTGCAGCAGACTCTCCAGTTTCATTCATTAATTCTTTTTTATTTATTATTATTATTATTATTATTATTTTGAGACAAAGTCTTGCTCTGTCGCCGAGGCTGGAGTGCAGTGGCTCTGTCTTGGCTCAGCTCACTGCAACCTCTACCTCTTGGGTTCAAGCAATTCTCGTGTCTCAGCCTCCCGAGTAGCTGGGACTACAGGCATGCTCACCATGCCTGGATAATTTTTGTAATTTTAACAGAGACGGGGTTTCGCCATGTTGGCTAAGCTGGTCTGGAACTCTTAGCCTCAAGTGATCCACCTGCTTTGGCCTCCCAAATGTTGGGATTACAGGTGTGAGCCACCACACCCTGCCTCATTCATTAATTCTTGAAAAAACAATTGAGCACAATTATATGCCAGGTCCTATTTTAGGAGGTGAGGAAACAATAGTGAACCTAAAAGAATACATATTTGCCTTCAAGGAGCTTACAGTCCGATGTGAGATTCAGAAAACCAACATGATAAATTTATTATACACACATGATAAATATATATATACACACTTACTGCTAGATAAAATATTTAATATGTAAAAGTAAAAGAAAATAAAGCCGAGAAGGGGAGACGAGGTGTCTATGTATGGAGGAGAGTTGAACATTTTAGATAGTGTGGCTGTTGGCTAAAAATCTGTATGTAGCTTAGTAACCACTTATTTATTTCAGATAGAAACTTACACCCACCCTCAAAATATTTCTTAAAGTTATAGTGATATCAAATTTTCCTTCACAAGGAGTATTTTATACTCTGTTAACTTCATTACATGATGTGATGAAGGAAGCAACACTTCAGTTGCTTAGAGTTGTGAGAACAATTTTTGGAAGAAGTCTTATTGCATTGGTGACAGCCATTTTGTGTACATTGTAAGAAATTCTAGTTTTCAGTAAATTCTCAAAAGGATTCACAGACTACTTATTCTATTTTTCTTTTTTTCCTTTCTCATTACTGCCTTTCTCCATTATGTAGAGTTATTCAATATTGTTTTTAGCCTGTTGAAACCCTTTACTAACGTGGAAAAAAGAGACTTTTCCTTGCTTTCATTAAGTAAGGAGTGTTGAACCTGCAGCCGAAGCTCACTTCTACTGAGTTTACAATTTGTGTAACAAGGAACAGTGGCTTGTTCTTGAAGATGTTCAGTCAGCTAGGATCAACACTCAGAAAAAAATTGCTGATTTCTGGAGACCCTAATACTCATAGAAATGAATGTGAACTATGGAAACAGTAACAGAATTGATTTCGAACTGTAATAGACTCACAGGTCATGCTAGACACTTTTGAAACCACAAAATACAGCTTAGGTGAAACAATAAAAATAAGTTAAGATGGTCTTTGTCAAAGGACTCGACATTGAACCATCACTTCCGGCCAGATCTTCTTTCTAAAGGAAGGAAAAGGGGTTTGCAGAGCAACTGAATTCCCTCCAATCATAGAAGCACTGAGGGTAGAAAACCCATTTTTGTTATTATGGCTATTTACATTATTTTCTCTGATAGTAAGCTGTGAAATTTAGGAAGATTTTGCCTCGTGATGGATCAATTATTCATTGGCAGTACATAGATTACTATGTTGAATTGATATCTGCTTCACAGACTTGATGTCTAATATGAACAGGTCTCTGGTGGTAAAAGTTTTTTAAAAAAATCAGAAAGAAATTAATACAATAGGTATTATTTGTGTTTGTAAAACTATCTCGAAAAAATAAAAATGCAGCTAGAATTAAAAGTGGTAGTAAAGTCAAACAGTTTACCCCTTTCCTTGTGAATGCTGATTATTGTGTACACTTTAGGGAAATAAGAGTATAGATAAAATGGTTTGGGTTAATAATAAGATATGAAATATTTGGAATGGAATTATTGGCAATTTGGAAAGTTAATTATTATCATTAAGTTATATTTAGGGTAAACTATGTTCCTTTTGAGAAGAGGGAGAATTAAAGTTATTATTTGCAAATTATTTTCCATTCTCAGGTTAAAATCTGGAGGTACTGATGGAAGAATCTGCATTGAGATCCCTGCATGGAGGAGTCTGGGAAGAATCATAGACAATGAAAGGTAAAAGACAGTTCAAAGAGGGATTACTAAAAAAAATTTTAAAAATAAACAAAACTGTGAAGAGCTGTGAGCTATTATAAATTCTAAGATTGTTTAGGTTAAATTGGTAAGAAAGGAAAAAAGTGACAAGAGAAAATTTAGAAGCTAAAGCAATTTGCTGCTTATTTTCCAGATTAAAAAAAGAGCATTTAATGTCACTTATTAGTATTATTCCCCTTCCTGGACTGAAATTCTGAGTCTGAAAAACACCACAGTACCACAATAGGTTATTTCTTTTTTTCTTTTCCTCTTTTTTTTTTTTTTTCTGAGATGGAGTCTTGCTCTGTAGCCCAGGCTGGAGTGCAATGGCGCTATCTCGGCTCACTGCAACCTCCACCTCCCGGGTCCCCGTTCAAGCAATTCTCCTGCCTCAGCCTCCCAAGTAGCTGGGATTACAGGCACACACCACCATGCCCAGCTAATTTTTGTATTTTTAGTAGAGACAGGCTTTCACCATGTTGGCCAGGCTGGTCTTAAACTCCTGACCTCGTAATCTGCCCACCTCGGCTTCCCAAAGAGCTGGGATTACAGGCGTGAGCCACTGTGCCTGGCCCTACAGTAGGTTATTTCTAAAAAACACTATTTAAATTTACATTTTATCAAATAAAATATAAACCTTTATTATAGTTATCAAGAAGTCATTGGTTTGGAAACAATCACAAAAGAACACAAGAAAGAACAAGAATGCCCAAAAGGGAAGAAAAGTTTTGCCTGTTTATTTCCATAATATTGGTTCTATCAACTCAATAAGCATAAATGCATCAATTAATCTGCTTCTCTATATTATTTTTAATAACAGTAAATAATCCCCATCTATTAAACGTGGAACAGCTATTTTTAAAATACACTTCAAAGTGTATACAATTATCAGTCTGCTGAAGGTATTCCCATTTTTCTTTCATCTCAGTACCCCTACCACCAACACAAGTCATCTTCTCCAGAAAGGTTTTGTTTAATCTCATTCTTTGGTTACCTTTTCTTGCTAATAGCACTTTAGGAAAATATCTAATTTTCTTCCACCTTCCCTTCCTCTCGCATGTCACATCTGTCTCCAGATCACTGTATTCCAGAAGTGAAAATCAATTTCCAACATAGTGTAGGGGAATTTATAACATAAGCTTCTGAGATGAATGAAATGAGCAATCTCACATCTGGAAAATGTTTAATAAATGAAGAAGTTTTTTTTTTAAATCACCATCCTGTTTCTACCTAAACATAAAAGCTCTTCTCTTAGCCCAACCTTTAGAAGTCAGCATTCCTTTGGTAGTCTCAACTCATTGTTATCTCTGGCTTAGCCTGGGTTCTCTGTTTCAGGGAAAGAACATTTCGTTGTTGTTGTTCTGCTGTGCTTTAGTTTAGCAAACTAAGAAAAAAAAAACATTGAAAAGAAAAATCATAACATTAACAAAGTTTCCAACTTCATGCTGCAGACATGTACATAATCAGGTAACAAGTGTATGTTGATGTAATTTAGTTATGGAAATAGAAATCCAAGTAGAGTCCTATGGGAATTAATTTCAGATGGGGAAACGTGAGGATTTGGCCATTGGATCACACAGATTTTTAACTTGTGATTTATAGACTTTTGACTCTGGAAGTAGTCTAATGGATAGATCAGAGATGTATTATGTCAAAGGCAGACAACTTCATGGGAAAATTATTAAAATAATCCAGGCAAGAGGCAATAAAGGCCTGATACACCATCCAAACTATTTAATAAGAAATCATGCTGGCTGCTCCTCTTCCATTGACTTGGTTTAATCAGCCTTTACTTGGTCCTCAGATTATTCTTTTTATTTATACTCTAAATTCCAACAATTCTTGCATTGTTTTCCCTATTCTTTTTCTGTCCAATATTTCCCTATCCAAACAATTGTGCTATTTCTAGGAATTGTTTTTCATAATCTCACTAGTTTGGTTTGCACATTCTTCAATTAAACCTCTCTCAATATTGAAAGAACCTCCTAAAACTATCCTTACTCTACCCTAAGCATCATCAGCCAAAGTTGTCCCCTTGTCCAGAGGTTCCCATCCCCTCCACCCTAAATTAGCTCATCTTTCCTCTAACCTATGGATTTAGTCCATGCAGATTAGCATATTAGACACATTCACCCAAATCACCCCGAATTGTGGATTTGACTCTCTTTGAAGCCTTTAAATGCTTGTTTACTTTCACTTTACTACAAGTATTTCCCTGTCTATAACTTGACAACTACATTTAACCTTTTGTTCTGCAGTCAGCTTTAGAGGAGAAAGGTGCTCTTGCTACAGCTGTCATTTCTATAAGCTTTGCCCCATGACTTCCTCCCTGATATCAAGAGGCAAGTCCCCTCATTTTGGGGAATCACAGAACTCTATTACTGTCTAAATCTACCAGGTTCATTAAAACTCTTAAAAATATTTTACTAACATTTTTGCATCCACAATAATTTATCACATTATGAATTTGGACATTTAATCAAAATTGTCAAATATTACATTAAAAGAAAAGCCCAGCAGAACAACAAAGAAGTCTCATTTCTTGGATGTCATTGTTCAAATTTAGCAAAATATTTCTTCTTGCAAAATATTTGTTTATGTACACATCAAATTGTACTCTCTCTGTTAACTATGACTATACATTTTTACTAGAAGGACACCATTTGGCATTCCAGTAAAATGGTATCCTCTATGTAGCTTTTTATTTGTTGCACTCCTTCTATTCAATTAAAAAAAATATTTGCTACCTATTACCTACAAAGCAATTAGCATGCTGTTTTGTTTTAGTTTAATTTTTTTTTCTACTTGTGTCTTATTTGTTTTTAAGCAAAAAACGTTTACCCCAGTTTAATAAAAAGGGCCTCTTTACATTCCTTGTAGTGTGTGTTAAAGTCCACAAAACAATGTTCTTTTGCTGAAACTGGTATTATTTTCTTGATTCTCTTTGCAAAAGCAACATTGTTTTTTTCATTCTTATTGAACAACAAAGTACTTATCAAAGGCTCTGAAGTGTGATCAATCTCAATTTTCCCAAAGAGAAGCCATACTTTTCCTAAGGGGGAAAAAAAGCACCTCTAGTAAAAATCCTACATTTGTGGTGTTGTCTTGTCTGTTTGACTGGTGTTTTAACTCTCTCTCCACTGCATTCTTTTTCTACAATTTCCTTAATATAGTAAATTCCAGGTTAATATAACACAGATAACAGTGGGTTCTCTTATACATGTATTTAAAATATTATTTCCAAAGTATTGTCTTAATTCAAAAAAAATAGTTCTCAATTTTAAATTGAAGTTTAGGTTTTACGAAAATAAAGTTAAGTACACAGGTTTTCTTCTAAGTGGATCAGTGTAATTGATATATATATTTCTTCTAAGTGGATCAGTGTAAGTATTAATATATATTTTTAAAAATTTCCTTTAAAGCACTTTTTTAAAAATTTGCTTTGCAATATTTAATAATAATTCTGAGGTTGGTGAATGAGAATGCAATATAAAAAGTGAGAAAAGAAAAATATAATTCAATTAATATACTTAGAGAAGTATTATTTTTAAAATCTTCAGATAAAATTTGTAAAACTTAAAACGCAGTATCTGTTTTATGAAATGGTAATACCATTTCAACTGTCATAGCTTAAGTATTGTTTGATAAAGCTAAGAAGAGAAGAAACTCATAAGATATATGAGTAATCTAAACCAGTTCTGTAAGTCATAGTTGGTAAGTTTAGATGGATGGATGGATGGATGGATGGATGGATGGATGGATGGATGGATGGTAGAATGGATTGCTGACTAATCGGATAGATGGATAGGTGTATGGATACATAGACAAACACACAGAGGCAGACAGATACCCTGACAGGAAACATGAGTCTACAAGTCAGAGAACAGAGCATTGATTATTTGCACAGCACCTTAGCATTGGCTCCTGTGCCCTGATCACCACAAGGTGATGTGATGAGAGCCTGATATTACCCAGTGCTGGTAGTGGTGTTAAACAGGAGAATGAGACTTGAAGCCCATGAAGGGCAGTGGCATATCAGCCCATCCTACCCCAAGAATGACAAAGACCCTACTCTAGAATGTAAACAATTCTCTGGAAATTGGAGGGGAAGTTCTCTCTCTATCACACTGGAATATAAATGAATGGCTCTGGGGAAGATAAATTTGTAAATCTCTCTGGAACAATGCTCAGTCTGTAGCTTCTAGGACATATTATGCTATTCAGTCATTCTGATGTGGTTTGGGTTTATGTCCCTGCCCAAATCTCATGTCGAATTGTAATCCCCAGTGTTGGAGGAGGTGCCTGGAGGGAGGTGATTGGATCATGAGGGCGGATTTCTCCCTTGCTGTTCTTGTGATAGTGGGTGAGTTCTCACAAGATCTGGTTGTTTAAAAGTGTGTAACACCTCCCCCTGTTTCCTCTTCCTCCTTCTCTGGCCACGTAAGACATGCCTGCCTCCCCTTTGCCTCCCGCCATGATGTAAGTGTCCTGAGGCCTCCCCAGCCATGCTTCCTGTACAGCCTGCAGAACTGTGAGTGAATTAAACCTCTTTTCTTTAAATTACCCAGTCTCAGGTAGTTCTTTATAGCAACATGAGAATGGACTAATACACATTCTTTAACCAAGCTTTGCCAGCTTTTGCTAAAAAACCCCAGGCTCTGTAGTAACATGAAAATATTCATGTAGAATCACTTTCTTACAATAGTAATCATTATAATTAGTCTCTCTTTAAAATACTGTGTAGTTTGATATATTGTTGGTTTTATTAGGAAATAAGCATAAAATAGGAAATAGGCATAATAGCCACTTTCAATAAAGTGGCTTATGAAACTGCCACAGAAAATTAGGTTTTTATACTTACTTTTGCAAGTGTACAGAAGATGAATGTACATGAATGGTCAAATTACTTGAAAATGAAGTTTACCTGTAATTCCAAATTTTTCAGTTGTGTGTATGTATGTGTATCATACAAATTAAACATTGTAAGTGGAAAATATGAACATTATGTTTGCATTGCTCAGTGAGAGTTACTCTGCCTGTTGGTGATGGAGCAGAACTGGAATACAGGACCTTCTGAAGACCCCTGGCTGCTGTACTCATGCAGCCCATGGGGCTCTCAGCCACAGTTTATTCTAAGTAAATGGTTTAAAATTCTAGCTTTATTCACTGATTGCCTATATTTATTTCCTACAGAGAAGACAGTATTGCAACAGTTTCAACTGTTTACATCTGGCTTTAGCATATTTTTAGAAGCCTGTACTGTACTTGATAACTTAATAATACTTTGAACAGCATGTATAAAATGTTTAATAATGCCAAGATAAGAGAATTAAAAAAATCTGACCGTTAAAGAATGGTTGAAAGCAAAAAACATAAAAACAAATTTTATTATTTAAGGGAAAATACATATTTTTTCTTATTTGAAAGTAATTTTTCCCTTCTCTGAGCTCTCATAAGATTTTATTGGTGTGTTTCATAGTTCCTCTTATACACTACAGTGTAATTATCTTTAGTAGATTACAGGTTACTTAGCGACATCCTTGTATACTTCATAGCTTCTTACAAAATGCCTTATGTAGGTGGCTCTCAAGAAATATTTGTTGAATTTCCTGAGTTTTATTTTTATTTTATCATGTTTTGTTTTCTGGTTGATGATCAAAATGAACCTCCCTTTAGCAGAACACATTTCAAAACAACAACAAAACAAAGAGAAGTGGCTGTAATTACTCTAATTCAATAATAAATAGGTGGATAATGTGACACATAGTAAATATATTAAATAACTTTGCTGATATCATAAGCACTGACCCACAATATATAGGATTATGTAACTAAGAATAAAAATAACTTGTGTGGTACTTTGATAAACCACAAAATGGAATCTTCAAATTAAACAGTTGCTGTTTTAAAACAAGCCTAATATGATGATGATCACCAGTTCTCTTTTTTTGATATTATCATCATTAACATCTGTTTTCTTAAGTGTAGAAATGATTCCAGAAGACAAGAGATGTTTAAAACTACATAATGCTTTTGGTCTCTTTACTAATTAATAATATGTTGTTCTTCATGTTTAACTTCTAACAAATCCCAGTTTAAACTTGAAAGTAAAAAAATATGAGAAAATAACTACTTTTTAATTTAGGAAGTGCCACAATGTGGAGCTTGTTACTCCCCATATAATTATAGGTTAAATATATAAACACTTTTTAAAGACTAGTTTAGATAAATTGATAAATGGTATGTCAAAAGAGCTTATTTGGGAAGTAAAGACAGTTTACAATTAAACATTTAATATCTTCTTAAAATGATAACGTTTGTTTCCTATTACAAAATCTTCATATATATGTTTAGAAAATTTTTGTATTGAGGGAAGAGAGAGACCATCTCATATTGTTTTATACCCAGTACCTGTTTTAAGAAAAAACAACAAGGAAGTAAAACCAAAGACAGGCAGCCCGGCACCAGGCCCGAAACCAGGCCTGGGCCTGCCTAGCCTAAACCCGGTAGTTAAAAATCAACTCATAACTTAGAAACTGATATTTTTCATAGATTCCAGACATTGTATAGAAGAACACTGTGAAACTCCCTGCTCTGTTCTGTTTCTCTCTGACCACGGGTGCAGGCAGCCCCTGTCACGTACCGCCTGCTTGCTCAAATCAATCACGACCCTTTCATGTGAAATCTTTAGTGTTGTGAGCCCTTAAAAGGGGCACAAATTATGCATTCGGGGAGCTCGGATTTTAAGGCAGTAGCTTGCCGATGCTCCTGGCTGAATAAAGCCCTTCCTTCTACAACTCGGTGTCTGAGAGGTTTTGTCTGCGGCTCATCCTGCTACATTTCTTGGTTCCCTGACTGGGAACCAAGGTGACTGATGAACGGCCGAGGCAGCCCCTTAGGCGGCTTAGCCTACCCTGTGGAGCATCCCTGCGGGGGACTCCGGCCAGCCTGAGTGACACGATCCAAAGAGCACTCCCGGGTAGGAAACTGCCCTGGTGGAATGCCTCGCCAGAGCAGCCGTAGCAGGCCCCCGCAGAGGATTAACACAGTGGCTGAACACCGGGAGGGAACTGGCACTTGGGGTCCAGACATCTGAAACTTGGTAAGACTAGTCTTTGGAACTTGCCCCACTCCATCTGAGTGGAAGCGTGGCCTGATCACCCACGGTGTGCCTGCATTGGCACTTTTGTTCTGGTTTTGACTTTGACTTGTAATTTGTCTGATACTTTGTTTTTTTTTTTTTTTTTTTTTTTTTTTTTTTTTGGTTGTCACTTTTTTTTTTTTTTTGACTTGACTTGAATTGCTGGATACTTTGGTTTTGGGTTTGACTTGGTTCGAATTTTTTGGTACTCGGATTTTGAATTTTGTGATTTTGGCTTGGTATAAATGGTAAAAGTGTGTGTGTGCACCCTCTTTACTCATTCTTTGTCTTGTGGTGAGTGTGTGTGGTGTGAGTGTGGTATTTTGTCTCGGAAAAAAAAAAAATGGGTCAGGCACAAAGTAAGCCCACCCCACTGGGAACTATGTTAAAGAATTTCAAGAAAGAATTTAAGGGAGATTATGGTGTTACTGTGACACCAGGAAAACTTAGAACTTTGTGTGAAATAGACTGGCTAGCATTAGAGGTGGGTTGGCCCTCAGAAGGAAGCCTGGACAGGTCCCTTGTTTCAAAGGTATGGCACAAGGTAACCTGTAAGCCAAAGCACCCAGACCAGTTTCCATACGTAGACAGTTACAGCTGGTTTTAGACCCCCTTTCCCCACCCACGGTAGTTAAGAGAACAGCAGTATAAGCGGCTGGCAGAGGCAAGGAAAGACCAGCAGAGAGAAAAAGAGGCCATCTATACCAATTCTAAGTTAATTTAGACTAAACAAGGTCTTATTAATAGCAAGGGATAATTGAAACCTCAAATGTAAATTACAAGTTTTTCAACAAAAGTGAAGTTTGCTAAAAGTTAACAGTGTAACATGTATTATGGTAACTTCTAATCTTGTGGCCTTAGACAGTCTAGTCCAAAGACATACAGAAAGTTCGATTTAAAAAAAAAGGTAAAAAAAGGGTGGAAGCAGAATATATGTAAAAAGAGTATTACATGGTAAATTCTTGTCCTGAAATAAATTAACTGGTTGTTTAAAGAAAAAAAAAGTTTGTAATAAGTCAGAAAGTTAAGACATGTTAAAAAATTGTCTGCAAAAGTCATGAAAAAAAGTTATAAAAAATTTTATGCAAAGAATATTGTATAATTTAAAAGTAATAAGGCCTCCTGAGTACTACTGAAGAAACAGTTCATGTGCAAGGTGTATAAAAAAAGTAAAATATACCTTTGATAAAAAGATTATAAGGAGGCATAAGAATGTGGATTTTTATCTACCTTAAAAGGTTAAAAAAATTACTGTTTTGAAAGTTTAAGCAAGTTTTAAAATGTTAATTGTAAAGAAAATTATGTGTGTAAACATATTAGCTAAAGTTAAAAAGGTATCATCCAGTTTTTCTGTAAACTGGACATTAAAGTAAAAATGCAACAGGTTTTTCTTAAAGCATCAAACTGCTCTTTAACAAAAATTATAAAATGTTAAAAAGAGTCTATAAAATCTTACCTTATGGTCAAACATAAAAAATTGGATAAATATGTCTACAAGGTTTTATTAAAACTAAGTTTAACATTAATAACACACTAATATAAGGTAAAATTTAGCTTATCTGGTATAAAAATCATACAAAAAACATTATTCAATATAAAATGATGTTTAGCTTTCTTTGGTCTAAAGACTAATAAAAATAGGTGCTAAAGGAAACATTCATTTTACTAGAGAATCATAGAAGTTAAAGACTTAAAACAAACTTTGGCAATTAAGACAGCATACCCAGATGCAAATGCCTGGTTGAAATGGATCGAATAGTCCATCTGGATGTTAAACAAAAGCAATTGTTATGCTTGTGCACATGGCAGCCCAGAGGCCCTGATTGTCCCCTTTCCACTAAGGTGATCCTCCAGTCAACCAGGCGTAGGCTGCATGGTAGCTCTTTACCAGGATTCTACAGCCTGGAGTAATAAGTCATGCCAAGCTCTCTCTGCTGTATCCTGAAGTCCCTGCAGGTCATCCCCGAGGGCCATCCAGCTTCCGTCTCCCAACACTAAGATCACTTCGTGTCTCTCACGGCAGGGAGGAGACTTAGCATTGCTTGGAGACCTGAAGGGATGCAGTGAGCTTAAGAATTTTCAAGAGCTTATCAATCAGCCAGCTCTTGTTCATCCCCAAGTGGATGTGTGGTGGTATTGTGGTGGACCTTTACTGGGCACTCTGCCAAATAACTAGAGCAGCACTTGTGCTTTAGTCCATTTGGCTATCCCTTTCACCCTGGCATTTCATCAACCAGAGGAAGAAAAAAATAATAAGACATCGCAAAGCGAGAGAAGCCCCTTATGGGTCTTTCAACTTTCACATCTATTTAGATGCAGTTGGAGCCCCACAAGGAATACCAGATCAATTTAAAGCTTGAAATCAAATAGTTACAGGATTTAAGTCAATATTTTGGTAGATGACAGTCAATAAAAATGTAGATTAGATAAACTACATCTATTACAACCAACAACAATGAGCTTTTCATGAGTTAAAAAGAAAAACTCATGTTGGCCCCAGCCCTGAGGCTACCTGACCTGACAAAACTCTTTACACTCTATGTGTCAGAAAGAGAAAAAATGGCAGTTGGAGTTTTAACCTAGACTGTAGGGCCCTGGCCAAGGCCAGTGACCTATCTCTCAAAACAACTAGATGGGATTTCCAAAGGCTGGCCCCCACGTCCAAGGGTCCTGGTGGCAACGGCCCTGTTAGCACAAGAAGCAGATAAGCTAACTCTTAGACAAAACCTAAAGTCCCCCCATACTGTGGTGATTTTAATAAATACCAAAGGACACCATTAGCTAACGAATGCTAGACTAACTAGATACCAAAACTTGCTCTGTGAAAATACCCGCATAACCATTGAAGTTTACAACATGCTAAACCCCGCCACCTTGCTCCCAGTATCAGAGAGCCCAGTTAAACATAACCGTGTGGAAGTATTGGACTCAGTTTATTCTAGTGGGCTCAACCACCGAGACCACCCTTAAACATCAGTAGACTGGGAGCTGTACATGGATGGGAGCAGCTTCGCCAAACCCTGCAAAGTGACTCTGAAGAAGACAAGCCCTGCTCCAGTCACACCCGGAAGCTGACTGGTCCACACACAGCCGAAGCATGAGGAAACTCATCGCAGGACTCATTTTCCTTAAAATTTGGACTTTTATAGTAAGGACTTCAACTGACCTTCCTCAGGCTGAGAACTGTTTCCTATATATACATCAAGTCACTGAGGTAGAACAAAAGATTGCTACAGTCCTATTATTTTATGGTTATTATAAGTGTACCAGGACTCTAAAAGAAACTTTTTTGTATAATGCTGTTCTATCCAAGGTACATAGCCCAGGAAATAACCAACCTGATGTGTGTTATGACCCATTTTAAGCCTCCCATGATCACAGTTTTTAAAATAAAATTAAGGACTGGTCCTTTTCTATGTGACACAAGGTAATAGCTAGAACAGAAGAAAGAGGGGTCCCCAAAAATGAAACCTTAAAATTTGATGCTTGTGCCACTACTGATAGTAAGCAGCGTGGAATAGGATGTGGTTCTCTAAATTGGAAAAAAAAATGTTACACTGCAAAAAAAAAAATAAGTATATCTGTCAAGAATCATATTTATGTGAGATGTGTCAATACTGGTCTTGTGTCATTTGGGCTACTTGAAAAGAAGATTAAAAAGATCCTGTTTGGCTCCACAAAGGAAAAGTCAGCCCCTCCTGCATGAGTGGGAGCTGCAACCCTTTAGAATTGATAATCACAAACCCCTCAGACCCAAAGTGGAATAAAGGAAAATATGTAACATTAGGCATTGATGGAAAAGGACTAGATCCTAGTGTAAGCATCCTAATAAAAGGAGAGGTTCAACTCTCCAGAGCCAGTATTTCAGACTTTCTATGTGAACTAAATGTGCCAGTACTTGAGATTCCAGGAAAAACTAAAAATTTGTTTTTGCAATTAGCCGAGCATGTAGCCCAGTCTCTAAATGTCACTTCATGTTATGTTTGTAGAAGAACCATAACAGGAGATCAATGGCCATGGGAAGCCCGAGAATTAGTTCCCACAGACCCAGTTCCTGATGAATTCCCAGCCCAAAAGAACCACCCTGACAAATTTTGGGTTCTAAAAGCCTCAATTATTGGACAGTATTGCATAGCTAAAGAAGGAAAAGGATTCACTCAACCTGTAAGGCGGCTTAGTTGTCTTAGGCAAAAGCTGTATAATGGTACCACAAAAACAGTTACATGGTGGAGTTCCAATTACCCAGAAAGAAATCACTTCAGTAAATTTCCAAAGTTGCAGACTATTTGGGCCCACCCAGAATTCCACCGGGACTGGACGGCCCCCACTGGGTCATACTGAATATGTGGACACAGAGCTTATGCTAAGCTGCCTGATCAGTGGACAGGTAGCTGTGTAATTGTCACCATTAAGCCATCTTTCTTCTTACTGCCCATAAAAACGGTTGAACTTCTAGGCTTCCCAGTCTATGATTCCCGCGAAAAACGAAGCATAGCCATAGGTGATTAGAAAAATAATGAATGGCCCCCTGAAAGAATCATACAATACTATAGACCCGCCACTTAGGCACAATATGGCTTATAAGGATATCGAACCCCCATCTACATGCTCAACCAAATAATACGGTTGCAAGCTGTTTTAGAAATTATTACTAATAAAACCGGTCAAGCCTTGACTGTTCTTGTCTGGCAAGAAACTCTGATGAAAAATGCTATCTATCAAAATAGACTAGCTCTTGACTACTTGCTAGCAGCTGAAGGAGGAGTTTGTAGAAAATTTAACCTTACTAATTGTTGTCTACACATAGATGAATCAGGGGCAAGTAGTTGAGGACATAGTTAAAGATATAACAAAACTGGCACATGTACCTGTGCAAGTGTAGCACGGATTCAACCCTGAAGCCATGTTTAGAAGGTGGTTCCCAGCACTAGGAAGATTTAAAACTCTTATAATAGGAGTTATAATAGTAATAAAAACCTGCTTACTGCTCTCTTGTTTGCTAACTGTACTTCTTCAAATGATAAAAAGCTTCATCGCTACCTTAGTTCACCAAAATGCTTCAGCACAAGTGTACTATATGAATCACTATCAATCTATTGCAGAAAAAGACATAAGTAGCAAAAATAAGAGTGAGAACTCCCACTAATAAAAAGTGAGAGTCTCAAAGGGAGGAAATGAGGGAAGAGAGAGACCCTCTCATATTGTTTTATACCCAGTACCTGTTTTAAGAAAAAACAACAAGGAAGTAAAACCAAAGACAGGCAGCCCAGCGCCAGGCCCGAAACCAGGCCTGGGCCTGCCTGGTCTAAACCCAGTAGTTAAAAATCAACTCATAACTTAGAAACTGATGTTATTCATAGATCCCAGACATTGTATAGAAGAACACTGTGAAACTCCCTGCCCTGTTCAGTTTCTCTCTGACCACGGGTGCAGGCAGCCCCTGTCACATACTGCCTGCTTGCTCAAATCAATCATGACCCTTTCATGTGAAATCTTTAGTGTTGTGAGCCCTTAAAAGGGGCATAAATTGTGCATTCGGGGAGCTCGGATTTTAAGGCAGTAGCTTGCAAATGCTCCCACCTGAATAACGCCCTTCCTTCTACAACTCGGTGTCTGAGAGGTTTTGTCTGCGGCTCGTCCTGCTACAGTATTATGGGCCAATAGTCCACAAAGTGTAACCCCAAGACTTTTTAGAGTTCTTCAAGGCCAAATATTTTTCCTAATAATAGTAAGATATGTTTGCCTTCACTATGTTGATATTTGTACTGATGGAGCAAAAGCTGACATGGGTAAAAGTGCTGTACCTCAACACAGATCAAGGCTGGGCACAGACTTACTGGTGGACACTGCATTCTTCACTACTTAACACTGCTAGTATGAAAGAAAATAAAAGCTAAGTTCACTTAAGAATGTCCTTGAATAAATAGTGAACATTATTAATTTTATTATATCTTGACCCTTGATGGGGTCAGCCCTAATGTATTCACAGGTTCCACATCTGCAGATTCAACCAACTATGGATCAAAAAGATTTCAAATATATATGTGCAACACAACAATGAAAAATATGCCAGGCATGGGAGTATGTGCCTGTAATCCCAGCAAACTCAGGAGGCTGAGAGACTATCACTTAACCCGGGAGTTTGAGACCAGTCTGGGCAACATAAGAAGACCCCATCACACACACACACAAAAGAAAGAGAGAGAGAAATATAATACAAATAAAGAACAAATACCATATAGCAACTATTTACATAGTAATTTAGAGATGATTTAAAGTGTACACGAGGATGCATGTAGGTTATATGCAAATACTACTTCATCTTAAATAAGGGACTTGGACATCTGCAGATTTGGGTATTTGCAGAGGTCCTAGAAACAATCTGCTGTAGATAACAAGGGAAATTTGTAGTTATCTTTTAATATTATGTGTATGCATGACACATACTTGTATTCTTATGCCTTAAATATCTGGGACTCTTACAGAAGGCACAATACAAAGGAATAAAATAATTAAATACCTTGAAAATAATTTGATGATTTAAAAATACAGATTGCAAGAGGAGAAGGTTAAAGAAATCCAGATTTAATTCTTTATATATATATATGTTTTTATTATACTTTACGTTCTAGGGTACATGTGTACAACATGCAGGTTTGTTACATATGTATACACGTGCCATGTTCTTGGACACAGGAAGGAGAACATCACACACCGGGGCCTGTTGTGGGGTGGGGGAGAGTGGGGAGGGATAGCATTAGGAGATACACCTTATGTAAATGACGAGTTAATGGGTGCAGATTCAATTCTTTTTTTTTATTATTATACTTTAAGTTTTAGGGTACATGTGCACAACGTGCAGGTTTTTTACATATGTATACATGTGCCATGTTGGTGTGCTGCACCCATCAACTTGTCATTTAACATTAGGTATATCTCCTAATGCTATCCCTCCCCTCTCCCCCCACCCCACAACAGGCCCTGGTGTGTGACGTTCCTCTTCTTGTGTCCATGTGTTCTCATTGTTCAGATTCAATTCTTATTGGAGAAAGATAACTGAAAGGAGATCACTCAACTAAGACTTTTTTTTTCCAGTTTCAAATAGCAAAATGCACTTACATACTCATTTAAATTGAATTGATAAAGTGAAATCTAAAACAGCCAGTTTGTGGTTAAGTCTCCTCCCTACTTCTTGCCCTGACTGTAACTTCCTCAGGCCTTGACTTTCTACTGCATTTATATGTAGACACAAATAGTATCTGTATCTATTTTCCTCAGGGCCTAAACTACCTGAATGCAGGGTGGGCTACCAGTGTCTGAGAATTAAAGGTTCTGGGAATAGCCCACAATTGATTGAAAGTTGTCAGGTGGAGAACCTAAATCAATTCTATGCTGCCTTCCAGAGTTCCCTGTAGGATTACATTCCAATTCCTTATAGCGGTCACTTGTTTGAAAACAAATTCTTTATTGGCTGCCTTTATTTTTCTATCATAACCCCACTCCTTTCAGTGCTTCCTGTGATCACCTCTCAAATAAATTACTTGCTCTTGAATCTTTGTCTCAGGTTCAGAGACATAGAGACTACCTATATTTTTCATCACTGTGTATTATTCACACTTAAATATAGTTCCTGGGACATAATAAGTACTCAACAGATAATTCTGGAATTAATTCACTAGTTTTCCAAAGTAAGTGTTCCTTGAAGTGATCATATTCATTTTACTATACCCAGGTCCTGGCAGAATGCTTGTCACCCAATTAACATTCATGGAACAAATGAGTGCAAAAAGGTGGCAGTACTATTTTTTTTAAATACACCCTATCTGACTAGTAATAAGGAATACATTAATACTGATAAAAGTAATGCTAGAAATTAAATAAAACTTAAATTGAATGTAACATTATAAAAATTATTAATAGCAAAGTTAAACTATTTGTCTACTGAGTAACCATATTTATATTCATTCACTGGATCAGTATTAAATAAAGATAGAAACCTTTGCTACAGAGTCTTATGAATTGCCAGTATTTTTTTTCAAATATGTATATACAGAAATGTGCCACTTTATTTGCAAACTCTGCTAACAAGTCTCCTGCCTAAAATGACCAAATTTAGTAATAGAAAGATGGAAACAAAGGTATTGATTGAACGCATATTTACCAAATGTCTACTAGGTGTCAGTCATATCTCTATATCCATAATTTTATAATATTTGGCTGAGATTACAGCATAAAATATATTTTACATCAAGACTCATACACAAATGTATAATTTATCAATATATAGATATGCTCAGAATTAAAAAAAAAACTTTAGGATACAATATGTATTTACTACATTTTTTCTCTTTGACAAAAGTTTATTTTATTTTAGCCTATTTCATTAAGAAAAAAATACCGCATATTACCCATTAATCTCATTTCATTACTCACTAATGAGTCCCCACTGACATTTTGAAAAACCCTAGCTTCTGAAGATAAAATGAGGAGCAAAAGCAGATGGCATGTATCTTCAAAGAATCTTAGATAAACATAAATCAAATCATTTCAAAAGTTAATGTGAAAATTACCTCTGTAATTGCTGCAAAGCAAAGGTACACGGAATTAAGAAGATATGTCAGGAAGATCTGCACTGGGGACAGGGAGGAGGAACAGTAAGGGGAGGCTTCCTCAAGAAATGGTGATTAAGCTGAAATTTGAAGAAGGGTTGGAGTAAACTCTGAGGATGGCTTATTTAGAGAGAATATCTTTGTGAGAAGTTGGACATGGAGGGTGTTATGTAATGAATGTTTGTATCCGCCCAAAATTCATATGCTGAAATCCTACCCACCAATGTGATTGTGCTAGAAGGGTCTTTGGGAGGTAATTTAGGTCAAGGTGATTTAGGTGAAGCCCTCATGAATGAAATTAGTCTCTTTTTAAAGAGACCACAGAGAGCTTGCTAGTGCTCTTTGTGGCATTTGAGGGAACAGCCAGGAGTTGGCGGTCTGTAACCTGAAAGAGGACCCTCACCAGAACCTGACCACACTGGCCTCCTGATCTCAGACTTCAGCCTTCAGAACTGTGAGAAATAAATTTCTGTTGTTTATAAGCCATTCAGCCTATGGCACTTTGTTATAATAGCTTGAACTAACTAAGACAGAGACTGAGGAAGAAGGAGATATCAAGAACAACTGCTAGGTTCATGGTTTGCCCAGTTGGATGGATGATGGTGGCGTTTGCTGAACAGGGAAGACTAACAAGGACCATATTTGGGCAAAGATGGGGTGGAAATATCCTAAAAGCATTATTAAACATACTGCTTTTAAAGTATCCATGTGGTAAACCCAAGAAGGTAGTTAGATAAGGGGATCTGGATTCCAGAACCAAAGTCTAGGACTGAAATAACAATTGATTATCTGCACATGGTACAGTATAGAAAAAAAGCAAAAGAAAGTGAACAGAATCTGATAATATTGTGTTATGTACTTTCCATGTATGCTCCATCTGATTTCCTAAGTGAATTTCAAGGGGCTCTTAAATAAATTTTGTACAGAAAATTGGTCAAGTGAAAGAGAATAATATTTATGTATAAAAAGTTAAAAAGATAAATTGTACTATCAAACCTGAAGAAAAGTTATTTGCCTGTGATCACAATCATGATATTAGCCAATACTATGTATCTGGCACAACATTAGGCCCTTTATGTGCAATACCATTATTAATTAACAAAATCATATGGAATAGATAGCCCAGTTTTCCAGATGAGTAGATAGATAAAATAATTAGTTCAAGATTACAAATCTAAAAAAGCCCAAATTAAGGATCACTACATTGAGCATGTCTCATTGTAGAGCCCAAATTTCATTGTGCAGCCAAATGCTGTCAGACAAGATCTTTGACCATATGCTTTCTTCAAAAGAAATATTCTCTTTTAAGCTGCTACACTGTATCAATCCTATGAGTAATTACTCTTTTTTCATATAAAAGGATACATTTTCATATATATACCAGTTAAAAATTATGATGCTTATAAATGCCTTTAATGGCGATAGAATAATAAACATAACATAAAAGGTCTTATCAGTAATTTTATTGTTCATTTACTTATTCATTCATCAATATTTATTGAGCACCTACACATGTATCACGTACTGCTCTTGATGACTATTATGTCAGACAGCCCATGCATAATAGAAATGGGAATTCAGAATAAGTTTCCTTGACCTTGTCATGGATTACAGGACAAAAAAGTAAGACTTTTTTTTTCTATCATCTCTTTTTTC